>NW_027316056.1:29639988-29972488 GCF_026437365.1 Eucyclogobius newberryi | reverse complement strand
CGGATATTTGTTTTGGAATCTGAAAAAGTTCTTCACGATACCATTCCTGTGTCAACCGACGGTAAGAAGAGCACACTTTTTACAAGAAAAACTGCTACTTTCAACCTAAACCGCAGTGACTCTGTGTCATTTCCAAAACTGTCTAAAAACCAGAAAGACCAGGCTGTTTCTTGGAACAAACTTGGAGCAAAGCCTAAACGATACAAAGATAACGTGAAGTCACCTAAAATACAGCTCACCAACAGATTTTTACCACTTTCAGAGATGGAATTAAATGAAAAAAGGAAAGATGACGTGGCTAAAATACAGCGAGAAGGATCTGTGCCAGGAGCCAAGGTCATTGTTTTAGTTGGGGACGGCGCGATAAGTCACGTGACGCATGAAAAGATAAACACACATTCTTTTCCAAGCGCCACTGTTTCTGAGATAACGTCACTCCTTCCAAATATTATGGCTAAGCATGGAGGAGCTAAACAGCTGATTGTGCACGTGGGTGCAGTGGACATGCGGCGGGAACAGACTGAAGTTTTGAAAAAAGACTTCTTGAAGTTATTCGACGTGCTTGATAAAATGGAAATCAAAACATTCATAAGTGGACCTCTTCCAAACATCGACAGGAGGATAAACAAGTTTAGCCGGCTTCTTCAGCTGAACACATGGCTGTCCAAAGAGTGTACCCCTAGAAGACTACACTACATTGAGAACTTCTATCTATTCTGGAAACGAGAGGACCTGTTTAAGAGAAATGGCCCCCACCTATGCAGAGGTGGAGTGAGGGTGCTGACAGAGAACCTGCTCCACGCTCTGAGGCATTGGACTGGGCCTGGACAGGGTCCTGAGCAGATAGTTAGAGAAGAGAGGAATGAGAGAAGAATTCCTGCTCCATCAGCCAGAGACCGAGCCAATGTTTCAACATCAAAAGCACCACAACCTCAGCCTCCACCAAAGGATTCATCAGCAGCTGCTCCACCACCACCAGCAAAGGATTCAGCTCCAGCTGCTCCACATTCACCTCCACCGCCTCCAGCAAAGGAACAATCTTCATCGCCCCTGCCTTCAGACCATCCCTGGGTTCCCCCTGCAACATCTACTCCCACTAAAGATTCTTCATTCTCCTTCTCATCTCCACTCTCACCCATGGGCCTTCCCAGCCATTTTGAAAGTCTGATCAAATCAGGCATTAAGATGGCTCCACTCACGCCCAATATAGCAAGGGCTATGTCAATACTTATCAACTCTTCCCTGCACAAGCCGACTACACCAACAACAGCCCCACCACCCATCCCCCCTCGTCTCTCACCTGGTATCTCCCATAGCTAGGATGCACTGGGTCTCAGCGTTGTCGGGACTTATTGTCACATTAAAAATCAAACCAACCCGGGGCCCTATGTAAAAAGAGCCCCCCCTAGTGCTATTTCTGTAGTCACATCATCACAGAGATGGAAAAACAAAATGCGAGTCAGGCCCAATCTGAGAAATGTGATTCATATTCCCTGTGAAAAGATAAAGCCCAGTCTCACTGAAACTAGTCTGAAACTTGCTGTGCTAAATGTCAGATCCTTATGTAACAAATCTCTCTTAATTAATAATTTTATTTCTTCTTATAATCTTGATTTTATGTTTTTAACTGAAACATGGCTCGACAAAAACACAGGAAATGTAGTTCTGATAGAATCTGCTCCACCCAACTTTAAGTTTGAATCTGAAACACGAGAAAACAAAAAAGGGGGTGGAGTCTGTGCTGTCTTTAGAGATGAAATAATTACCCGCAGGTTGTCTTTTGGGGTGTTTTCATCATTTGAGTATGTATCCTTTAAAATGGAGCTAAAACGTCTCCATCCATTCTCTTCATTGTTTTATACAAGCCTCCCCAGCACTGCCAAAGTTTTATTGATGATTTTACTGAGATGCTTTCAGTCATATGCACAGACTTTGATGGTTTGGTCATTACAGGTGATTTCAATGTGCATGTTGATAATATTTGTGACAGAAACGCTAAAGAGCTTGATGCTGTCCTTGAAACCTTCAGTCTTACTCAGCATGTGAGAGGCCCCACCCACAGCAAAGGACACACTCTAGATCTCATAATTACAAAGGGGGTAAATATTTCAAATGTTAATGTGATCGATGTTGCTCTGTCTGATCATTTCTGTGTCTTCTTTGACCTGTCTGTTTCTCCCAAACCTCCGGTTGGTCCTGCAGTTGTTCAGAGGAGACACATAAGTGATGGCACAGGTGCACTGTTTATGGAAATGATAAACTTCGAAAATGTCTCATGTTCTAATGTAAATGATTTGTTGAACTCTGTTACATCTAGTGTTTTGAATGTTCTGGACACCATCGCCCCTATAAAGGCTAAAATGGTTAAAAATAAGCAGAAGGCGCCGTGGAGAAATGATGATTCGGTCAGGGCACAGAAAAGGGAGTGCCGCAGGGCCGAACGGAAATGGCGCAAGTCAAAGCTCCAGGTTCAAAAAGAGATTTACAAAGAAAAGCTGAATATGTACAACCTAATCTTATGTAGAACTAGGGAAAGATATTTTTCTGAAATAATTGGAAACTGCAGTAACAACTCGCGTGTCCTGTTTGCCACAGTAAACAGATTAACAAACCCTCCAGCTCAGCTGCCGTTAGAACTCATTTCCACATCCAAGTGTAATGAGTTTGCATTATTCTTTAATGACAAAGTTCAGGGCATTAAAAATGCTATAAATCCCACAATGCAAAAAATTACCCTAAAACCACCAAGACACTTAGAGCTGACTCACTTTGCACCAGTAACTGACAAAACTGTCCATGAGATCATCACCAGTCTGAGTTCATCTACATGCTGCCTTGATGTGTTACCCACCAAATTTCTAAAGTCTGTGCTGAACAGTTTGTTAGCACCACTCACTCACATAGTTAACATGTCGCTTCAATCTGGAACATTCCCAATGTCTTTGAAAACTGCGGTCATAAAGCCTCTCCTAAAGAAGAGCAGTCTTGATGCCGCAGTACTGAGTCATTACCGGCCCATCTCTAATCTGCCATTTTGGGGCAAAGTCCTTGAAAAGGTTGTTTACCAACAGCTCACAGATTTCCTCTTAATAAACAACTCATTGATGTTTTTCAGTCAGGTTTTAGACCTCATCACAGCACTGAGACTGCTCTTGTCAAGGTGACAAATGACATCCGCCTGAACACTGACACGGGCAAAGCCTCAGTCTTAATTCTGTTAGATCTGAGTGCTGCTTTTGACACTGTCGATCATGGGATCCTCTTACAGAGACTAGAGGACTGGGTGGGCATCACTGGCACTGCCCTAAACTGGTTAAGGTCCTATCTGGAAGACAGGAAGTACTTTGTTGAAATTGGTAGCTGTGTCTCAGACCACATGACCCTGACCTGTGGAGTGCCCCAAGGGTCAGTCCTGGGTCCCCTTCTGTTCAACCTCTACATGCTGCCGTTGGGTCAGTTGATACGCAGTGAAAATGTGTCCTATCACAATTATGCAGACGACACTCAGATCTATGTTTCACTATCGGCAGGTGACTATGGACCAGTAGATTCACTCTGTCACTGCATCCAACAGATCAGTTTGTGGATGCAAAACAACTTTCTCCAGCTGAACTCAGACAAGACTGAAATAATCGTTTTTGGCCCACAGAAACAAAGAGAAAGTGTTAGCGGTCACCTCCAGAGTCTCGCTCTAAAACCTACAAACCAAATTAGAAATCTGGGGGTAATAATGGACTCAGACTTGAACTTTAATAGCCACGTCAAATCAATAACATCAGCAGCTTTTTACCATCTAAAAAACATTGCCAAAATCAAAAATATAGTGTCAAAACCAGATTTAGAGAGACTTATCCACGCGTTTGTCTCCAGTAGATTAGACTACTGTAACGGCCTGCTCACTGGTCTCTCCAAACGAGCTGTAAAACAGCTGCAGTACATCCAGAACGCTGCTGCTCGGGTCCTGACTAGAACCAGGAAGTATGATCACATTAGTCCTGTTCTCAGGTCTCTGCACTGGCTCCCTGTGGCTCAGAGAATAGACTTTAAAGCAGCTCTGCTTGTGTACAAGTCTCTCCATGGCCTAGCACCAAAGTACATCTTGGATATGTTAGTGCCATATGAACCATCTCGGACTCTGAGGACCTCAGGGACCGGCCTCCTGCTGGTGCCCAGAGTCAGGACAAAACATGGGGAATCTGCGTTTCAGTTTTATGCAGCTAAAATCTGGAACAGTCTTCCTGAAGATGTGAGACAGGCTTCTACTCTGACAATGTTCAAATCTAAGCTAAAAACTGTTTTGTTTAGCTGCGCATATGACTAAAAGGATTTTTTCTTTGCACTCTTCTCTTTTGTTTGTGATTTTATTAGTTTAGAAAATCAGTTGGATTGATAATTTTTAATTTAGTTAATTTTATTGTATTTCTGTAATTTCTTTGTGATTTGAATGCATTTTTCCTGCTGTGAAGCACTTTGAATTGCCTTGTGTATGAAATGTGCTCTACAAATAAACTTGCCTTGCCTTGCCTTGCCATGGATTGGACGTGTAGTTGGGCTGCACTGTTATTCCTTCAGCCAGATGAAAGTGCGATATAGCAGCCAGGCACAGCTCATTTGCTCTGGGCCCCTCTGGGAGTCACATCTGCATGAGCTGCTGTAGCCTGCCACGTGCCCGCCTCCATGCCGGGCTCATTACCATATTCATAATGCCACTGGATATCGATTATACGTGCCACACCTGGGCAAGGCCGCAGTCTCCTCTCTGCCGGGTCAGTCCCATAATAAAGGAGACGCCATGCTGATGGACAGTGATAGTGGTTGACCCCTTCTTGTAAAATGGATAATTATTGTAATTAGACGTCATGTAGTATGTGTTTTGTCCGGCGCAGTTCCCGCAGAGGGGTTAATGATATACAGTGGGCTCAGAGGCAGATGACATTGTCCACTCTGCTGCTGCTGCTGCTGGACTAAGTCAACGAAGCATTGGAACGAACTAAACAAAGCTGAAACGTAACAGACGTGTTTATTTTAAACCAGGAAACACTTTAAGACAAAAACTGGTTCATCCTAAGGACAAGTTGCAGACTCAAAAACAGAGCAATGTAGTTTATTCGCTCCAATGCAGTGAAGAAAGCTGTAAAGAACGGTACATAGGTGAGACAAAACAGCCTCTACACAAGAGGCTTTATCAGCACAGAAGAAATACAAGTTCAGGACCACAGAGCGCCGTGCATCTCCATCTTGAAGCCTCTAATCACTCGTTTGAAGACGGTGAGGTGAAGGTTTTAAGCAGGGAGAAAAGATGGTTTGAAAGAGGAGTCAAGGAAGCTATTTTTGTTAAAAAAGAAAGACCTTCTTCAAACAGAAAAGGAGGTCTAAGGTTCAATCTTCCTGTAGTCTACAATGGGATCCTGAACCCCTGGAGAGGTAGAGGACCAGTACCAGGACATTTAGATGTTAATCAGGTACTCAGGGTGGGTGAGCCAGGGTCTCACAAAGACAAAGGGGAGACTAATAGCCCATTAAAGGGTTGAATAGGCTCGGTAGATACCAAGAGGGTAAGTTTCTGTTGAAAAAGACAACTCTTTAAGGCTCCTCCCAATGGGCTGGACTTACCACAGAATAGTATAAATATCGGAGTTATTTTATTGACAATGACTCTTGGATGAGAGTCGAATCGTCTATTTTTTCTAACTGAGTCCTGATGACTACAACTGAAGCTTTTTCTACTATGGAACACGCCTGGACGAATGAGGGATTACACCGACGTAACAGACGTGTGTTTTATCCAGCATTGAAAATTATTAAATTCGGTTGGACAAGTTTGATAAAATGATAAAATGAATTTGAAGTTGAAAAGGAAATGTGATTTTTGCTAGAGATAAAAACAGTCTTGAGCTATTTGTCAATCATGTATTTACATACATGGGCATGATGGTATCGGGGGCTTCTTAAAAGCATTAAAACAAATCGCACGTTGATGGAATTTCTTTGTTACAGATGCAAAATGTGAACTTAGTGTTTAAGTTAAAAAAAGGCACTTATCGACTATTTATCGCACGCTTCTTTTTGCACTTCTGCTGCGTAGACCAACAGCCCTATGTTCCCCAAGACCTGGGTTAGGGTTATATGCTACTATATTTTATGCTTCAAAACCATACATTTATGCACAATTATTGGGGATGTGGGACCTGTACCAGTAGCTTATACTAGTATTAGCGTAGTTCCTCCGTCCATACAAAAGGGGGAACATGGGTACCGGGGAATATAGGTACGCACCCCACTTAACCATCATTAAAATCAACATACTTTCTGCTGTGTCATAACTGTTGCAATGTTAAAGGGCTGAAGTGAGAGTAAACAAAGCAAAGCAAAAAGCAATTACTGCGACTGCAACTTATTAGCATCTTGTTGCTAATAGCTGTGCTTATCCCGGATTTTTTTCTTATTCCAATTCAAACTGTAGCCAGCAGAGGGCAATACACACCCAATCCAAGCCAAAGCAACAGGTCCCTGTGAGACGTTTTACCAAACATGACATGTTTTTATTGTCCCAGAATACATACTAAAGGAAATGTAAGGCACATTTGTTTTATTTTGCTCGCCTCACCACATCACGCTGAGTCTTGCATCATCTGTCAAACCCATTTTATACAAGACCAGATAAGTTATTGCCAGGCACAGATGGAGATTTGGATTCAAAAGTGCAGCTCAAGTCACTGTATCTTACAAAAACATCACCGGGGACTGGAGCCAACAGCTGTCTTTGTCGAACTAGCCTGAGGTGTTTGGATTACTATGATACACATGTCGAGACATTTTCAGCACAACTCACAAGGAACCCTGTAACATGAGGCATGACCCAGGCGTGTGGTGACAGCAGAGGCATGAAATAAAGGTATCACCAGACATTATATATTATATATTACTATATTTACTGGATGGGAACAATGCAGTCAGACCTAGTTGCAGCTCCAGATCCACCGTATATAGTGTTTCAGCTCCTGATCCTGATTAAGCTTTTCCACACTCATACACACATTATACAACTGGATTATGTTTACATGCACATAAAGATCTGATGATATATGATTTCTGGACCATTGCAATTACTTAAATGATATGCGAAATCTGATTGAGTCATTGAGATGGGAACAACAAACCCTGATTTACCAGAATTGAAAGCATTTCTTCATAACCCTATGTCAAAGTGCACATTATTCACAAGGACATTCTAACTGTTGGCAGAAATGTTTTTGACATCATTGTCAGAACAATGTATTTGAGCTTCAAAACTCCAGCCATGGACACAGTCTGTGGCTATTGTTGGAATATACTCCTGGGAGCAGGGGAAAAGGCCATCACAAACAAAATGGACACAAATTGAGCCGACGATCAAGGACTGGACCGACATTATCAATGACATACGGAAAAAAATATATATAATTTTTTTTCATTTTTTTTTTTTCAAACACATGCAACACGTGCTGCTCGGTGGTCGAGTGGTTAAAGCACAGCAGAGTATACCAGGTTCCTAGTGCAGCCGGTCACAGTGTCGTGAGTAAAAATCCAGACTCCAACTGCAACAGACTTTGCTGCATGTCCTCTCTTCATGTCTTTCCTGTCTATAAAGCCTACGGGCACAAATCTTTAAAAAAAAAAAAAAAAAACACAAACAACAAAACACATGAAACAGCCAAGTCCAGAGAGAAAGTAGCAAATAGAAGAAAGATACAAAAAAAAATCAAAGTCCAAAATAAATGTCACAGAGTTTGAGTGCAACCGCTGCCATTGCAGATTTACAAATTCAACGCTCATTCATTTGGCCTCACTCGTTTACTCTCATACACTTTTTACAAACGTTCGTAGCAAAGACGCATTCACTTTTAAAAAACCTTTGTCCAGTCAAAACAGAAACATTACATCCTGCGGGTCTAAAAGCAACAGAAAGTCAAACACAAGCACGTGTATATTGGGTGAACGCAGAATTTACACTGTCCACGCGTTGAGTCATTATGTATAAGCACTAGTACCTGTAAAGCAATGCCGTGCACATACATCAGTGAGCAGCGAGTGTCCGTGGCCCATTAGCCAGGTTGATGAGGCTTAAATGGTCCAGGCAGGCGGCTGTAACAGAATGAGCCTATAGAGGAGGCTATACAATGATGCTATGATAATATGTTAGACGGTGAGCTACAGTCTTTAGCCGTCTCTTTGCCTCAAACTAACTCCTTTCTTTCTTTCTTTTACTTTCTTTCTTAGGTGTAACTCTCAGTCCAATGCCGTCTCAGATAGAGTTCAGTCTGGGTGAGTCCTGTGTCTTTACATTGCTACAGAACTAGACCTCTGTTAGATATAGGCTTTGTACACTACATTATTATGGTTATTTCAGTGGTTTCAACTTAATTGTCTTAATGTTTCTCAATGTCTTTCTTTGTCACGAGACGGTCTGGTTTTGATGTATTCAAAATTATTCTTCAAGCTCATTTAAATGTCCTATGGAATCAAACCTCAGTCAGCCAAGCTCATTATAGAGAAAGCTCTCCAGCACGACGACGGTACAATAGATGAGTACTCTTCAAAACAAGCCTTTCTTTGTGGCATGAATGTTGGTTATGTTTGACTACAAGTAATATAAGAATGATGAAATAGCAGAGGACTATTTTAATGTAAATTCTGTCTCCTGGAGAAGAATCCAGCTGACAGTTGACACCCACTGACTCCCTGTTCTTCTTAAATTGCCCCAGCTGCATGTGTGCTGTGTGAGCTTACTGCACGTCTGCCTCTCTATTTTTACATTTGTCTTAACACAAAAACGTCCACAGTCACCACAGAAGCGCACAATTACTATTTATTACATTATATTATTATTATTATTATTAGAGGACACATATTATGCAATATTGAGCCTTTAACCGTGATCTAATATCATCAAAAACATACCTCAAGTTGCATTTAGCTTCATTCATGCTAGTTTGATGAATCTTGGTCAGAAAGTCCTCTCTCCTCCGAGCGTCAACACAAATTAGTTCTGACACATGAGATGCCAAATTAAAGGTACTCAAGAACATGTTTAAAGGCTAATAACAGGACAAATAATGCATACGATTTGTCCTTTAATACTGTAAATGTCTTGTTTCCAATTAATTTAACATAAAGGCTATTGAAAGAAAATATGTAATCAGAAAATATGTGCTCAAGGGTCAGAAAGAGCATCCAGCTTTGGTTGAACAAACTTTTTGATCTTTAACTGGTATGACATAGTGTGTAGGTGTGGGCGTGTAGTCATCACATTGTGGAGAGATTGCATTCTGAAATCTGTTCTTTGCCTTTGTCTGTTAATCCGTCTCTGTTAATAAGGTTTCACTACTACATACAACAAAATATGTTATGGATTCCACCTTGTGAATGTATATGAGACAGTGTCTTATGTCCAGGAGGGGCTATACCCACCTCTATACCCAGCACTGATCTGTCTTTAACTTGTAATGTATTTGATTATATTCAATTCAATTTGATTTATTTTTGTAACACCCAAAATCACAACAGCAGTTTCCTCGAGGAACGACAGTGAAAACGTATATTAAACAATGTTCATAGGGACTTGGCAATGTCCCAGCATCCCCTGTCCTTAGACAAATGTCCCAGCATCCCCTGTCCTTAGACAAATGTCCCAGCATCCCCTGTCCTTAGACAAATGTCCCAGCATCCCCTGTCCTTAGACAAATGTCCCAGCATCCCCTGTCCTTAGACAAATGTCCCAGCATCCCCTGTTCTTAGACAAATGTCCCAGCATCCCCTGTCCTTAGACAAATGTCCCAGCATCCCCTGTCCTTAGACAAATGTCCCAGCATCCCCTGTCCTTAGACAAATGTCCCTGTATCCCGTGTCCTTAGACAAATGTCCCAGCATCCCCTGTCCTTAGACAAATGTCCCAGCATCCCCTGTCCTTAGACAAATGTCCCAGCATCCCCTGTCCTTAGACCAATGTCCCAGCATCCCCTGTCCTTAGACAAATGTCCCAGCATCCCCTGTTCTTAGACAAATGTCCCAGCATCCCCTGTCCTTAGACAAATGTCCCAGCATCCCCTGTCCTTAGACAAATGTCCCAGCATCCCCTGTCCTTAGACAAATGTCCCAGCATCCCCTGTCCTTAGACAAATGTCCCAGCATCCCCTGTTCTTAGACAAATGTCCCAGCATCCCCTGTTCTTAGACAAATGTCCCAGCATCCCCTGTCCTTAGACAAATGTCCCAGCATCCCCTGTCCTTAGACAAATGTCCCAGCATCCTCTGTCCTTAGACAAATGTCCCAGCATCCCCTGTTCTAAGACATATGTCCCAGCATCCCCTGTCCTTAGACAAATGTCCCAGCATCCCCTGTCCTTAGACAAATGTCCCAGCATCCCCTGTCCTTAGACAAATGTCCCAGCATCCCCTGTCCTTAGACAAATGTCCCAGCATCCCCTGTCCTTAGACAAATGTCCCAGCATCCCCTGTCCTTAGACAAAATGTCCCAGCATCCCCTGTCCTTAGACAAATGTCCCAGCATCCCCTGTCCTTAGACAAATGTCCCAGCATCCCCTGTCCTTAGACAAAATGTCCCAGCATCCCCTGTCCTTAGACAAATGTCCCAGCATCCCCTGTCCTTAGACAAATGTCCCAGCATCCCCTGTCCTTAGACAAATGTCCCAGCATCCCCTGTCCTTAGACAAATGTCCCAGCATCCCCTGTCCTTAGACAAATGTCCCAGCATCCCCTGTCCTTAGATGTGCAACATGCATTAACTACAGTAATATTTGTCTTGAAATGATAGAAAGCATACATTAGAAGCAATTTTTTTCTGTGTGTTTTCAATTTCATTGAACTGTTTTAGTCTGAGTTTGGTGCTCAAATGTGAAAGTGCTTTTTGGCTCTGAAAGCCTGGTGAACAATGGTGCTGCTGTGACATGGGCACTCATGAGTAATGTGTGTTGTGAAGACTTTGGTTGTTTTATGACCATGTCAGTACTAATGAAGGCCCTGACTTGTCAGGTTTGGATTATTACCATGAGTAACACAGTAAGACTGAAAGCCATTTTCATTCACAAAGACCTTTGAAAGAGCCCTTTTAACAAGAAATGGTCTTTATTTTGTACTGATTACAATTTTCTTGACAGTTTCAAATCTAGCAATGCTCTTTTCTTTTTTTCTTTCTTTTTAAAGGATTTTTGGCCCATGGAGCCTGGCATATGTGCTGAGCCTTAACCACTGGACCACCGGGCAGCACAGCGGTGCTCTTTTCACATCATCCTTCATGTTCAATCAAAATTTAACAACATATGTGGTTGACAAAGTTGTGAATAATATGATGCAGTGATCAATTTGTCCTCAATATTATGATCACTAATGTATAAATGTTTAAAATTAACACAATATATTTTCTTGAACGGTGACATTAGATAATATTTTCTTAAAATAAAGAAATACAAATTTTGATAACATTTAGCAGGAGGACCACACTTAAAACACTACTTATATATATTTAATACAAACCTCAGTGTTATTATTTCCGAGCATTTCAGGCATAACATTACAGGCATCTCGCTCTTGCCAAACTCATAAATTTACATGAATGAGCAGCTCCATACGGCAGGTGAAGGACGTATTCATCAGCACAAGACGGCCTTATTTTCCCTCCGCTTGTTCCCACGAGCACTGACAAGCAGGTGCGCAAGATGGCGGCACATGCAAATAATGTTGTCAAATTGACTGGCGCGTTGAAATCATTATCATGATGAATAAGCGAGGTCCTCTGCAGATGAGCGTACATTTGTCTCCTGTGGCGACTCATGGGGCTTCCCTCTCCATTAAGCCAAATTCAGATGCATTGTGGGGTCACACAGTCGGGCTACATTCAAACAAATTTCTTGCGCATTCATCTTGAGAGCGCAGCATATTCCAATCATGCAAAATAAATACAGTGCTGTAATTGAAGCCTCCCAGGAGCGACGTTATTACTCCAATTGCTGGATTGTTATGCTAATGCGGCATATCGGTTGCAGCGTACTTTGAGTCTTGAGTAGCATGACTAATATTTCAACATGCTTCACTGTAGAATTAATTCTTACCTAGGCTAAGACATGGCAGGCAATTTAGGGGGTGATTTCCTATTTAGAATTGGGTTATAAAGCATTTTATTGTTATTTCTGGATACAAAGCTTAATTGAAGAGCACTGTTATAGCGTGAAATGGGGAGAAAGAGGGTAAAGACAATCAGCAAACATTCTTGGCCAGGAGGCAAACCCAAAAAGCTGTGCTAGTAACAACCGCGAAGCACCTTAAAATCCCTGCACCACCGGCGAACACCATGTACTACAGTCTTTTTAAGAGTTTCTGGTTGGTTCTATTTTATCATTTTAAAGACATGTTATGGCAAATATATATATATATTTTTTAGCTTTTAACCACAGGTAATACATCCTCCAGCTATTGTAGTCCGGGCGAAGCTCAGGATCTGGAGATGGGTTTTAGGTCGCCCCCAGGTGCATTGGAGGATGAGCCAATTGCAGAGGACATTTTTCCTACGGAACAATAACATACCTAACTTTAGCCATGTTGTAAGATTATCCACTCATCAAAAACATTCATTCATTCATTCATTCATTCACACACAAAAACTCACAAAAATACTCCTAGTCCTGTAGTACATGTCAAATCCTCCTGCTACAGTATAGCTCAATATCTGGAGATAAGTACCAGAGCGGCCCCTGCTGTGCACAACTGCTCTTTGCTAAAACAAATCTGTTTAATTAAATGAATAGAAATGAAGGCTTTGTTATTTTTGTCATTTCAATGTTCAACTGTCAATTTGAGGGATTAATAAAGTATACCGTACCTTATCTTTTCTGCACTGTTTCTAAGTCCAAAAATACTCGCTGGATTCATATTGAGCATTTCTGTCAAACTGCATTCATTATAACTGCATGCTTGTATTTCCATGTTAAGGGTAAGCTAGCTTTTGTTTATCTCCCCATGGTAATTCCTTCTGCTGCCAGTAGGTGAAATGCTAACACCAATCAGGTTGTTGGAAAAGCTTGACTCATAGTTTACTATAAACTATATACTATTAACTATATAACTGTATACTGTACATCATTTTTTTCAAAAACGTATGCCAAAAAAGGTCCTCAAGAGCAATAAAAATACATTAATACAAATGATACATACATATACTGTATACAGGGACAGCTGCGGCAAACTCCCTGGAATATGCTTCAGTTATCCGCAACCGCTAACAGGAACAAGCGGTAGAAAATTAATGAATTCATTTAGATGTACATAATATTCTGTGTACAGGGGCAACCTGTTGGTAGCTTCGGGCAGCCGTGTCTCCTTATTGAGCTAAGCTTGGTTTGAGGATTGCACATGTGTAAACTGAAGTACTTGCAGAAAGCACACCCAGACACAAGGATTAGTGTCATAGTGCTCTGCACCGAGGCGTCCACTGCTCCTGACAGGTTTGACCCCAGCAGCATGGAAGGATGGGTCAAATGCAGAGGGCATATTTCTCTACGGGGACAATAAGGTGTACTTCAACTTTAAGAATGTTTTTAGTCAAAAACTTACAACCCAAACGCATGGGGCTACTCTGGGCTCCTCTTCTGCCCCCTGTGCATAGCTGTTTATTCCTCCATGCCCTATGTCAGACCTGGATTTGAACATCTGTCCATCTGTCTTCCATCAGTGCCCCGCTCCACACCTTTGTCTCCCTAGCGCACATACGGAACACACATTATATTAACTATGCCACGGTGGCCGGGCAGATAATGTTTATGTTTATGGACAGTACAGCTTATTTGATGCCTATTATCTGCAGTTGTCTGATGAAATGGAGACAAATTGCAAACATCTAAAACATGGATGTGGAAAACAACATCAGGACTGATCAGGATTTTTCTTTATGTCTGATTTAGGGCAATGTGAATAATCGTGACAGGTCAACTATTAAAATAATCGTTTTTGGTCTTCTCTCTGTCACTCCCTTATTATCTTCCCGTTCACTCAGGCTTCCTTCCTTCAAACTCTAGTGTCTCTCTAAGGGGTGAATTTGTCCTTCCCTTTCTATATCCCCTTCCTGGCACCCCCTCCCAGCGCCATAATAGATCTGACCTTTGGGGGTCGCTCTCACTGTCATGTCCCCTTAAGAGACTGTCCAAGTACAGCCAGTCAAATGTGTGCCCCTCGAAATGACAGATAGAGCAGCAGAAAGCCCCAAGAGTTGAGTGCAATTTAAACAAGATCAAGAAGAATGTCCAGGAAATGTAATTGTATAACGGGCGGCAAAACGGAGAAGAAATGACATGATGTAACCGATTGAAAGGCGAGGAAGAATAGCTGCCTGGAGGTTTGTCTGTCGTCTGCACCTATACAGTTGCAACATGGCAGGCAATAACTAGAATAGAACAGCAATAACAAGAAGTGAAATGCATCACCCAGATTCCTAAATTTTATCTGCACAATGTTAGATAGATTGATTGATTTGTTTGTTTCGAGCTTATATCATAGTGTAGGACACAAACGGTGTACAATAATGACATAAACGCACAGCCCCACCAACATACAGCTGCACAAAGAAGTACATATGAAATTGCACACCAAGTGATTCAAGTCGATGGGAAAAAATACTAATAATAGACAATAATTCTTGGCTCAAAATCGAGTGAGAAGAAGGAAAAACGTATAAACTCCCATTGTTCATCACTTTGCTTTGTGTGGGTGCAATAATTTAACAAAGATACATTTGACATTGATCTTAATGTTGTATAAATTGCTAGCAAAGAAAGTCTCTCATGGTCAGTTGTGCATTTTGTCAAAACTTGTAGTATGGGTTATGGTTATGATGTGACGCAGACCCCACAGCAGCAGAGCAACAGTGCAGGGGGCAGTCAGAACAACAACACAACAACACAACAACAACCCGCCGCAGGAATGCAATCATGCCATTTCCTCACGACTTAAATTAGCTCAGTAATGACACGTTTAGTGATGAGCCCTTTGTAATTTGTAATCTGGGTTTCAATATCAACCGTCGTAACGCTCCCTGGTCAGAAACGGATCGGATTATCCCCGCTCCGACTGTCATTGGTCACAGCTTTTTGATTTTCGCTTTCGATATCACGGCAATTGGCCCCGTTCAGTGATTTCTCCTTGTGAACATCCCAAATTCACCTCGATGAAGTGATAACCCATCGCGCCACCGTCGAATGCCACGGCGACCCTAACCCTCCCACCCACACCACCAGCCCCGCGTCCAAGACCAGCCCGAGCGAGTGCGCCATCGATCGCCGCCCCGATGCTCCACGTCATTCTGCCAACACGATATACAGTGGTTCCAACTTAACATTTTGCCCCTAATTTCACTCCTGTAACTCCATTGTCCATTTGTCCATCTGTTTCTTCATATGATGTGCACTACTACCATAGCTGTACAGAATATTTAAGCATGTTACACACCGTTTTACATGTATAGCTCCGATGAGGCAATTGGATGAAGATGGGCTATTCTGAAGCCCATTTCACACATAGTTCCCAGTAAATTACCAGGTTGCCAGAACACCCAGCTTTGACCCAAACATTGCCAGGCTTGCTCCGTTCACACTTAACCCGGCATTTGGATCTACGCATTACCGAACCGCAGAGATAATGGCAGCGCTTCATTGTTGTAATCTCCACGGCTGAAAGCGTCCGCCGGCCGCGCCAAATGGCCGCGTTCCCGGTCAAGAGCGTCATGTCAGAGGAAATGAGTTCAAAACCAGCGAATGGCCGTCTTCTTTTATGGCAACCCTGTCTGTCGGCGGCCAATAAAACACCTATAGGCCCGTACCAGTGTGGAAATCCAGGGCAATAAAAGTAATGCTGCTGCTCTCATCTCTCCTCCTGCATCAGCAAATGTGAACCTTTCTTTCATGTTCCTCCAAGGGACCTCGCACCAGGATCTGACGGCGAAAGGGAATGGGAAATCAGAATTACCCCTTGGAGATAAGTGAGCCTTTTCTTGCTTTAAGATCCTCCATCCTTGTAGTCTGCGCTCGACCACTTCTGAGGGAATCACAGGCACTTTCATATTATTACCAATATTAAATATCTCAACCGTTCCTCTTCCATCTCGTCCGCTGTGCCCATACATCACATTCTGGCGTACACGAATCAGGTTGACTTTATTGTCTACGATGGGAAGTTTGTCGGATAATGACCCTTACTTTGATGCATTATACCAGGAGCAGGAGGCCATTGCGCGGCAACGCTTGGGGGGGGGCTTTTTAGATCTCGAGTTCATGCAAGGAGTACCTAGCCGGTATTAGAAGTATGTACGAAGTGTTATGGACGTCTCGTAATTTAGCGTTGGCACCAAAACGTTGCAGCTATAATTGCTAATAAAAACGGCCATCATCATGCATACAGTAACGGGACTTTTGGCAGACGCAGATAAGAGAAAACTCATTTACGCTGAACATTGATTTTCAGACATAAGGAAATGTGATTTCCCCCGCAGCGCCAATAAACACACTGACCATCCGGTAGTTTTAATGTAGATTTCAATCCGAGGTATAGTAATCATTGTTTTGTTGCTTGATTATAATAACTCGGTGTAAGGTGTAAATACCATCTCTGCTGTACATGTCCAAACGCATGGCTAATATTTTTGTGGCTGTTTTCCTCACCAGTCTCAGTCTTTATTGGACCATTACCTGCTGCAGGAATATTATGACTAGAATTCTCCCGATGTGTTATTGGGATGTTTGAGTTTCGAATCACATCAATCGTACTTTCCCTGGTTTACTTTGCTTTTTGAAAAATCTGTTTGAATTGGATTAGGTTTTCACGGCACGCATGTACACGTAATGAATGAGAACATGCAAACTCCTCTAATTGAACCATAAATCTGTTTGTAAAATGTAACCGCTTTGCCATTGTGCTGCGATCAAGAATAATTATGGTTGTTTGGGCCAGCTCGATTAGCTTTACATATCTATAATTATCTTTTCATAGTTTTGTCATACTTTATGTAGGCTATTTTCTAACTTGTAGAAGTGGCATTTTGTGTGATTCACTCCTCTGTGCTCATAATTCCACTTACTGTATGTCAGATTATTGTTGTTGACATGCTGTGCACGCTATGATCTACAAACACATCGTTCCGTAATCTGCAGTTGTGGTGTTACAAAACGGATTGAAACACAAAGGAATTGCACCATTTCACCACGGACTCATCACAATTTAATGCATTCCCTTTCATTACCTACTTTAGCTTTGGTGGGGAAATATGGAGCTCTAGATCAATATTTCCTGCTATATCTCCTTTCCACTTTGCACAAAC
The DNA here is from genome assembly GCF_026437365.1 of Eucyclogobius newberryi. NCBI lineage: Eukaryota > Metazoa > Chordata > Actinopteri > Gobiiformes > Gobiidae > Eucyclogobius > Eucyclogobius newberryi. The sequence goes on along the minus strand of NW_027316056.1, from coordinate 29,955,133 downwards.
ACATTTGAAATGTATGACTGTTAAAATGATCCAATATGGCGGGTTTTGGTCGGCGCTAATGTGCAGCAGCTATACAATTTAATGATTTTCTTGGTGTAACAAACGCAATCTAGTTCATAACTGTGTGCTGAAGATTAGTCATCGGGGAAAACATTTGTATTCCAATTTGCAACACAAAAAAAAGTTTACATTTATCTTGTTTTTTGAGGCTCTTTTTCTGTGGCAATGATGATCCCTGTGACAACTTTGCCGCTTCAATAAATGACTTCAAACACAGCTGCTAACTGGTTAAATAAGACATGGTGCCGAGCTTTTTCCCTCTTTCTCTTTCTTCCTTTCACAAACACATACTTTGAAGACGTACAACTACAGTAGGTGGCGGTGAGTGCACTTTTCCAGTTGGCTTCCACCGCTATTAACAGTGGCACAACAACAACAACACGCCGTGAAATATCAGGAAAATGGTTGACACTGTAAATACTACTACAACAAGGAAATAAATAAATAAATCATTAGAGCGACGTAGCCAAGGTCGTCGTCACGCAATGTGCTCGAGGCGCAACGTCTGTCCGGGTTTTGGTCAGAGATATCGTGGATCCTGCGCTCTCGTTCAAGCGATCATAATGGGATGACAAACCGTCGCTGCTGCTCGGGTTGCCCCTGACAACCCTGCGTGCGGATTTGGTTATTTCTATGGGTTTTTTCGGGTTGAAGTGGCACAGTTTAATTTATTTGTTTTGTACGCTTAATCTGTATTGCACGATGACTAACCACAAACACCAAAGCTCTCTCTCTCTCACATGATGTCGTTATAAGTGCTGCTTTGGTCCAAATGACTCTACTTTCTTTGCGTTATTAGTTTTAAATCCGTAGCTGAACGAGATCCCATCCTATTGCAAATACTAACTGTACAAAATGCAATCATAACTGCGTGAAAAAAAACATAACAATGATTTCTATGCCTATACGCATCTAATTCAGTTCATCCAATTTAAATTATTTCTATGTGAGCAATTCCACGAGCATAGCTGGAATTATTCAGCGTTTAGGGTGACAACCTTGCCAGAATTCAACTCGGAGAGACTCAAATGAAGACAATATGCGTTGGATGATAATTAATTAATGTATGTATAATTATGAAGGATGTTATGTATATGTATATGTAACAAGTTTGCCGAAAAGAGGTGCAGAGCAGAATATGAGATAAGGTTACATCACAACAACAAGGATAACCAGACATGAAAGGTAAAAGCCAAAAGATAAGAAAGATCAGTTACTTGTCTTTTACAGTTTTTAAGTAAAGGTCAAAGTTGGATTTTCTTTTCATCTGCAAAGTTCCAAGTGCGTCTGATGTTTTATATTCCACGTTTCGATATATTAACCTTTATTTTTCCGGGTAATTTGATGGAGATCCAATTCTAAGAGCCAAGAAGAAAATACAACATAATACACAGATAAACCATGAAATCATTCACACATCATTCACACATCACAACTCTCATACTGTAAATAAATTGTAGGGAAAAGCTGAGATTGACCCAGTAAAAGCCGTGTCAAAGGTCAAGTCTGGATTGTGTTGAAAAATATGTTGTTGTATTTGAGGAGAAAGTGAAACGGCTTCATTATTCCGCCGCTTTGTGCGCCTGTGGTTCTAAAAAGCCAAGGACAGTCGACTCCACACACCATCACCATCAAGTACATCTCGTCTGACTTTGTGCGTGTCTTTACTAGTCGGCATAATAGAGCAAACATCATTTATGTTCAAAGCATAATGTGTTAAAAGGAGATGATCGTGTACACCGGTCACACTGGCTGCTATAGGGCTAACGAATAAAACGCATAGTTGAAACTCTACACTATCTTTTCTTCTTTTGTAATACAAGACGTGCATTCCTCCATTTCGCTCATTACTCTGTCTCCTGCACGTTCGCCCACGCTCTCTGACAACGATTATTACAGGTTTTCCAAATGCAAACGCTGTAACTATTAATAACTGTAACTATTAATTATAGGACTAACTATATTTAATTATAGGACAAAAAAAAACATGTAATCTTTATTTCATTTTGATTTAAATTCACTCTTTCATCATCCAATCGCTCACTAAGGTATCGTACCATAACCAAAAATACCACGGTATGACGGTGTACTATCAAATCAAATCAAATCAATTTATTTTTGTAAGGCCCAAAATCACAACAACAGTTGCCTCTGAGGGCCACAGGGAAAAATGAATCAACAATGTCTGTGGTGGCGATGAAGTCAGACAATGTCTGTGGTGGCGAGGGACGATGTCCCAGGGTCCTCTGTCCTTAGACTCTCCTTCTCGGCCAGGAAAAACTACAAAAAAAACCTCTTTGGGAAAAAAAGCGTAGAAACCTGGAGGAGTTCCAGTGAAGGAGAGATCCGACTCTCACAGACGGACAGACGGACACGAGGGAGACTGGAGCTGGACCCACTCTTCAGGCAGATGAGGGACCGACTGAGGCGAGCTGGACCCACTCTTCAGGCAGATGAGGGACCGACTGAGTCGAGCTGGACCCACTCTTCAGGCAGATGAGGGACCGTCTGAGTCGAGCTGGACCCACTCTTCAGGCAGATGAGGGACCGTCTGAGTCGAGCTGGACCCACTCTTCAGGCAGATGAGGGACCGTCTGAGTCGAGCTGGACCCACTCTTTAGGCAGATGAGGGACCGACTGAGTCGAGCTGGACCCACTCTTCAGGCAGATGAGGGACCGTCTGAGTCGAGCTGGACCCACTCTTCAGGCAGATGAGGGACCGTCTGAGTCGAGCTGGACCCACTCTTCAGGCAGATGAGGGACCGTCTGAGTCGAGCTGGACCCACTCTTTAGGCAGATGAGGGACCGACTGAGTCGAGCTGGACCCACTCTTCAGGCAGATGAGGGACCGTCTGAGTCGAGCTGGACCCACTCTTCAGGCAGATGAGGGACCGTCGGAGGCGAGCTGGACCCACTCTTCAGGCAGATGAGGGACCGTCTGAGTCGAACTGGACCCACTCTTCAGGCAGATGAGGGACCGTCTGAGTCGAGCTGGACCCACTCTTCAGGCAGATGAGGGACCGACTGAGGCAAGCTGGACCCACTCCTCAGGCAGATGAGGGACCGTCCACACAGGGCAGGGACCACTTCACCAGGAGAGGGACATCTGGGTCCACAGGTCCTCAGGAGTGAGAGAAAGAAAAAGAAGGCGGTGAACAGTTTGCAAGTGGAATCAAAAAATAAATAGCATAAGTAGTCAGAAGAAGAGGATAGTGCTCAAGCTGTCATACTTCCCCCAGCATAATTACTCCTAGGGCAGCGTAGCTGAAGCTGTGGGTTTATGTTTCTGTTCCTAACTACTCTGACCATAAGCGATTTCGAAGAGGAACGTTTTAAGCCTGGACTTAAATGAAGAGACTGTGTCAGCATATTTAACATGGGTCGGGAGCTGATTCCATAACACAGGAACTTGGTAGCTAAACGCTCTACCTCCTACAGTACTTTTAGAGACTCTTGGCACCACCAGAAGGCCGGCATTCTGAGAGCGAAGAGCTCTGTTTGGATGATATGGTTCTATAGCATCTTTGAGGTAGGATGGGGCCATGTCATTTATGGCTTTGTAGGTCAAGAGTAGAATTTTAAATTTGATTCTAAACTCGACAGGAGCCAGTGAAGAGACTTCAGCACTGGCGTAATGTGCTCTCTTCTTTTTGTTCCTGATAGTAATCTTGCTGCTGCATTTTGAACCAGTTGAAAGCTTTTTATGGAGCTTTTAGGACACGCTGCAAGCAGGAGTTACAGTAGTCTAATCTAGTCGTTACAAATGCATGGATAAGTTTTAGCATCGCTTTTAGGCAGGATTCTTCTGATTTTGGCTATGTTGCGCAAATGGAAATAGTCTGTTTTACAGACTTGATTTATATGAGCTTTAAATGAGAGCTCCTGGTTAAATAAGACTCCAAGATTTCTTACAGTAGAACTAGAGGCTACACTAACATTGTCCAGTGTGACTATCTGCTCAGATAGAGCTTCTCGTAGATGCTTAGGGCCAAGCACAATGACCTCGGTTTTTTCAGGGTTAAGAAGCAGGTAGTTTAGTGTCATCCAGGTTTTTATCTCCTTCACACAAGTACTAAGTCTGTCTACTTGATTGCTCTGATCAGGTTTCATTGATAAATACAGCTGAGTGTCGTCTGCATAGCAGTGGAAGTTAATGTCATGCTTTCTGATAATGTTGCCTAATGGCAGCATATAAAGAGTAAACAGAATTGGACCGAGTACCGAACCCTGTGGCACACCGTAAATTACTTTAGAGCTTGGTGAGGAGCTCTGGTTTACATTAACAAATTGGTACCTATCAGATAAATAGGATTTAAACCAGCTGAGGGCTGTTCCTCCAACACCTACATCACATTCTAACCTCTGCAGTAGAATGTTGTGGTCAATGGTGTCAAACGCTGCGCTGAGGTCCAACAGAACCAGGATTGAGACCAGTCCATCGTCAGCGGCTAATAAGAAATCATTTGTGACTTTAACCAGTGCAGTTTCAGTGCTGTGGTGGGCTCTGAACCCTGACTGGAAAACTTCAAATACGTTATTGTCCTGCAGGTGGCGACAAAGCAGTTTTACGACAACTTTTTCAAGGATTTTAGAGACGAAGGGAAGATTTGAAATAGGTCTGTAGTTTACCAATAGGTCGGGATCTAGATTAGGCTTTTTCAGAAGAGGTTTAATGACGGCATGTTTGAAGGACTGTGGAACATAGCCACTTTGGAGTGAAGTATTTATTATATTAAGAATAGGGTCTATAATTAGGGGGAGAATGTCTTTGAGGAGTCTGCTTGGAATGGGGTCTAGGACACAAGTTGAGCTTTTAGAGGACATAATGGCTGAAGTTATCTCTGCTTGATCAACAGCTGTGAACCTTTCTAAGTTTACAGGTGGATTTATATGGGACGTTAGATTTACAGCTTGGGCTAGTTCAGGGCTAATAGCGGGGGTAATTTCATCTAATTTATCTCTGATTGTTTTTATTTTATTGTTAAAAAATAGGAGGAAATCATCAGAGCTAAGTGTAGCTGGGATTGAGGGCTCTACTGCACTGTGACAGTTTGTTAGCCTAGCTACAGTGCTGAAAAGGAATTTAGTGTTACTTTTGTTGACTTCTATTAGATTTGAATAATATCTGGTTTGGGCCTTACGCAGAGCCTGCTTATAGGACAGCAGGCAACTTTTCCATGCTTTTAGGGATTCTTCTGTGTGAGAGCGACGAAATAATCCCTCTAACTTTCTAACTCTTTGTTTATGTGAACGCAGTTCTTGGTTGTACCATGGGGAGGCGCGCTTTGGCCTAATGACCTTCTGTTTTAACGGCGTGACAACGTCAAGAGCAGACTTCAGAGAATTCATGGTCAAGTCGACACATTGATCACTTAAACTGGGACTAAAACTGTTCTCAGCAGGATCACATGACATGTCACTGAATATTGGCTCTATTATTTCTTTGAATTTTGAGATAGATTTTTCAGATATTGTCCTTTTCATTATAACTTTATTTTGTGGGACTGGATGATCTTTAAGAATAAACTGAAAGGTAATTAGGAAATGATCTGACAATATAGGGTTTTGAGGGAGGACAATGAGGTCACTAATCTCTGTTCCATACGTTAGGACAAGATCCAGAGTGTTCTTGTGAGTGTGAGTCGGTTTATTTACATTCTGAGTGAAACCAATGCTGTCTAACAAGGCGCTGAAGGCATTACTGAGAGCGTCATCACTCATGTTCACGTGGATATTAAAGTCTCCAGCTATAACTATTTTATCCCAGGCTAACACTAAGTTTGATATAAAGTCAGAAAACTCTGTTAAAAACTCTGAATAGGGACCAGGAGGTCGGTAGATAACTATGAACAAAACTCCTTTTTGGTTTTTCATATTTGGACATGTGATCGACAGCATAAGGCTTTCAAATGAGTGAAATGCATTGTTAGTTTTAGGGCTCATGAGTAGGCTTGAGTGGGAGATCACTGCCACACCACCACCTCGGCCTGTGCTCCTGGCAGTCTGAAAGTTAACATGGGTGGGTGGGGTGGACTCATTTAGTCTGACGTAGTCGTCTTGTTGAAGCCACGTTTCAGTTAGAGCTAGAAGATCTATGTTATAGTCACTAATTAATTCATTAACTAAGAGCGATTTGGAGGAAATTGCTCTAATGTTTAGCAGTCCACATTTTACGTGTTTATTCATTTATATATTTGTGTCATTTGTGATTGTTATTTTCCTTAAGTTATTTGGTCTGACGCCTGAAATATTTTTTCTGAGATGTGACTTTTTGGCATTATTTGTACGAGGGACACGAGGGACACACACAGTCTCTATCTGTCTTGAATCTGAACACTTCACATGTAACAGAACGGGCGAGAGTTCAGCGACAGAGGAGCGTCTTAAACTGCTGCACTATGGAGTTGTGTACTTCATAGTGCTCAACAAAAACAAGGGGATGTGTTGAAATGGTTCTTGGTTATTCCCTTTTGGTGTGCGGAGATTTGGAAAGATCAATATCAGATTTCAAAATAAGTAACCTACAATGGTTCTGCACTGGGATAGGAATACATAGATTGAAGTTTAGTTTGGACTATTCTTTGGTTATTCATTTGTGCCGTTACATGCATATATATTTACCAAAATAATCAAATAATTAACTTAAGGAGTACTGCTTTTCCACAGTCACGCTGAATTAAATTATGGCTTTTGAATACCACAGTACACATTAATACTAGTTATCCTCCCATCTCCAGTGCCCACTTTTCTACAATTTTAGCATCTCAACGCTGGCTGCAAGTACGGCTTTGAATAGATTTCAAAATGTTTATAAATGTTTAATGGTGTTGCTTCTCGAGCTGACCTCATCCAACTCTGCGTCTCGTGCTACTTTGTGGTAATTTGGGTGAACAAACGCAGAGATCACATGCTATTTATCAGCCTACGCACACTGCTCTGATCCTGACGTGCGCAGAACTGCTGGTGATAAGTGCAGTGGATGAAAATCAGCGTCATTTGAATTAAACGCGCCAAAATATTCATCTTTCAAGTGGCCTTACCCACGGGTTTTATGGTATGTGCGCACGGGAAACGCAGACAGAGCAATGCTGGACACGGGAGCGCCAGCCTTTGAGCCGGGCCGCAGTTGTTGGACATCATATTTGCGATAATGTTTAACCAATTGACAAAAATATGTACATTTTCGTTCAGAGCTAGTAGCTCATCATGCGCATCGTGCTGACATGATCTCAGCAAAGGAAATCTTACACAAAGCTTCAGATGTATGCAAGTCTGAAGCCAAGAGTATTTAGGGGCCACTGTAGACCCCCGCTGTTCACTGCTGTCCTGGGGCGTTTCTAACAAGCACACTATGGGGGCACAAACAAAGGGACCTGATGGAAACCTATTTTATTTTATGTAGTAATTACATTTAAATTATTACATTTGTGCGCTCACATCAGCATTGATAAATCCCAAAGAGTGCCTCATTTTGGTCGTACACCCTGAACACGCACTGATTTCTTCGTACGCAAGTTTGATAAATGAGGCCGTGTGAACCATGTCGTGCCTTTTCTGCAGCGTTAGCATTAACATTAGCAGCGTCAGCGTGGAGGATTCTATTCATTGTATCGGCCTGATTTAGTCACTGATTAAGATTTTCTTTTTTAAACTGACAACAAAGTAAGAGCAGTGGGCATGTATGGGGGAAATGAGAAATATTGCATGAGAGGGCAAATTAAAGCAGGAAACTATTTTTCCATGGTCAAAAGTTCTTAAAAGATATAGCAGACCCTTTACATTGCCTTTGTAACATAAAAAAGTCACATTGTTGAGTCCATTAAAATGCAGGTTTCGTCTGCAGTCGCTGTAGTTGCTCCAACATTAATACACAAAGACGCAATCTCTCGGCCTGGCTTGTTTTAATAGAATTCGGCCCTCTTGAGTGATATTATCCAGACATTTTATTTTGCAGTGTAACGTGTGAAATTGGCCAGGCATCGCTGCAAGATCAATTGCTGTTTACATGCCAGAATAGTGCAGCAGGGAGAAAATGCAGCTCTTGGACCACATCCAGGAGGCACTGCCGAGCACAAATTTGTCATTACTTCACTCAAGAGTATACGCATTTCCATTAATGAGCACACTCCCAGCCATATGGTGCTGCTGCGAAGGATGATAGTTAGGTAGAAGGAGGGGCCCATTACATGTTTAAGCTTTGACAGGGGAAGCTAAAAAACAAGGATTCTCAGGAATTCATTTTGATAAAAGATGTGTTGTATATATTAAGGAAGTGCTGGGTTTTGTCCTTGAAACTTGTGACCATTTTTGTATTGAGGAGTAGAAATGAAAGGAAAAAAAAGTTGATTACCTGTGAGTAGTTTTTACTCTAAACCTGCAAATCAAGTTAGAAATCTAAGGGTAATAATGGACTCAGACTTGAACTTTAATAGCCACGTCAAATCAATAACATCAGCAGCTTTTTACCATCTAAAAAACATTGCCAAAATCAAAAATATAGTACCTTAACCAGACTTGGAGAGACTTATCCATGCGTTTGTCTCCAGTAGATTAGACTAATGTAACTGCTCACTGGTCTCTCCAAACGAGCTGTAAAACAGCTGCAGTACATCCAGAACGCTGCTGCTCGAGTCCTGACTAGAACCAGGAAGTATGATCACATTAGTCCTGTTCTCAGGGACCGGCCTCCTGCTGGTGTCAGAGTCAGGACTAAACATGGACCGGCCTCTTGCTGGTGCCAGAGTCAGGACTAAACATGGACCATCCTCCAGCTGGTGCCAAAGTCAGGACTAAACATGGACCGGCCTCCTGCTGGTGCCAGAGTCAGGACTAAACATGGTCCGGCCTCCTGCTGGTGCCAGAGTCAGGACTAAACATGGACCGGCCTCTTGCTGGTGCCAGAGTCAGGACTAAACATGGACCGGCCTCCTGCTGGTGCCAGAGTCAGGACTAAACATGGACCGGCCTCCTGCTGGTGCCAGAGTCAGGACTAAACATGGACCGGACTCCTGCTGCTGCCAGAGTCAGGACTAAACATGGACCGGACTCCTGCTGGTGCCAGAGTCAGGACTAAACATGGACCGGCCTCCTGCTGGTGCCAGAGTCAGGACTAAACATCGACCGGACTCCTGCTGGTGCCAGAGTCAGGACTAAACATCGACCGGACTCCTGCTGGTGCCAGAGTCAGGACTAAACATGGACCGGACTCCTGCTGGTGCCAGAGTCAGGACTAAACATGGACCGGCCTCCTGCTGGTGCCAGAGTCAGGACTAAACATGGACCGGCCTCCTGCTGGTGCCAGAGTCAGGACTAAACATGGACCGGCCTCCTGCTGGTGCCAGAGTCAGGACTAAACATGGACCGGCCTCCTGCTGGTGCCAGAGTCAGGACTAAACATGGACCGGACCGGCCTCCTGCTGGTGCCAGAGTCAGGACTAAACATGGACCGGCCTCCTGCTGGTGCCAGAGTCAGGACTAAACATGGACCGGCCTCCTGCTGGTGCCAGAGTCAGGACTAAACATGGACCGGCCTCCTGCTGGTGCCAGAATCAGGATTAAACATGGGGAATCTGCATTTCAGTTTTATGCAGCTAAAATCTGGAACATTCTTCCAGAAGATGTGAGACCTGAATCTAAAAACAGTTTTGTTTAGCTGTACAAATGACTGAAAGCATTTTATTTGCACTCTTCTCTTTTATGTCCTACACTGTTTTGTGATTTCTGTCATGTTTTTGTGATTTTAAGGATTTTTGCTCCTGTTGTATGAAGCACTTTGAATTGCCTTGTGTGTGAATTGTGCTCTACAAATAAACTTGCCTTGCCTAAACAGCAAGGCACTTCACCTACTGCACTTCACCACTCCTCCAACTCTCCTCCATCCACTTGTTTTTAGTAGACGTTAGAGAGACTGGCAGCCTGCGTTTCACTGGTCAGCCTCTGGGCAGCTAGAGAAGTGGGAAATTAATAATGGTCCACTTTAGCAATTTGAGAAACTTTTCAGGCTGGTGACTCAATAATTTGCAGTATTACATGTGCTAAGGGTATATAAAGTGGAGGAAGACGAGCATCAGATTGAAATATCCCGCCCAGTCAGACCCATGTTCAGTGTTTGTCGCTTGAAGGTGCAATCACCCTCTCCCTGGCATCCTCTCGCTCCCATGGACCCTCACACTCTCCCCTCTCGCTCTCTGCAGCCTGTCAGGACCTGGCCCCCTCAGGCAGAAACGAGAAGCCCAGTGCGTCCGCTCATATTGCTGTGACAAACCCCCGCAAACAAGAGCTGCTGTTTCAGGCCTCCACTGAGCTGGTGGAGGTACTTCGCATTCTTTCTCTCTCTCTCACGCAAACCGCGCACGCTGACCTTTCATGTTTGTTGTCTGCCTGTCTTTGGGTCACTGAATCCCGCCCGCCCGCCCGCCGTCATATGTACTTTCTCCGTTTGCATTTTGGTTCCATCTGAGGCAGCCAAGTGGAACAGACACTGGGCACTCCGCGCCTCTTTCAGGTGACAGTTGGCCCCGCATGACGGACTGATTATGTGCGGCATATGCTCGCAGAGATGAGTCAAGCGGGAGACTGTACGTTGCTCTTTAACCTCTTTAAATGCCCGTTGTTTGGCCCACCAACTGCGACGCTGTTGCCGCTAAGGAGACCGGCGCGCAAGTGTTTTCGGGGTTGGGGACAGCTGCGCCCACGCCCCGCGACGGAACACCCACTTTTCACATGTAGGACTTTTCCCCTCCTCTCACTTTCATATGGGCAGATCTTCCCCCCCGGGTATATACATTGGTATTTTTGGCTAATCCAGTAGAGCTACATTAGAATAAGCCTCCTGAAAGAGTGCGTTTGAGCAGCTTTTCCTTCACTCCTGACTTTGCCACAGAGCTGAATGTGTGTGTGTGTGTCTGTGTGTGTGTGAAAAGACAGGATGTGGTAGGATTCTGAATGCTGCCTCAGCCTGCTCCACAGACCCTGCCAGTGCGGCCGCTGGAGTTGTGATTTCGGCGCAGTAATGCTCGGGATCTGGAGAACGATCTGACAGTATGGATTGCTTTCCGCTGCACAAGACAAGGGTATGTTTACACGCGTGATGTTTAGTGTGTGTGTGCGGGTGCATCGGCAAGATTAAGAGGTGCCTGTGGAGTGCGGTGGAGCCGGCAGTTTTATTTGTTTACAGCGCGAGTTGCGAGTGGAAATTCATATCGGACTGGTGGCTGATATGATATTAACACTAGACCGGCGGTTTGCAAGCTGCGGGGCGCGGACCACTGCTGGGACAGGTTTCTGCTCATTTTAGTCACTTCACATGCCGTCATAATGTCACACTGTCAAATCTGAGAATGTTTTGATTCTTTTTTTACATGTAGTGAGACGCAAAATAAATGATTCACTTTCATTCACATTATCTAACTGAGGTTGGCACATGAATGTTCTGCTCTGAAGATGTGCAACATTTGATCATTGACTATGTCGTTTACAGTAATAAACACTGAAAAACTGCTAATTCTAACTTCCAAACATATACTCTCTTTACATACTCAATAACTTCTCTAGCCTGTTGCTTGCCATTCACTTTGAGAATGCACAACTCACCAAAAATTGTGCGCACATCTCCAAAGTTGTGCTCTACCGAAACATTTTAAAGTACGGCTGACTTTGAGACGCCTTTATCGTGGCCCCTGAGCGCGCACCGGCGTACACGAGGAGCGGAGGTTGTTTGTTCTGACACCGAACACCGGCAGGATTCCACTCTCGCTGCTGTCGAGCACGTCCGCGAGCAGATGTTCGTTAACCCAGATGACACGGACAGACCTGTGTGTGTGTGTGTGTGTGTGTGTGTGTGTGTGTGTTTCTGTGTGCGTGTGTGTGTGTGTGTGTGTTTAAGAAAGCGAGCGAACGCCGCATGTCGCTCGTTTCTCCGGCCTGTCGCATTCCCGGGATGCCAGCTCACGACAGCTGCCCCGGACTTGGCTCGGGCCGGAGATGTGGCCGCGGCATTGAGTCCCGTCCGTGGAATAGCAGTATTATCTGGACTCCGTGGTTTAATTTAGGAGATAAGTGACGGGAGAGGCCAACTGCTTTAGCGCCCCTGTAGTGTAGTCCATGAATCACCGGGCAGAGAAAGTGAACGCGGTGGCACGTGGGAATCAGACGAGCTCCGAGTGAAACTTTACAGCTATACAAAGGGCTGCTTACACGGTTGCCATAGTTAATTCACACATGTTCTACTCCAACTCAACCGCACACTTCTAACGGGTTGTCGGCAATCATTCCCTTTTATGAAGTGGCGAAAAGAAAAGAAAAGTACACACAGAATAAGTAATGAGGAATTTGTATTTCATTTCAACTTCAGGTCAAAGACAATTTATTACGTTTATTGTTTATGGATCTTTTGGTTTGATCAGTGCTTTTAGATTGGCAGTGTAACATTATGTGTAATAGTACGTTTAATCATTTGTGCTTCAGCTGCCCTGCATAAAGATGATATTACCGTATTTTCCGGACTATAAGTGGCACCGGAGTATAAGTCGCACCATCCAAAAAATGCTTAATAGAGAATAAAAAAAACATATATAAGTTGCACTGGAGTATGAAATGAAAGTGTGAAAATAACAAATAATATCACTTATAAGTCGCTCCGGAGTATAAGTATATAAGTATAAATATAAGTCGCACCCCGGCCAAAACTATGAAAAAGGTGCAATTTATAGTCCGGAAAATACGGTAATTTCTACAGGTTTTGTAATTTTTGGATTCAAAGTCCCAAGGCAAGGACACTATCGGACAGTATTGGTTGGAACATGGATCAGACGAGCAACTTCACAGTGAAAAGACCACCAAACACGTCCTCTGTATACAAATGATGACGCCGCTCAACCGTCCCCGAGTCACAGAGCGTCTCTCTCTCCCTGTGGCTCGTACGTCTTAATCTGCTGTCGGTAAAACAGAAAAGAGCAGTGACAACTTAAGTAGTAAATCTCCAGCCACTATATCTCTTTAAAGGGTATTAGGGAACGGCTTTGACACCACATTTGAGGCCGTGTGAAAAATATCTACCATCTCAAACTGAGAGCTTTTACAGATAAACACACACCGATGGAATTGTACGTTCTTTGTTTTCCTCTTGGGCTTCGCTCTGTGTTTAGTGTGACATAAGAGAACGAAATTGTGGATTGGAAAGAGCAGCCGTTTTCTTGCCCGTCAAGTACAGTTTATGTGTGTGTGTGTAGGAAAATCCCGTTCTGGAAGCACGTCCACCAGGAGGGCCGGCGCTTGGGGGGGATTGGCCCAGTAAAGCCCAGGGAGAGAGCGCTCTTTGATGTCCGGCTAGTGGAGCGGAGACCCCCCAGTCTGGAGCTCGGCCAAGACATCTCGTGTGTAATTATGAGCGGTCAAGAGAGGAGGAACCGTTGGGCAGCGGGTTTTAAAGCTGAACGTCGGGATTTCGTTGCGTAGTTTGGATCGACTAGTGATTGTCAAACTGTGAGAGCGCAAAAAAATACTTGGTCGTGTTCAGCGTATGATGTTGTTGTTGTTGTTGTTGTTAGCACCGCTGAGAGTCGTGGGTTTGCTTCTCGCCCTCGACTGCTTGCCGAATGTCTCTTCCCTCGCTCTCCCCATTTCAAGCTACAGCTGTCCTTTCACATAAAGTCTTCGGGACAAAGTTCTGTTTTTACAATGTACTACAAGGAAGATAGAATGTACCGTATTTTCCGGACTATAAGTTGCACCTTTTTTCATAGTTTTGGCCGGGGTTACGACTTATACTTATACCTATATACTTATACTCCGGAGCGACTTATATGTGATATTATTTGTTATTTTCACACTTGCAACCGGATTCCATACTCCAGTGCGACTAACATATGTAATATATATGTATTATGCATTTTTTGGCTGGTGCGACTTATACTCCGGAAAATACGGTACTTGTCTATTGTACCAAGACAATGCTGAGTCGATGGTTTAGTTTTGATGTAGGCTAATTTTCAGATGCTAATATACTTTATTAATTAGCCAAGTTAGTTTGTCTCTCATCAAAGTGGCTGGAACATGTTGAGGAAACGAAGAGGAAAAGTGTAGTCCCTGCCCACGGTTACCGCGCACACCCTCGACTCTCTAATGACTCAAATTGGCCAGTTCCGCACTGATCTACCGCCGCCGCCGCCGCTCCCATAGCAGCATATTCCCTGTCCACCGCTGACAGACTGTGGCTCGCTCCTTTATGTAAATGAACACGGGTTTACCACTCGAGCTCATCTCAGCCCATCACTAAAGAAGCTTGAACCGGGTCTGCCATTATGCTGGTAAGTGTGAGTGAGCCTTGTTGAGACCTTCAGAAACGCACTGTTCTTTCTTTCTTTCTGTCGCTGCGGTTGATGTACAGTACGTGTAGGAGTTTTCAGAGAGCTCATTTCTTTCCCCCCATGCCTGTATTGAGAGTGCTGAATCGGCTCTGTGCGAGGAAGACTGTGGTTTATTGCTGGACAGTGAACGCTATTGAGGCGGGTGTATGCGTGTGTGAATTGACCCTGAAGTAAGAGCGGGAAATATGTATTCGTCTACAGGGAGACCATGGTGGCGTCTAAAGGATCAGGAGTGTTATTAGTGTGGAGATGAGGAGGGCTTTGGTGTGTTGTGTGCGTTTAGCGGTTAATCCAATGCTATTTGTTTGAAACGACGATGTTATTTCACTCTCAGTGCCAGTGATCCAATTCAAGATTAGAGAGTGCTGATCTCGTTTCAGAAGCTCGGTTGGGCCTGGCTACTATGGGAATACCAGGCGTCACGGCGGGGTAGCAGTGCAAGTGCAAACTGTCGTCGTGTTCTTAGGCTAGACACTTCACCCACCTTGCCTAGTATGAATGTGAGTCTTTATTGAAATAAATCGTGCTTCCCCGAGTAGTTTCCAGATGCTATACTTTCACTCCTACTTGAGTTGTATATTTTACAGCGTAACAGTAATTGAGGTCAAGTTTTGGTGGCTCTATCCACTGCGGTAAGTCTGGTAAGTGGCAAACGCTTTGTGCTGACGGTAGTAAATGATTTGAAGATTTGGATTTCTTGCACCGCTCCTTCAGTTACGATCTGATTCTCATTTTGTAGTCCATCCTTTAAAAAGAACATTATAGGCCAGTAAGTGAAAGTACATGGTAAACTGGAGCTAAAAGTGTGTGCAGACTTTTATCTCTCTCAGGCCACAGTAAAAACTTGGCACTTGGGACCTAATGAATATGCACAACGGGGCAATTTTTTCCCCAACGTGTAAAAGAAAATGGAAACGATAGTGTTTTGCACGCATCTAGACTGTGTGAAAATGTACCGTGTCCGAAAAGCAGGTATTCAACAGACTACTGCAATTTACACATCGATGTGGCGGTAAAAAGGATCTGGAAGGATTGTGTACGATGGGTATAAAATAATAATGTGTTGTTTTGACAGAAGGGTGAGGTTATTAAACAAACTTTATCTGCAAGACTTTGGCCTAGATTCTCATCTGTATGGCACCTAACTGGAGCAGTTGATAGAAACTGTCCCTCAAATGGATTTCATGAGTCTCTCCCACGTCCTTTTAAAGTCCTCAGAGCGTGTAAAGGCCGCTAGCTCTGCACGGATGCACGGAGTATTGATGACACAAGAGAAGGCGCAATTGGTCTGTTCGCGCTTCACCTGTCCCTTAACTTCTTCTCATCCTGGGCATCTCCAAAGCAGTCCGCGCCGTCCTGTTATCCCGCTATCCCATTTCAGATTTTGCTTTTGAAAAGGCTGTAATAAAATCCAAGCGATCCTCAAGATTCATGTTTTCGGCTGTGTTAGTCACAGGCAAGTGCGGGTAAGGAATTTTTAGCCCGTAGGCTTAATTTGACAGGACAGTGCTGTCAATTTACTGCATGGAGGACTATGCTACATGCTATCCACTCCACGTGTGCCAGTTCTCCAACACTTTCCTCTGTCCGTGCACATCAGCTGAACTCTGGAGAAACGTGGAGCACATACCTCAGCTAAACTTGAAGTAGTACTCGCAATTTAGCACCTGTCGTAGTAAATCTGGCCCTTTGTGCATTATTTAATGTTTTCTCCTTCTATTTACAATAACTTCAAATCATAAATACTGGTATACGCATGTCAGTTACTCTTACACATCTTATTACTTTGTACTTCTACTTGAATACATTTCTTTTCTACCCACGGCTGCAATGTAAAACGTTGGGTGCCTCGATAGGTGCTATATACATTCATTATTTGATTAAATGTAAAAGTAATGTAAAGTCCTGAAAGTCCTTTCAACTGACAACAATCATGCCGCTGGAGTTGAATATTGGCACCTCTTTGTGAAGCAATTGTGAACAAACAATTTAACTGTTGTTTATTCATGCTGACAAAAAAAGACATTGAACTCTGTGTCATATTTTCAAGTGGATGGGCACAGTAATTACACAGATATGAACCATAAACCAGGTCAACCAATCCGAAATCTGACAGTTAAACAGCAAATTCCACCATAAAATGTTCACCTGAATGTTAAACTGTTTGGCGTTCTAGAATGTTAAATATCAATTCCGATACGTTACATTTTGGGCAACTGCCCTTCATCAGACTTAATAATCGTGTGATCACGGTCGCCTTGATACACAAAACAAATGTTTGAGTGATTTGAGCACGTCATCATTCCTTCGTGTTTAGAAAGGGTGTGCCCTATATTTACCACCGTCTGCCAGTCTGCCAGGGTCATTACCACTTCCCCGTCTGTCCCAGAACTGTCCCGGGGGGGTTGCATTCTAGAGACACCCGTCTGAGGAGGAGGAGGAGGCGGAGGCGGAGGAGGAGGAGGAGGAGGAGGCGGAGGAGGAGGAGGAGGAGGAGGAGGAGGAGGAGGAGGAGGAGGAGGAGGAGGAGGAGGAGGAGGAGGAGGAGGAGGAGGAGGAGGAAGCCTTCCATGTAAATACAAACAACTTGGAAAGAGTTTGATTAAGGCCATTTAACAAACTCAATCCATGAAGGCTATACCGGCACAATCCTTTGAAATACTTTAAGTGGATTTCTGTTCGCGAATTCTAATTTCATGTAGCGTTAGATAAGTTGGAAGTAGATGAAAGTTAATTGGTGATTACTGTTGATAGGCATCTGTAATTCAGGCCTCGGGCAAGTTTACAGACCGGCTTTTGGGTCAAATTGTCAAGCTTTTAGATGCCAAAAGCTTTGTTGTGCTAATACGAAAAGGGAATTTATTCAACTAGAGAGACCTGTATCGGAGTGGCATGGGCAGGTTTGTAGAGTAACAGAAACCTCTTGTGTAAACGCTGCTAAACCCAAATTCACGCCGTCAACTGCACAGTTGATGGCAACATGGGCGGGTAGCTGAAGAAAAATTCCCACCAGTGAGAGTTAATCTTACGATTTAGAGAGCTTTTTATACCAGTATTTCTACACTGCATGAACAAACATTTTGGTGGAAGATTTGTGGTTGTCACAGTGCAAGATGTGCGGAATGTACACTTCTTAAACACCTGTCACTTTAACTGTAATGTAATCACTCACTCACTGCGCTGTTCACTTTCTGCACTACATCTGCATTTGCATCCTATAGCAGATTTAAATTGTTTTATATTTCTGTTCATTGGCAATGGCATAAACCGTTTCTGATGTAAAATTGCAGCCGACACAGTTAAGATTGTGATTTTTTAACATAAACACAACAGAGAGGGGAAAATAAAATTAAAAGAAACTAAATCAATAAACTAAAAGGCAAAGAAACAGAATTATGGTATATTTAAATGTATATAACGGTTCCAATTGGTCCAGAGTTTTTCAAATGTGTCCTTAGATTTAAATTAAATTCTTCTTAAAATTGAATGTAATTTTTTCAATTTTTTAAATGTCCGTTACCATGTCAGTCCAGTCCTTGGTCGTTGGTGAGGTCTGTGTCAGCCATTTCTTTGTGATTGCCTTTTTTCCAGCTGACAAATGTATGCTCCAAAGGTATCCATTTACTGTGTCCATGGAAGGAGTTTTGAGGCCCACGTACATAGTTTAAAATCGAGAGGGATCTGCAGTGCATTATTCATTTCAGTCCGATATTTCTGAGCAACAGGACAGTTCCAAAACACGTGAATAATGAGCACTTTGACATAGTGTTATGAAAAATGTCCTCCACTGGGATATACACACACTTTCCCGTCAAAGCAAGATTACCTTCTCTTTCCCATTTGTTTTTAATATATTTGGTAGAGAAGCGTTCCAGATTAGCAATGCATTGGTACAATATAGATGTTATTCCCCTTGAAAGTTCTGATTCATAAGCCTTGATAAGAAATTCTGTCAAAGGGTTATAATGATTTTGTTTAATTTCTCCAAGTCAAAGGATTCTTTCAACATTTCAAAGCTTTTCATGTGCTTATCTTTTACAATCTGGTGAAAAAACATTTATACCTTTTGTAATCCAGGCTTTGAATATCAGGTCAATTCTGGAACAATTTTCAGACTCTAGATGGTATTTGAGTTAAGCCTTCTGCACACTAGAGGATTTTATGCCCAATATTAAGACCAATTTGCCTCTCTGCGAGTTTGGGGAGACATTCTGTTTCTTTTACTTGGTGGGGACAGTGCATCTTAATGAACATACATGAAATACATGCTGTAAACATGCCGGATTAGCCATGGGCTGATTTGCATCCCTTGTCCCACTTTCACTCTCACAACATTCTCTCATTCATACATCAGTATACTATTGTACATGTTTTTAGTGGTAGGAGAAACCATAGTAGGAAATCTTTGCAGACACGGGGAGAACATGCAAACTCCTCACAGAAGGTATCTTTCGATCCCAGGACCCTCTTGCTGTGAAGCGAGAGCGCTAACTGCTGCACTATCTTGTCGTGTATTAAGATTATATGTTGGGTCGCTGCTAGCAAACCTCAAATTGTGAGCGCTGTGCTAGGCTCCGTTGCCTAGTGACGACCTTTAAACTATAGAAATAGTATGAACAAGACCAACGGGGAATGTTTTTTTCATTATTCATCCGTGTTAAAGTGCCTGTAGTAGGCTCCTTACGTCCAGTGAATATAGCGCTCTCCTGTGACCTTTAGAAATAAAGATAAGTTTGTTATCTTAAGTTCGGGAGCAGGACCACACCCTTTTCACGCCCCTTTTTGCAGCTACAGTATTTAGGCATCCAATTCACACACATCAGCGTTTGTGGCTTCATGTCCCTCCCTCCCACCCTCTTCTAATTATTGTAATCATACCAGTTTATATTGAGGCCCTGGAGCGCCGTCGCCAGAACCCCCGAAACTGCCTCTATTTCTGTACATTTGTGTTGTTCATGTTTCTCGTATGTCAATAAACACTTTGCATCGTGGCTGGGGTCGTGGTCCTTGCGAGTGAAGCAGGTTTAATCAACACACAACTCTTTTCTCTGAGTAAGATTGGAGAGGCAGCTCATGCTCGCCTCACATCTGCATGTATTTGTTTTCATTACACAGCGCCTTCGATCACGTGACACTTGCTCTCTCCTCAGCTTCTAACAAATCTGCCAGTGTGTGGTGTGGCTGTGCTTCATGTGAGGCAAATGTCTTCATGTCGCTGGTCTGCAAAATCTAAAAATTACAAATACCAAACTAAAGCCGGCTTCACACTAAAGGTTAGTGCGCAGCCGGCGTTAGTTTGGTATTTACTTCTACCAAAAAGTAACAAGTCAAATATTTTGCCTCTATGACTGTGAGATGCTAGTTCAGATGGTTTGCCATGGTGTACCCCTGACTACGGCCTGTAACAATAAATTTTTTTGACAGATGATATATTGCCTCTGAAAATATATCGATAAATGACATAACTTAGCATGACATTTTATACTGCTAATGCAATAATTCTAGGAAATAATCACCACAAACAAATGATCACTTCAACAATTAAAGTACTTTCATAAACTGCTGCATCAACTCTACATCAAGCAACACCAAATGCAGGAGGTTACAAATAAACCAAGGTCCAGTTTCCAGAAATTAGCATGTTCTTTTAAATTTGCTATTAATAATTTTCTCAATATAATCAATGACAATCAGTCATTCAAGAGTCAATCGGGGTTGATTCGAGGTAGAACATAAAGCTGTGGAGGAAAATTCAGCTTTTGCGCTTACCAGAACCTGTTATGTGCGCACTTTCCTCGCTTCTCTCGTTGCGTGTACGAACATCGATGTTGCAAAGCGATCGGTGTGTGCCAGCGATATAGTTTTTATCGCGACCGGCCTACGACTGATAAAGATTGTAAACTAGCGACAGCCTCCCACACAGTCCGAGGATTACGTTTGTTAACATTAATACTGCACTAAAAGAGTTTACTGTCACCAACGCTGTAGGTAGAGCCACTGGTATGGGCCCTATCTTTTGACCTGCCGTGCCCAGATTTGCCCTCAGCCATCATATCACGCCACGTCTCCTCCCTCTTTCCCCACGGCTCAGGATTTTATTTTTTTTAAACTTGTGTCAATCCTACATAATTTGTGTCTCGTCCCTCTTTGCGACAGGCCAACAAAGACCCGCTTTTCCTGACCGGCGTGACCTTCCCATCGGGCCACGCCGCTAGCCCAGAGACGCTAGTGAAGCTAACGGTGTTTGACGCAAAGGACAAGCGCCGCGAGTCGGTGAGTAAGCGCCCTTTTCCTCCGTCCGCCGCGAGGGTTCGCATTTTGAGGAGGTAACTTGTAAGAATGCGTTCGGAGCGAGCCGCGAAGCCGACGCCTTGTTGAGCTGTCGGCTCTGCGTGCGCTCCGGCTTTGAATTGTGCAAGGGGGGAAAACATGAAACGCGCCAAAAAATTGCCCGCAGAGTCTCGTTACAGCATCACAAAGTCTGCTCACTGGAAGTTATTTGGTGCCTTGGCGTTTCTAGTATGATCATCTCAGCAATGCATTATTTGCGGTCGACCAAACGGGAGACCCTTGTTGTGATTTTGTTTTTGGGAGAAGGATGGTTTGCATTGCCGTTTGTAGAGGACGGACAGCGGATCCCAGAGGAGCGCGAGCATATCGGTTAGAAAGGGGATAAAGACACACACGGGGGAACGTTGATGGGCCACGTTGTGTATAATCTGTGAATCGCTGAGAGTTTGGCATCGATCTCAATGCACGCTTCATTTAGCCTGGTGAGATGTTAGCATGACACAGAAGTAACAGTAATATAAACTCATTGGATCTTTTGCACGTGAGCTAATTAATTGGACTAATGACTGAGGTTGAGTCGTCCAACGATTGTATCCATATTGGAAAGGTCAACAGACAGTCCCATAAATAAATGAATATATAACATCTATTGATGGTAGGCACACCCCACGCAACAGTCTTGAACTTTTACAAAAAAAATGTCACCACATGGTAAATTTATCCACAGTATTATTCTGTGTATGGTAATATAAGATGGAAAGCCGTGATTTCACTGTAGGACTTTTCTATTTGTATAAAAGTTGGCTTTGAGTATCGAGCCTTTTGCTGGTATAATATTAAGTTTGAAGTGTCATGACAACTCTGCTTGCTTACTTTATGTTTAACTTAGCATGATCATTGAATGTTTGACAAAAAGGCTATATTTTTTTGCTTTATCCAAGTATACACTTAAATCTGCACAGGCAGTGCTTTGGGCGCCTCTTAGAGGAAACCTAATCATTTCTCAGTTGAAGTCAAATATGCCCTTTGAACAGCTGAATGTACAGGCCTGGATGCCAGGCTTTGAAATGTATTTGGTTGTGATTTTTCTCTGTAAAGCCACAAATCTGTGTGTTTAGCTTTAATGTCATTTGACTGGTCTGAACTCAGCCTCGAATAACGATCCCAGATAATATTTGCTTTGTTGTGTTGCAGTTTGTTTCAAGGTGTGCTCTGAATATCTATGCAGAACATGGGCCCTGTGAGGACAGCACTGTGGGTCTTACAGGAGACCTTTCTTTTACTGCTATACTCATTCATCTGAGACATTTGTTACAATTTTACATCTAAAGTACACTGATTATTTGTATTTCCCCCCTCATGTGGCAGTGAAAAGGGTGAAAGTTTGGAAGAGGACCTGGCAGCTCTATATTTTTAACTCTGAACATAGATGAATGAATGGCTTGCATAACTTATTGTATTTAGTTAGCTGTTGGTTACTTGGAAAGTTACATTTGTGTAAGTGTACTAATTATATTTTCAATACAAACTGTGTACATATTAAAAATAGGCTACATTTCATTTCTGTAATGGAGTCTGTAGTCATGGGGAGTTTTTGCATGCTTCTGTCCCTCACTGTCTTTTCTGAGTGATTTTCAGGGGCCTTTGTCAGTCTGTCAGAAACATCACTGACACACAAACGCAGCACTTCACTCAAACCTGGGCTTTTACGGTTCATGCTAACCCTACTCCCCGCTAAAGCTTTTCAACTCCTAATCGATGCTGCGCTTCTCTGCACTCCACAAAAAGCTTAGACTTGAATAACACCATAACTTTCGGGCGACAACGGGAAAACGCCCTGATTCATGTGCGTTGGAGTACATTAAGATGACTTTCTGTGATTTTCCAGGCGTCGCTGCTGTCGCACTGTGTTTTGCTCTTAGTTTTTCAACTCCGTCTGTCTGTGTTTCATTAAAGAAGTTTGAAAGTGGCGCAGTCATGACCTGAAACATGGAGAGGCCTCGTAATACAGGCCCCAGCTGTTTAAATGGCAGTTTACAACCACTCAACACGGAGCAGGTAATTTCATGATGGAAGAGGAGAGAAAGCACAAACAGAAAATCACTCTGCTCGTGTGGACGGCTGACACTAATGCACTATTTAGAGCTGGGTACCGTATTTTCAAACCGTAAAACGAGGACGCAGGCAGTTTAAACCGTTACCTCTTTATCGCTCTAACTAGGCGTGGCAGATATGATGAAAAATTGATAATATCACACTTTTCACATGTTTTTTTGTGTGTGTGTGTTTTTTTCATAGAATAAACCCACCAGAAAACAGAATAACAGAACTCAACCAGAGTGGGGAAATAAAATATAAATACTCAACATACTAAACATCTGAAAAATCTAATCATAGCATCTTTAAATTAAAATAATGGTCTCAATTGGTCCAGAGTCTTTCAAATTTGTCCCGTTCCAACTTAAGTCCAATTGAATATCAAATATATTGTCTATATTTTAAAAAGGCTGCACAAAAAGTTTGTTTTAACCTTCCCTTATATTCCATGTGTTTTGTGGTGTGCATCTAGTGTGTTTTAGATCTGTGCTGCTGGCTCCTCCTTCCCTGCTTCCAGCCAATGGGAGGCTTGACCAGGACGAGCTGCAGCCAGCGCCTGGTTACGGGCTCATGCTTCGAAGTTGGCTTTAGCTCTCACAAACCGTTTGGCGCATTGTTAATTTTCACATGAATGTGTTTTTGAGCACCTTTTTTGGACATCAAAGCGAAGCAGGGAGGACCTCATGCCAGAGCCTGACACACCTACACACACACACACACTCACACACACTCACACACCTACCTACACTCACACACCTGCCTACACACACACACACACACTCACACACACTCACACACCTGCCTACACACACACACACACACTCACACACCTGCCTACACACACACACACACACTCACACACCTACCTACACTCACACACCTGCCTACACACACACACACACACACTCACACACACTCACACACCTGCCTACACACACACACACACACTCACACACCTGCCTACACACACACACACACACTCACACACCTACCTACACTCACACACCTGCCTACACACACACACACACACACACACACACATGCCTACACACACACACACCTACACACACACACACACACACACCTACACACACACTAAAGCTGGATTTTGTTCAGTATCAAATATGACCGCGCCTTAACTGGTCCTCCTGGACAGGGTATTTCACAGCTTGATGCTTTGGTTCTCCATCTAGATATTGTAAGATTAGTCCGGCTGCTGGGCCATGAATATTTCACTCTCTGAGGGACGACGCAGAGGCTTTATTGAGGCTCAGTTCTCACTCCGGTGTAAATAATCCAGTCTAGTCTCCAGTGTCACAGAATAAATGTCTAGCCTAAACTTCATACTCTCAGTTTTACCCCAAGTACATCCAATCAGCTTGGTGCAATATTCTGATTGTCTTTGAAATACACAATGATAAAAAATATTAAATCAATCAATAGCTTAAGAATATGGAGGTCCTTGAACGTAACGATTCAAAGCGAGATGATTGGTTATACATACCTAATGAGTGGGTGCTGCTGTTGCCGCTGTCTCCAGAGAGAACCATCTGTGTCTCTCATGCTTGAAAGCACAAAATGATAATTAGATTTAGGATACAGGATAGAGAAACAATCCTGTCGTACTAACTATAAAGGGCGCACAGTTTGAACTGCAAGATTAAGATTTGGTGTGTAGCAATAGATAAGTTGTGTGGGATGTCAAAGTTATTCATAAATTATACAAACTTAAGAACTAAAGCAAAATAATCACGAGAAAACTAATGCAATTCTTTCTATACTCCCAAAAATTAAGTACTTATAATAAAGTAATAATAAAGTACTTAAAATAGAAATATGGAGCTTCTTGTGATTGAGGAAGTTTTATTTAATGAATCTGGTCACATACTTGAGGAAGAGTGATCTTTTACACTGAGTAAATGAAAGTTTGATTTGATCTCGTGACATCCCTGATGACGGCCTACAATAGCTCGCAAAATTATGCCAAAGATTTACTATGGAATATGTCTAAACTATTGAATAAATACAGTGTAGTAGAGTTTGTTTCCACAGCGGTCACAGAAAGTAGCAGGAATACTAGCAGTAGTGATGATCATAGTTAATAGTAATAGTAGTGATAAAATAGAAAAAACAGTAGCAGAAGAAATACTTCCAATTGCACCAATTAGTAGCAGCGTAGTAGTACAAGTAGTACAAGTAGAAGAGACGCAGTAGGCTGTGCAAATATGTGGCTCAGTGGTAGAACTTCAAGTACCATTTGTTTCAAAGTTATAGTAAATATTCTTTTGGACCCTGCACTAAGAGACTGCAATTTAAACCTGTTTATATTGAGTTCACCCCCAAAACAAACGGCACGCTCTCTATAAAGTTAAAGGAGTTTTCTGTTTGTTGTGTAAGTTCAACTGTGTGATGCGGTGACCCTGGTAATGACAGACCTGCACCGTGTCGTGGCGTCCTCTCTGAGTGTCGCTATAAAGGCCTGGGACATCTGGCTGTGGACGAGCTCTCCCCTTTAATCATGCTCTACTTTTGCCTGCCCGCGCCCCCCGAAATCTGCAATGAACGTCTGATGCACTTTTCACTTTGCATTCCTATTACTGCCCTGGGATTCTGATTGGTTTCCGTGGTGCGCACCGTACCGTGACAAACAAAGAGGCTGGGCTGGGCCGGCCGGTGTAAAAGAGGAGAATGGGCCACATGCGGTCATTTCCATAAAGCGGTCGTAAAGTGTATTAAATCAAATGAAACCCAAGCGAGGGGTTTTTACAGTGCTCTCATTATGACCATTTGTTTCTGGGACGGGGCGTCTAACAGGCCTCATCTGATGGAGCTCCATAGAAGCATTTAAAACAGTCCAGGTTTGGCCATGTGACACACGACCACACTGAGGTTACAATGATTCATCATAATGCATTATTGGAATAAAAAACTGATAGTTTTAAAGACATTTATCATTAACAGAACTATGAGCACAGTATAAAACATTTGTTGGACAAGGCAAAATATGTATTACAAAGATAGTGCTGTTGGTTAGGGAGGGGCAGATACTTTATGGTAATTTTGAGCCAATTCCAATAAGTGACATTTGGCGTGTTGCTGTTGCCCATGCTTTTTGCCTATACTCATATTTCGATTTTAAAACTCATAGCACACAAATTATTTCATACATTTTATTATCCAGGAGATGGAATAATGTGTCTAAACATATGGCCATTTGTTTTCCCTAATTGCTCTTCTATTTCCATTTTTACAAATTGTTTGACAATCTATCCAAAAAAAGGAAAAATATATATATAATTTTTGTTAAATGTTAAAAATTGCCAATTCTTTGACCGATATATCGCCCATCCCTGTTGGTAAATCAAACGGACACAAGAAGCACAAACACAACAAAATACATAATCTGGTCATTTAAAAAATCTATGTGGTTCATAGTTATCCACACAAACACTAAGCCTTTCTCTACTTATGCTTTTTATTGTAGTAATAATTATAAGTTTGGACACTTTGGTACCCAGGTACTACTTTAATCCTGTTTAGTTCTGATTTGACCTCTGCTCCGTCGACCAAAATCAAAGCAGCTCCAGAAACAGCCGTTATATTAAGCAGAGAGGAGCCCTCAGGTGTACAGCCTCTCCACGTCCTCCTGCTGCATGTCCTCAGCACAGCGTCTCTGCTCCAGGCTCTTCTCCTACGAGCGAACATGTGAGGGGAATCTGTTCTCATCAGTGTTGTCTCACCTTGTTCTGGACCGCACGGTGAAACACTGCAGGTCGATTCTTAGCCCTCTGCAAATCTTGCATCTGTGTTTAACTGTACTTTCTCAGCATCAAGTCTGCAGCCTGAATAACTGACTTACATTGACATTTTATCTTAACTCATTGAGTGTCTTATTAGGTGCTTAAGGTCTGGTAAATTTGACATTTGAAACATTAATTCTACCACTTTAGTGTGGGTGGATTGATTTTCTGTTTACTTCAGAGGAACATACCACCATATCTTCCCAGGTAGTTGTAATTTTTTTTTTTTACTTGTTACTATTCAGTTCAATTCGAATTATTTTTAAATCACAATGGAACAGAAAGTTAGAAAATCAACAATGAAACAGTGGGAGAGGGGGGGGCTATAAGACTATCCACCTTATTCCGGAAGACGCCATCCCACGTCATCCTCCCTCTGCTTGTATAAGTTACCATAGTTACCATAGTTACCAGACCTCCAGAGGAAAAAACACAGACCATAAAGTAATTTTTTGGTCACCCAGGGAATCCTACATTGAACATTTTACACAAATCAGTCTACCAGAGGATGTTCTAGTATGTTTGACCACACCAGACATTTCAATACTCAATGTGATGCATTTTCATGGTCCAAAGTCTGGATTCAAATTAAATGTACAAAAACTGAAATGATCTCATTCTGGCATCGCTCTTTGACTAGAGGTCGACCTAGATGGGTATTTCTATTCGAGGCCAAGTTTCAAAGCCGATTTACATTTAAACGTCCCATAACATGCAAAATCGACTTTTCAGAGCTTTTAACCTTCTTACATTGCTAATTGTGCTTCATATATGTACCCAGAGTGTTTTTTTGATTCCCGCAGTGTTTAGCTATATTACAGACTATCTCCTTTCCTCCAATCTCCAAACTGACGGGGGGTGTTCACAGGACCGCGTCATAACCACAGGCACGCGTCATCATCCCCCCTCCCCCCTCTCCACCCGCCTCTCGCCTGCCGCCCCCTTCCGCCGGGCTCCGCGCTGCTGCAGGCTCGTCTCCCCATACAAGCCCCGGAGTTTTGCACAACCCTTATTATTATCAATTATACACTTAGGATAGACTACAAAACGTGAAAAAAAAACATGTTATGGCACCTTTAATTCATGTATTTCTTTTACTATCTTTATTCCGATTATATATCATATTCTTATAATATTCATTAATTAAAAGTATACAACATTCTGAGAAAGGCCGCTCATAAGTGAAACATCTTTTTCACTAGAAACAAAGGAGAAACGACTGCAAAGCCCTACTTAATAGTCACTTTACTCTCTATGAAATGACCACAGAACAAAACATGAAGCTTGTATGAGACGAGATAATTGTGCCACAAAGAAGTGATTACCTTTGCGTTCCCCATTGTGTATTATTCGAGTCATCGCAGCCAGGCTAAGTAAGAGGTTTCTCTCCTGCATTTACAGCAAGTGGGTTACATTCTACATTAATGGTGCACTATCATTTCAAGCGGAGGACAATGCATTGCAGAGAATGTTCCACAGTAAAGCGTAGCATTAAACATCTCACGGCGACAAGCAGGTGACACAATCAGGTCCAGTTACAGGTCTCTGGTAATCCTACTCCTACAATAGTATGTGCTTTTGAGCAATAAGAACACATATAGGTGAATAAATGCAAAAAAATATAGGTTTAATGTAATAGGCAAAGAAATAAAATCCCCATGGAGCGGTAGCAGCCCCACCAAGCACTCAGAATGCACATGACATAAACTCAGACTTGCAAAGCGTAAGATTTTGTCTCCCTCACTGATAGAAGATAATAGTGGTACGGTGTAAATCCTGGAGCCATTCATGCTCTGTCCGCCCGATGTGAGGGGATTTTGACTGGCAGATATTAGCCTCATCCCAGGAGGCACTCGGAGCAGCCACTGTTCCGCTGTGAATTGTCGCTCCAATTATGAACTGCTGAAGTATGGAGAATCCGGGCCTCGGTTAATCCTGCCCTGTCAATAATCATGACGTGTAAAAAGTGGCGACTTGACATTTTTTTGGCCACAGCCGCTTGCTTTTAGTTGGATGAGTGTCAGTGTGCTGGGAATTTTCTGTAAGTGCGCAAGTATACTGCCAAAACTGTGTGAGAGGGGAGTGAAGTGGTAACAGTCAGAAGCGCAGGATCGTCAGCAGGATGCATGTTCAAAAAGACATTGGAGCAAGAAGCTGTCTAAAACCCTTCACAAACAGCACCACGGGGCCATCGTGGAGGGGTTGCATCATGCTGCCTGTCTTCCTCTGATTTGTATATAAACTTGACAAATAATCCCTATTTGGATACACAGTAAGCTTCTTTTACTTCTGTCGATTAGTTGTGGGGCTGCTAGCAACATAAAGCTAACAGATAACAGTTGGTGATGATAGTATACATTCTGTTACCAAACAAAATATTAAAAGCCAACTTGATATAGTCTAGAGCTGTACGTCTCCAGGGCTCTGGGGGGTGCAGGCCGGTCACAGGAACAGTTTCTTTGCCTCTGCCGTTGGACTCATGAACACATAACACCTGCCACTTTAACTCTACTCAACCAATACCGCACTGGTCACTTTCGACACTATTTCCGACCATCTGTAAATGTCTGTGTAAATATCTGTGTACATACTGAGACCAAGTTTATTTTTTACCCTATTTCAGTAGTTTGTTTATATGAAAGAGGAACTTCACGAACGATCGGGACACGCACTGGAATCGCTTTAAATTAACTTGTTTTGACTTTATTCGGCTGGATTGAGTGTTTTCGTCGTGTCGTGGCGATGTGTCTTGGCTCTGAGTCCCCCGGCTCCGGCCCCGCCCCCCGGCTCCGGCCCCGCCCCCCGGCTCCGGCCCCGCCCCCCGGCCGGTGCCGTACCGCGTTTACACAAAGGAGGAACTCATGAAACTGCGGAGAACTGTCGTCTTACCCGGAGATCGTCACGTTATCCCGGCGCAATACTGACCTAACCTAATACTGATGTGCAATTCTGTCATATGTGCAATTACTGTGAAATTCATGTGCAATCTATGTGCTGTCGTGACACATATTCATGTGCAATTACTGTCGGGATCACATGCAATGGTATTTATGTATTTATTTGTCTATGGGAGTTTTTATTTATTTATAGGAGATCTTCTACTGAAAGTGTTTTTCAGACTTCCTATAAGTGATCTGTTCTTCTGTATCTACCTCTGTATCTACCTGCGTTGCACCAATGAAATTTCCCCATGTGGGACAATAAAGGAATAAAAGGAATATCTTATCTTATCTTATCTTAAATTCTTTAATTATGCATGCCATATGTGACTCTATAGATGTTGCTGTTATTATTATTGTATTATTATTTTATTTTAAGTTCCTAAGTCTGCAAACTGTGTTCAATGACGATGGCAATAAACCTTTTCTGATTCTCATGTAAAATTATATCATTTTCCTTTATTCTGGTACATTATACATGTAACATTAACAGAAAGAAAGCGTGGGTGAGTGGGCTACAGCTATAAAACTGCATACAATTGTTTGTAGCTTATGTGGTCCAGCTAAACTAACCCTTTTAAAAATAGACCAAAATACGTGTTGCTGTTGACATACCTAAAACCCATCTGCTATCCCATGCAGACACAGACTAGCAACCTGTGGTGTTGAAGTCAGAAGTCTTGCAAAGTAATTAGCAATCATCCATTCACCAGTGGGGACAGAGGGGTAAAACGCCATGCAGCAGTGCTACCCGACTCCTGTGGACCAACGTGTATAAAAACAGAATATGATTATTGACACTCTGGAATGACGACAAAAGGCAACAGACTAAAGAGCTAAGCATCCAGAAGACACGTTCAGAAACCCACACGGCAGTACAAGAAAGCAATCTGAGCGATATCCCAGAAAGGTCCTGGTCCTGATTGGCTGGACAGCTGAGCAGTGATAACCCACAGTCCCCAGATAAGGGCTGTGTCTTGTCTGATGGCCACTTTGCTTCCCCCTCTGTCATCGTGCCAAAGTCAGCCAATGTCACCGCTTTGTCAGGGGGAAAGTTCAGCACTGAGAGAGCCGCTGTTGATCTTTGCGCCACTAGAATTAGTCAAACCAGTGAGTGACCGGCCTCTCCCCAGCCACTTCTTAACACTCGCATGAATGGTACTTTGCTTGAATGGTACTTTTCCCTGGCACCAGGCACTAGAAAATCATTTCATCCCCAAATAACTCGAATCGCTATGGAATTTCAAAGGCTTTGTGGATGGTCTAATAGTTATTTTTCAAAAGCCAAAAAGTTACCAGACAGTTATTGAGTTTTCCAGTTAGCACTTTTCTCCAGTACAGAATGCAATTTAATCGGCGGCGAAATAGCAGCCACTGATCAAGGTCTTGGCATCTTTTATCTGTCAGAATTCGCTCTCAACTCTCCAAGTCATTTTTTATCTGCCTTAATAGTTTTTTGTAGAGATTGTGATGGATACTTGTTTAGGAATCTGTCTTGGTTAAAGGTGCACTTTGAAACCTATGTAACCACTATGTAACCACTATGTAACCACTATGTAACCACTATGTAACTCGTAACCAGGCCAAGTTACATGTCAGATCTATGATGAGTAGCAAATACATGTTTTTCAAGGCATTTTTAAGCAATACAAACACTTGTAATGAAATTAATGCAAGATTAAATGAAGGTTAGAAAAGTTACAATATACACTTATGATTATTGTTGGTTATTAATGAATTACTTGTTGGTTTATTCATTTCAGGCAAACTAATAATATAAATTGACCTCTTGTAACTGATTCAAGTTACTTTTTTGCATTAAGAATTAGTGTCAGACTGTATTCCACACCAGAGACAACAAGCATTGGGAGACTGGCAGCTGTGATGTTTGTCACTCATAGCAACTGTAAGTGAGCCATAAGGATAGATCACCGCCATGGGATTCCATGATGGCTTCTGTCTGGCATGGTCACCCGTGTGCTAGCTTGAAATATTTATTTGCTGCACACATTGAAGAGACCGACACCTACTAACCAAAAAGTTGTCTGTTATGTCTTCCTGTTGTACCAAAACACACAATTATATCAAATATGAACGTTAAAAGTGTGTTAAATAATTAGAATAAAGCGATACGAGTTTGTTTTCCCCCGCCACCATTTGGTTTAGTTGTAAATTTAAGATAGTTTGTTCCTGTATTGGAACAGCTGTGTATTTGACCAGGCTAAATATTGTCGCCTGTGTAGTAATTATGCTGTAATATACTGTGGTCTCAATTTTGCTACTCATGCATTTTTCCCACTCCATCTGGTCATAAATTATGCTCATTTATGTGCATTTAATTCCACTTTCTAGCACAGTGAGCAACAAAAAGTGCATTTGATCAATTGCTTATTTTAAAGTTCAGTTGACTCCCCTAAACTCTTTTACCTATAATAGGATTCTTCTCATCTATCAATAATTAGGCCCGAGCCCCAGCAGGGCGGAGGGCCTATTGCTCCTGGCCCTCCTGGCGGAGGAGTTGCAACTGTCTGACCAAACATGCGGGCACAGCCCTGGCAAGTACAGTGAACTAGCCCATGCCGAAGGCATGGATCATGCATACTTACTCCTGCTATGACAGAAATAGTCAACAATTAGTGAATGGGCGTAGCCCATTCACTAATTGTTGACAACAGCAGCGCGAAGCGCTGCATTCCTCCAAAAACCCTCCTGGCATCGTCCCGTACGCGAGAATCCATGCCGCAGGCATGGGCCATGCTTGTATCTGCTCAAATCAATGGAAGTCTATGGGGAGTGGGCGGGGCATCCCGACGGAATAGGGAGTGACGAGCGCGTAAGCGCTCGTAATGATGATTCCACCCCATGGCGGCATCGGGAAGGCTTAGAGCTTTCAAACGATGTATAATTTGTTGTTATAGTGGAAACGGCTATATTGTTTTTGCTAAAAATATTATTATTTTTTTTATTGTTCTTCTTCAGCGCTTTGAACTCTAATTTGACCCCCTGAACATGCTCAAAAACTCACCAAACTTTGCCCAAAATTCAGAATCGGCGAAAAATTTTGTTTTTTCTGGGCCATTTTTTTTTCGGTAAAAAATGGCGCGACAGCGCCACCGACAAAAGTCAAAATACATTGCGCCTATGGGAGACGCCCCGAGGTCAACTTTGTCGTAAAGCTACGAAATTCGGGACACGCATTCCTCTCGTGAGGACAAAAAAAAAAAATCATTGTGGCCACGCCCCCAGACTTACCCTATGGCCGCCATCTTCCTTTGAAAATGAAAACACGCTGTGTTAGCCATTTTGTTCAAGTCAAACTTTGACGAACTCCTCCTAGGGCGTTTTGCCCACCGACTTCAAAATCGGCGGACGTCCTCTGGACAAGTGGGGCATCTAAAGTTATCCAATTTTTTGAGATACCTTTTACGGTCTGTGTGCGGCGCAGCCGCAAAGTTGGACAACTTATTTTGGAATATTGCAGATCTAAAAATTGCTCCCATTTGATCAAAACGAGTCCGATTAGGACCAAATTTAAATCAGTTGTTAAACTTTCTAGTTTGGACCAGTTTATGATGACAAAATTGAAATGGGCGCGATAGCGCCCCCTACAAAGTGACCTTTAAATTAACATTGAAGGTCAAAAATTAGTTTTACCAAAATGTTCTAAACTTTACCCAAAATTCTATTTTGGCGTCCCGATCAAAAAAGCCAATCAGACAAATGCCTTATTTTTTACGGCGTAGTCGTAGCGATGACAGAAACCTCCCATGTTATCCCTATGGGAAAACCGCAACATCGCTCAAATCACCACATTTTTACGCTTCACACTTTAACAAACTCCTCCCAGGGCGATTGTCCGATCAAGCTCATATTTGGGGAAATCATCTACACAAATGGGGCATCAAAAGTTATCCATATTTTGATTTTAAGTGCTACGGTCTCTGTGTGGCGGACCCGCAAATATATGTCACAAATGGGAAAAACGCCAAATCCTTGAAATGTTCACATTTATGCTTCACACTTTAATGAACTCCTCTGAGGGCAATAGCTCGATCAAGCTCATATTTGGGGAAAATCATCTACACAAGCGGAGCATCAAAAGTTATCCATATTTTTATTCCAAGTGTCACGGTCTCTGTGCGCTGGAGCTGCACATTTAAACCGACATTTGTGTTCATTTGCACTGGTTAAGCACAGCTTTGTACATGTCCAATGTGTCGCTGTCTTAGTTCTTAGACAATTGCGTTAGCGCCAACTCTGTAAAATGCAGAGAGCAGAGTCGGAAGGCCGGCGGCCCGCGAGGGCCGTTGGATGCCGCTTGCGGCTTTAATTTTTATTATTTTTCGTGTTCTTCTGCTTTTTGAGCTCTAATTTGACCCCCTGAACATGCTCAAAAACTCACCAAACTTTACCCAAAATTCAAAATCGGCGAAAAATTTTGTTTTTTCTGGGCCATTTTTTTTTTCGTTAAAAAATGGCGCGACAGCGCCACCGACAAAAGTCAAAATACATTGCGCCTATGGGAGACGCCCCGAGGTCAACTTTGTCGTAGAGCTACGAAATTCGGAACACGCATTCCTCTTGTGAGGACAAAAAAAATATATTATTGTGGCCACGCCCCCAGACTTACCCTATGGCCGCCATCTTCCTTTGAAAATGAAAACACGCTGTGTTAGCCATTTTGTTCACGTCAAACTTTGACGAACTCCTCCTAGGGCGTTTTGCCCACCGACTTCAAAATCGGCGGACGTCCTCTGGACAAGTGGGGCATCTAAAGTTATCCAATTTTTTGAGATACCTTTTACGGTCTACATGCGGCGCAGCCGCAAAGTTGGACAACTTATTTTGTGATATTGCAGATCTAAAAATTGTTCCCATTTGATCAAAACAAGTCCGATTAGGACCAAATTTGAATCAGTTGTTCAACTTTCTAGTTTGGACCAGTTTATGATGACAAAATTGAAATGGGCGCGATAGCGCCCCCTACAGAGTGACCTTTAAATTAACATTGAAGGTCAAAAATTAGTTTTACCAAAATTTTCTAAACTTTACCCAAAATTCTATTTTGGCGTCGCGATCAAAAAAGCCAATCAGACAAATGCCTTAATTTTTACGGCGTAGTCGTAGCGATGACATAAACCTCCCATGTTATCCCTATGGGAAAACCGCTAAATCTCTCGAATATCCACATTTTTATGTTTTACACTTTAACGAACTCCTCCTAGTGCGTTTTGCCCACCGACCTCAAAATCGGTGTACGTCCTCTAGACAAGTGGGGCATCTAAAGTTATCCAAATTTTAAGGATAGCTTTTACGGTCTCTGTGCGACGGAGCCGCAAACGTTTCCCAGAATTCTGACTATTTGGCCTTCAGAGTGGCCTATAAACAATAGAGTTTTTCCAAATGACATGATATTTTGAACAAAATTCTAATTTGCCATCCTGATCACAAAAGTATGAGAGCCAAAGTCATATTTTGTACGGCGTAACCGTAGCGATGACAGAAACATCCCATGTTATCCTTATGGGAAAATCATAGAATTGCTCAAATCACCACATTTTTACGCTTCACACTTTAACGAACTCCTCCTAGGGCGATTGTCCGATCAAGTTCATATTTGGAGAATATCATCTACACAAGCGGGGCATCAAAACTTATCCATATTTTGATTCTAAGTGCTACGGTCTCTGTGTGGCGGACCCGCAAATATATGTCAGAAATGGGAAAACAGCGAAATCTCTGAAATGTTCACATTTACGCTTCACACTTTAATGAACTCCTCTGTGGGCAATAGCTCGATCAAGCTCATATTTGGGGAAAATCATCTACACAAGCGGGGCATCAAAAGTTATCCATATTTTTATTCCAAGTGCTACGGTCTTTGTGCGGCGGCGCAGCAAATTTGACTGACACTTGTGTTGATTTGCACTGGATTGGCCATGTCCAATGTGTCGCCGTCTGTCAAGTTCTTTTTTTATTCAACACACAATAAGGGCGCCATCTTTATCAAGTCGAAAGCGCAGAGTCGGAAGGCCGGCGTCCCGCGAGGGCCGTTGGATGCCGCTTGCGGCTTTAATTATTTGTATTCTTCTTCTTTCTTCTGCTCTTTGAGCTCTAATTTGACCCCCTGAACATGCTCAAAAACTCGCCAAACTTTGCCCAAAATTCAGAATCGGCGAAAAATTTGATTTTTTCTGGGCCATTTTTTTTTTCGTCAAAAAATGGCGCGACAGCGCCACCGACAAAAGTCAAAATACATTGCGCCTATGGGAGACGCCCCGGGGTCAACTTTGCCGTAGAGCTACGAAATTCGGGACACGCATTCCTCTCTTGAGGACAAAAAAAAAATGTTATTGTGGCCACGCCCCCAGACTTACCCTATGCCCGCCATCTTCCTTTGAAAATGAAAAAAAGCTGAGTTAGCCATTTTGTTCACGTCAAACTTTGACAAACTCCTCCTAGGGCGTTTTGCCCACCAACTTCAAAATCGGCGTACGTCCTCTGGACAAGTGGGGCATCTAAAGTTATCCAAATTTTTGGGATACCTTTTACGGTCTACATGCGGCGCAGCCACAAATTGGACAACTTATTTTGGGATAATGCTAATCTAAAAATTGCTCCCATTTGATCAAAACGAGTCCGATTTGGACCAAATTTGAATCAGTTGTTAAACTATCCAGTTTGGACCAGTTTATGATGACAAAATTGAAATGGGCCTGATAGCGCCCCCTACAGAGTGACCTTTGAATTAACATTGAAGGTCAAAAATTTGTTTTACCAAAATGTTCTAAACTAAAACCCAAAATTCTATTTGGCCATCCCGATCAAAAAAACCAATGAGACAAATGCCTTAATTTTTACGGCGTAGTCGTAGCGATGACATAAACCTCCCATGTTATCCCTATGGGAAAACCGCTAAATCTCTCGAATATCCACATTTTTATGTTTTACACTTTAACGAAGTCCTCCTAGTGCGTTTTGCCCACCAACCTCAAAATCGGTGTACGTCCTCTAGATAAGTGGGGAATCTAAAGTTATCCAAATTTTAAGGATAGCTTTTACGGTCTCTGTGCGACGGAGCCGCAAACGTTTCCCAGAATTCTGACTATTTGGCCTTCAGAGTGGCCTATAAACAATAGAGTTTTTCCAAATGACATGATATTTTGAACAAAATTCTAATTTGCCATCCTGATCACAAAAGTATGAGAGCCAAAGTCATATTTTGTACGGCGTAACCGTAGTGATGACAGAAACATCCCATGTTATCCTTATGGGAAAATCATAGAATTGCTCAAATCACCACATTTTTACGCTTCACACTTTAACGAACTCCTCCTAGGGCGATTGTCCGATCAAGTTCATATTTGGAGAATATCATCTACACAAGC
Source organism: Eucyclogobius newberryi (assembly GCF_026437365.1). NCBI lineage: Eukaryota > Metazoa > Chordata > Actinopteri > Gobiiformes > Gobiidae > Eucyclogobius > Eucyclogobius newberryi. Next base: position 29,918,192 of record NW_027316056.1, on the reverse strand, counting down.
GGGGCATCAAAACTTATCCATATTTTGATTCTAAGTGCTACGGTCTCTGTGTGGCGGACCCGCAAATATATGTCAGAAATGGGAAAACAGCGAAATCTCTGAAATGTTCACATTTACGCTTCACACTTTAACAAACTCCTCCGTGGGCAATAGCTCGATCAAGCTTTACTTTGGGAAAAATCATCTACACAAGCGCGGCATCAAAAGTTATCCATATTTTTATTCCAAGTGCTACGGTCTCTGTGCGGCGGCGCAGCAAATTTGACTGACACTTGTGTTGATTTGCACTGGATTGGCCATGTCCAATGTGTCCCCGTCTGTCAAGTTCTTTTTTTATTCAACACACAATAAGGGCGCCATCTTTATCAAGTCGAAAGCGCAGAGTCGGAAGGCCGGCGGCCCGCGAGGGCCGTTGGATGCCGCTTGCGGCTTTAATTTCACTTTATTCTCTCACCTGCCGATATTTTGTGGTCACTTATTCTATGCTTGGTGCCTCCAGGTTTGCTTGAAATCAAGAGACGGCAAAAGTCACCAAGAGAAAATACCAGTGAAGTGATTTATTGCGTAAAAATACTCGAGGGGCAACAATAAACTAATATAGAAATGTATTAGTACATCTGGTACGGCATAGGTGTAAATTACAGCACTGCTACAACTCTCCGCCAAAATTTGCCTTAAAAATCTCAATCTCACCCACAAAACACCCAAAAATGATTACAGTTTTTTTTTCCGGAGTATAAGTCGCACTAGCCAAAATATAGAGAATAAGCATAATATATAGCATAATAGAGAAGAAAAAAACACATAAGTCGCACTGGAGTATGAAATGCGGTTGCAAGTGTGAAAATAACAAATAATATCACATATAAGTCACTCCGGAGTATAAGTATATAAGTATAAATATAAGTCACACCCTGGCCAAAACTATGAAAAAAAGTCTGGAAAATAGTCCGTTAAATACGGTAAATGAAATAGTCAAAGCTAACGGACCGTAGACTCTTTCTCAAGCTATAAATGCTAATATGGCTAACACGGTTTCTGAAACAAGTGTCTTCCGCAATGCAGACTTGCCAGGCGGATTTATTAACAAACAAAAACACAAGATAACACAAGGCGACACATATACGAAAACTTCAAAATAAAGTTGTAATAAGTTGGGATTTAAAGTGCTGAACACATTTGAAATAGACGATAATCAGAAAAATATTGGGTAGCTTTACGACGGTCCAACCTAAATAGTTTAAATCTATGGTCACCTGGGTTGGACCGATCCACTGAGTCTGGAAAGAGGGGTGAGACAGGGCTGTGCTTAGTCCCCTCTTCAGTTTGCTTTGTACTTGGAACTATTGGCCCAATATATTAGACAATCAAAAACAATTCATTACAATGGATGAGATGGAGGATGTTGCACAAATAAGGACCTATTATATTGGACCAATCCAGAAATGTCTATACCTAATGTGTTTTTCTTCTAAATGTGGGTCCAATGTCTAGATACAAACCAAATGTACAAAAATCTTGCGACCCTCTTTAACATTTTGAAAGATCTATAAATCTAACATAATGAAATTTATTAAGTAACGTATACTTCTCTTTTCAAAAATATACAAAATAACCTTATAAAATAGACTCTTAATCCATACTTAAGTCTAAGTCAAAGGATTGAAAATACAAAAATGAATGTTTTGCCCAGATTTCTCTAGCTGGACCGGACTTTTCCGTTTTCCATCACCCACGGCTGTGGAAGTGGAATAAATCAATCGCAAGATTTATATGGCAAGGCAATAAACCTTGTATCTATTTCAAAACTCACAGCTATCAAAAGAAAAAGGAGGGTGGGGTTTACCTTGTCTGAAAAACTACTTTATTTCAGCTCAGATCAGAATGTTGCTGTACTGGTGTGACCCAAAATATGAAGCTCAGTGGAAAAAATATAGTACAGTGTGATGCCGTAGGTTCCTGTACAGGCTTTACTGGCAGATGACAATAACATTGGGAGGAAGTGGAAAATCCATGGGTAAAATAATGTGCTCACGACCTGGAAGGAGCTAGTCAAAACATATAAACTAAAAAAAGATGTTAAAATCTTAAACTGGTTGCCTTAAGTCCAAAGTTTTACACCTACTAGCACAGCTCAGAGATCAATTAGACACGGTCTCACAGAGCTGTTTTGGAAACTATATATGTACTGTGACAAGACAGATTTCATTTTAATGCATGAAAATAAGATAAGATTTACGATCATTTGACGGATGCACACAGTGAGAAATATGCTGTGTGTTGCATCATCAATTAATCTCATTCACAGGATACAGCAACATGTGAAGTAACATATTGAGTCCTGCTATAATTGAGGTGTGTGTAAAGCCCAATCGTTCTGCGTTTAGGAAAGCTGCAGATAATGACTTTGTTCTCCCGCTGTGATGGCATGCGTTTTAATAAAGTGACTCATTGTGGCCATGATCATTCACAATAAAAGAAATAAGAAAAAGAAAGTGCACTGTAGGTTTGTTGTGAGGACTGCATGCAGCCATTTGTGAAAATGGTTGTTGCAATGGTGCACGCTCAATAAAAGGCAACCAACTAAATCCAAGCAGAGAAGCTAATTACTTATAAAAGTGCTGAGCAGATGTCTGTTGCTGCTGTTGCCATAAGGCGACACCCTCCTTTTCCAGCTATAGCCACAAGCTAGCACAATTAGAATACACCAATAAAGCTGCTATTTATAGCAAGGCACTACAGAAAGCAGTTAATGAAGTGTATTTAAGATCTGTGCCATTTTCACTTTGAAATAACATGAATTAAAAGCAACAAAGTAATAACTAAATGCACCCGCCTTTATTAAACTAAATGTAGATGCTTGTGAAGAGCCCAGATCTGTTTCAGGCTGACTAAGTGCTGCCAAGAGTTCTTGAGCTCCACAATGATTAACATTTCCATACAATATCCCCCTTACTTGCTCCAGACAAATAAACACAAAAAGCTCATAATTTCCTCTGCAACTTTGCTTTTCCAAGTTCTGATCATAATTTATTATCCCCAGAAATATCCAGATAATTAAGAATCTTTCCCTTTTATGAACATTTACAATCAATTACATGTTTGTAGCTATTAAAGTGTATTGAGTAGAATATTTGTTAATAATTGTTTTTTTCAAATCATTTGGTTCGCCTCAAATGCATTAGAAAATTGTTACTTTGCCAAAGATTATTTCACAATTTGTGATTTAAAAAATGTCATCTTTAAGGGACATAAATCAATGCATAAATACACAGAACACAAGAATCTAAACTTTTTTCAGCTTGATATCATTCAAGATGAATGAAGAAAAAATATACTATACCAAAATCCTTTGAGAATGATCCGCTACAGCTCCAAAAACATTCATATATACATTTCAAAATATACAATTGGACAGCCCGGGGTTTTCAAAGGCTTTTCTGGCAATCATCTTGAACTTCCATCAGGATAAAAAACTAATTCCAAATCCAAACAAAATACAGATTGCACTTTGCTTTTATTTTTTTTTCCTTTTCTTGTTTATTCCTCACAAGAGCCCTCCAAGACGAAGGTTATGAACTCACGCGTCGCTCCCTTCCGTATTTGTCAGGTAATCTACTCTTTGCATTCCCCTCACAGAGCGCCGGGCCCTCTGCATACCGCCCCGCGTGCATACAAATACAGCCTTGAAAAATTACCTCGCGAGGAGCCAGGTGACCACTCCACGCTTGAAGTACACCTTTCTCCCTGAAAACGCTGCTCTTGCGTCGTCACCTCCTCCTTGCCCATAATCCCACTCCAATCTTCTCAAGGCGGGATTTGTCTGGATCCATTTCATAATGCATTATTCATTTGAGAATTTAATCAAATATCTCCTCCACCAATCAGACCCAAAGCTCTTGTAACCCGTCCTCCCCCCTCCAGCCCTTTCTCTGTCATCATATCCCAGAGTGTTAGTGTCACCTGCAATAGCAGATTATCAGCCATATGAATTAGTGGGTCACAGGTGAATTAGATGCGTGGCTGACTCTAATCTTTTTTTCTTCTAAGGGGAAAGTAGCTTAGTGAAAGTTCTTATTTTCTCAGTAAAGGGAGAAGAGTGGAGTGAAAATCCCCCTTCTGCCTATGGCTTCCTGTGGGTTTTCTGCTGTGTAATGGTTTCCTTTGACACAGACATTGGTGGAAAGTGCTGATTCGTGTTGGACGCATGTGTGTGTAAGTGTGTGCGCGTGTGTGTGTGTGTGTGCGCCGTGTGTGTACGTGCGTGTGTGTGTGTGTGCGCCGTGTGTGTACGTGCATGTGTGTGTGTGTGCGTGCGTGTGTGTGTGCGCCGTGTGTGTATGTGCATGTGTGTGTGTGTGCGTGTGTGCGTGTGTGTGTGCGCCGTGTGTGTACGTGCATGTGTGTGTGTGTGCGTGTGTGTGTGTGTGTGCGCCGTGTGTGTACGTGCATGTGTGTGTGTGTGCGTGCGTGTGTGCGTGCGTGTGTGTGTGCGTGCGTGTGTGTGTGCGCCGTGTGTGCATGTGTGTGTGCGTGTGTGTGTGCGTGCGTGTGTGCGTGTGTGTTCGTGTGCATGTGTGTGTGCGTGTGTGCGTGTGTGTGTGTGTGTGCGTGTGTGTGTGTGTGTGCGTGTGTGTGTGTGTGCGTGTGTGTGTGCATGTGCGTGTGTGTGTGTTATGTATGAAGCTATTTTCAAACTGAGCCGCTGATGAGCTGGCCAGCCAGGACTTCTCCAAAGTAGGTCGATAAATCAATAATAATCAACGATGGGGAAAAATGGCTAAATCATTAAATCGGTGCATTGCAGCCACTTACACTTTGACTCTGTCATGTGAATATTCTTGGGTCCAGCAAACCATCGAGCAACTTTTTGACAGTGACGTTTCCTCCACTAAAGCTACGGTTTGCGTCTTGTCTTGTCCGTAGAAAGAAAACACAGCAGCCCCACCCCGACTCCGCCCCTTTTCTCTGGGTCTGAGCATCCCAAACGTGTAGATCTGAGATGAGTTTACTCAAGTAATATTGTGCAGTGTACGGAAGACAGGCAGTGAATTCAGCTTAAACTGAGACAAGAGAGAGGCCAATAAAGGATTTACTGAAAGACTGTTGTCACGATGAAAATAAACCGATGTTTATTTTCATCGTGACAACAGATGTTAAATGAATACATGACATTGTAAAAAGCGTATAACCCATTAAACCACTTTTCAATAAACAAAAATAGACTATGAGCCCATAGGCATTATAGGCTATATAAATGGCGCGCATATTAAAATGTTATGAGCTTCCCTAAAGAGCAGCAGCGGCTGTGACTTTGATTAAAATCGTAATCGTCCAAAGTGGGCCAGAAAATCAAGATTTTTTTAAATTTTTTTTGCCATATTGCCCTGCCCTACTCCAAAGTCCGTGTGTGAACCTCTCTGCTAGTCAAGCGGGACATCTCCTGCACACCTCTCAGCCGCTCATTTGAGATCGGACAGACAAACTCTAACAGCAAGTCTACAAGCAGCATGCACAAGTATTTACTCACCCGTACCCGTAAAAGTGAACAAAGTAGCAAATCTGGCCTATTTGATGGTGAGGATTATCATTGGTATATGTTTTTTTTTTTCAAGCCGCATAAAAGAACTTTCCTAACTATAATAATGTGATGTCTATAACCTTTTTCAGTTTCAGAAGTTTCAGAAGTCTGTGCACATAAGTATGGATTAAAGTGTAAATTAGTCTTGCATTATACTGTGAGCATTTTCCTTTCCTTTCAGGGATACAATAAAACTGTATTACCCCTGAGGTGAGCTACAACGTCAATCAAACAAGGACCATGTTTTAAAGATAGAGTATTTTTGTGCTGTAGGAAAGTCAAGGGCATCTAAAGCTATAACTGAAATGCAACATCATCTTTTATGGTCAACGAAAGAAAAGGAATTGCACGTATGTAGCTATTTTTCCATTTTTAAATAAGAAACCCTATATCCAAAAGCTAAAAAGGAGCTGTAAAAAGTTCAAACAGTTTTTAAAGTGTTTTTCTGCCCCATCTCCACTGGGCTGTATGATGGCCTCTTCACTATGTGTGAGTGTGTACCTTTTATGCTTTACTCTGCCCAGGCGCCTCAGCAGAACCCTTCCTCGGCTGCTCTCCTGAGATATGCCGCCTGCCACACATGCCTAAATGGTAAAATGTATACTCCGGGTTGGGTTCAAAAGGAAAGTATGAGAATCTGGCCAGGCTACAGTGCTCAGCAAGCGGGGCACAATCTAGGCAGTAGCCAGTCATTTCAAAGGGCAAGCGCTTTGACAAATATACAGAACGAGACATTCAACGGCGTAAGAAGATCAAGGTCATCTGAATGAATGTACAATTTTCAAATCGATATTTTCTGCAAACAGAAATTAGAGTTTGATGGACATTTCTAATAAGGCTGTCTAACCAGGTCATGATTCAAGGACACAAGTTAAAAGCTGGTTGGATCACGGTGTGTGTAGGTTCTGTCGGACATTGTGGACGGCCTGTCACCATGTTACTTGGGAAAACTTACACGGAGCTGCATTGGTTTCATTTGCATTTTTGGCTTATACTTACTGTTTGAGAGCTATATCCATCTGTTTTAGCACTTGAAAATGTGCTCGATTTTAAGTCTTGGGAAACATTCTTCACTAGGAAAGATCTATTTGTTAGCTAATGGTCCAATGAGGTTGGACCAGGGTTTGTTTGTAAGGAAACATGCCCAAATACCTTGTGTATTTACTCATCTTTGTTGCATGCGGTTCCACGTCCCTCCTCTTTGCCACCTTGCTTTAAATGAATGTGGGACGGGGGGGTTCTTGTGAGACAGGGGGATCCTTGTCGCTGCTGTTATTCAGATGGAATCAGAGGTAAATAGGGAATCAACCACTTGTCTGAAAGTTGCAAGAAGGTGGGAAACCATTAGACGTTGCACTGCGGCCTTGAAAGAAGCATAAATATATCTGTTTTTGATCCTATGTTATTTCTCTTTACTCCCGCTCTGAATCTATGTATCTGCTCCCTTATGGTCACCAAGGACACGTTGTGCTTTGTCACAATCAGTATGTGTAGTTCAAAAGATCCTTTCTCTTACATCAACTAACTAATGTGCACTTTAGCCGTATAATACAGTGTTGATCTTTGAAAGAAGCTGTTTCTTCTCTCAGTCCTGTCGGGTACCTTGGCTTTTACCATGTCAAGGTGGCGAGCAGAGTCCAGTGGTCTAGTATTAGAATAGAACTGAGCATTACGCAACCTACTTAAACCTTAAGAAAACAGGCAGAGCTTTTAAGGTTTGTTTTGGTGCTCACCTCTTGGTCAGTCTATCTTGACATTTCGGGGCAGAAGAAAATCACCAAGCTAAAGCCTCAAAAACAGCACCTTAGCTGAGGTAAATCTGCATCCGTATAAGCTAGGCCTCTGTATTGATGAAACTAGGAGAAAGTGATTTGTTCTGTTCCCAGATCTGTTCCACTATTAGAGGGGAGGCCGTCACTTCTAATAAGCTCAGATGAGGCTAAGTATTGGCATGGTGTTCACTGAGGGAACTGTTGAGACGATGGCGCTTGTACTGATTTGTCATACCTTAGAGCACGGTGGATCTAATGTCATTTGAAAGCAACACTTTAACAAACTACATCCCTAAATAACACCATTTTCAATAGACATTACTTAAGCCGCTTTAGAACAAAGTACCTACCATGAAGAGAACAGGATGAGCACCTACGCATAAATAGGAACATTGGAACTCATTCAAGAGTGTTTTCTTTGAACATGTTCATAACTTCCACTTCAAGAAGTTGCTGAGAGAACTCTGCGCCAGATTCTTGACACACTCTTAAGAAGCCAAATTGGTTGCAATATATAAGCCTATATATATAAGTACAAATTTGTGCGTCATGAATGAAGCCCGTTGATTTTTGGCTTATGTTAAAAAGCGCTGAGCGAAGTCTCGCGAGTGGCAAAAAGGATTGAGTGCACATCTACAAGAGCTGATAAACGTTGCTTTTTCTCCTGAAACTCATCTTTTCTGCCCCTGTGAAGTACGGCGAGAGATAACAAATGAGGCTCTGTGTTTCCTGACTTTTCTTTGTTCAAACAGCATCATGTGATCACTTGCCGACCAAAACAGACAGTTGCGGCACTAGCTTAGCTGTTATGGGAAATGTATTTGATAAAATCCAAGACCGAGAACATCTTGAAATTCAATTTAAAATAATAACAGATCAGAGAACATGGTGAATAGGTGTACGTATGCTAACGCTAACACCTTCAGCTACATGACGCACAGACAGAACTGTGGTAAGTGTCTGATATGTTAACGTAACATATTAACAGTTATTCAGATAACTATAGCATAAAGAACATGCTAACAAGTTTACCAAAGCATCAGTTTTACCCCAAATCACTAAATCCACTGAATTCTTCTTCCTCTGTGTCACTTCTAAACAACTCTTGTGGTTACCATGTGAAATGCGGTTGCCAGTGTGGAAAATAACAAATAATATCACACATAAGTCACTCCAGAGTAACTATGTCAAAAGTGCCACTTATAGTGCAGAAAATATGGTATATATTATTATTTTATGACTGACTTTCCTTTGCACAAAACAAGGTAATGTGATTGGCGTTACATGCAAAAACCTTTACGTTTGCTTATTGCGCTAAAGAGCTAAAAGTGTTGCAAAGCGAACACTCTCAGTGCTGCGCTTCTTTATTATTTATTCAGAATAACAGATTAATCACAATTGATTTCAATGTAAAAGCTTTCTCAAGCCGCGCTGCGCCTGGGCTTCATACCTGTCCACATGTTTTAGAGAATAAACTAGCCACTGGAAGAGGCCAATGCAAACAAACACGGGGAGAGGGCTCTTTTAACATAACTACAACTATATCAGGTATATTTTTAATTAGCCGCTACCTTATTCAGAGAGACAAAGATCTGAGGTGGGTTGTTCTTTTAACTGAACAGTGTACAATGATGTACTCGAACTGCACCAATCACTTTCAGAAATGGAGGAATAGAGAAAGTTGCTCTGAAATGTCTCCTACTGTGTGCTGGGTGGTATTTATTGATCTTTGCTAAAGATGGATCCTGGCTGGCCAGTTTATTGTAGTACGACTCTCCTCCCACACTAGTGTTTGCATCCATCTGGTCCAGCCTGAGACACAGTGTGCACGTCATTAGGCATGTTTTCACTAAGAATTACAGACATGGCCAAATCAATATGATTAGGTACAGGCGCCAAATTATTTAGAAAAAGCCTGTATTAAAAATATAAGACTCTGGAATTTAGTCGTTTTGGCAGGGTTAGATTTCATTCCGTGTTTAACTTTATTGTGACATTTCTGACAATTTTCTAACTTACTCTTTGGTCAGCATGCAATTAGAAGCAATGTATTCAAACAAGCCAAAAATATTTAACAAGAAGGCAAATATTCTCAGTCCAATTTCTAAACCAAGTCTTAGAAACTTGGGTGTTGTCTTTGACAAAGACATGTCTTTAGAGCACCACTCTAAGCTGTTGACGAGGAACTGTTTCTTTCAGTTGAGGAAAATCTCTAAGCTCAGGAAAATGGTGTCTCAAAATGACCTGGAACTTATAATTCATGCATTTGTGTCTTCACGTTTGGACTATTGTAACAGTTTGTTTTCCTGTCTTAACAAGAAGGAACTCTCTCGTCTGCAGCTGGTCCAGAACTCTGCAGCGAGGATCTTGACCCGCACAAATAGAAGGGCCCACATTTCACCCATTCTTAAAGCCCTTCACTGGCTGCCGGTCTCCTACCGGATACAGTTTAAAATTCTTGTTTTAACTTTTAGAGCTTTAAATGGTCAGGTCCCATCGTACATCAGCGATCTGATTAAACCATACGCTCCCTCTCGCTCACTAAGGTCCTTGGACCAGAAACTGTTGTTGGTTCCTCGCACCCGTTTTCGGACCAGAGGAGACAGATCCTTCCAGGCTGTTGCCCCCAGACTCTGGAACGATCTTCCGTTCTCCTTACGGTCACTGGACTCAGTTACTGCTTTTAAGGGTCAGCTTAAAACCTTTTTATTTAGTCAAGCCTTTTAAATGCACTTGTTTTACAGACTGATTCTACTGTATATTGTTGTATATGTATTGTTCACTGTAAGTTTTTTGTGTTTTTATTGTTTTATTCTGTGTTTTGTGAAGCACTTTGTGACCTCTGTCTGTGAAAGGTGCTATATAAATAAAATTTACTTACTTACTTACTTACTTACAATAAGTAAATAGATTTAATCTGGTCAAAACTACAGAAAGGAACCTTATGTAGCCTGCGCTTTTACTGTTTAACAGTCACAACTGAACCTGGGTTACCAGTTCCTTAACCCGCAGACAGAGGACACATAAAAATGTCCTAATTCTCTGTAGAGGGACAGACCTCATGTAAAAGCTCAGAAGCTCCAGAATTACCTCACCGGGGCGCCGAGAGGCATTTTAGGTTTTAACCAACTGTATTTTGGCATTGAAACTGGCAGGCACATTCTGCTCTCTGATTGGATAATTGTCTTGACGACCAAAACACCTTGACCATCAGTTTTTTGTAATCAAAAATAAATCAGCATTACAATTGTTGATTTGAACATGTTTAGCTCTCATCAGGGGACACAGAGAGGCCTGGTGGTAGCCAACCTATGGACAAGCCTGTACCTATATATCCAGCCTGTAAGGAGCAGCTATTGAGGAGTCAGTTGATCTTCCAGGACATCAATCCCTGTCTGTCTGGGCTGTTAACCACCTCTGGGCTGCACCATTGATCTCTGTAATTGTCTTGCACTCTTCAAAGGGAGTTGAGAGTTGGTTTGATCCAAGCTGTTTACTTTCACGGCCCCTATAGCCCAATTCTCAGCTCTCAGCTACTTCAGGCATGAGCTAGCAAATTATACTATATTACCTCGTGTGTGCATCTGTGTGTGCGTGTGTGGGCGTGTGATTGTATGTGTGTGTCTGAGAGAAGGAGTCAGACAAAGTGGCAGTGAAAGGAAGAGGCCCAGCGTTGCCTGTGGCCTTCCTGGGCCTGAGGGTGAGCTTGCAGCCTCCCTATTACATAAGACTGTGAACTGCCGACTGAGCATTCCTGCACTCTATCCACCACCGTTAAGATGTGAGACACATTTTTTTATTTATTTGACCTTTATTTCACCAGACGAAAAACAAAAACTAATTAAGATTAACACTCTCTTTTGTAAGAGTGTCCTGGCCAAGAGGCAGCAGCACAAAAGCATAACAATGACATTTGACATGCACTCAGAGGCCAACAACAAAAAGAGACAGTCTCAGATAAAACACAGATTGAAATCTTCATGTTCATTTAAAAACAAAACATCTCGTTTAATTAAACTCCCCATTTAATTATTGCGGTGGGCACACCGGGCATACAGAACACAGTGATGGGTCAGAGACCTTAAGTTTGTTATAAAACACAGTGCATCATGAAAAACACATGCAAAGCAGTTCAGACATAAATGTGGCAGTAACAAGCTTCTTACAGGCTTCAAATGACAAACATGATTTTATACTGAAATAAAAGGGTAATTTTTGGGGGATGCTCTTTGAGAACATCATGTATTTGGCCCTAAAGCAGCTTGGAGCATGAATAAAGCTCAGTTGAAAGTGCTGAGGTGACTAAGACTATCATCAGCATACAGGTGCAAGTTTGTTTGGGATATTTTTATCAAGGTCATCTATATAGATAATAAAAATGCGGCCCAAGAATTGTGCCTTCCCTGAGGAAACTTTTGAAAAGTATGATTTTTGTTTCTGACCTTTACACACTGTGCCCTGTCATACGGGTAATTTGCAAACCAGCCGACAGTGTGATGTGCGAGCCCAGTAAGCACATTATGGTCTACAGCGGGGGTCACCGAGGTCCAGTCTGCAAACCAAGGTCCGGAAGCCTTGTTTTTATGCCACTTTAATACAATAACATCTTATTATAATAGTTCTAGATCTTTTTCACAATTTAGCCAACCAGTTATTTATATTTTATATTGAATAGCCTAAACATTTTTTTAAAATGACTTTTTTTAGGTTATAGGTACAATATAGAGCTGACAGTTGCTGTGGAGCAGAATTCTGCTTTTGCTCTGCTCAGAACATCACACACTGGACTCAAAAACCTTTTACACCTTTACCTTCCTCTCTTGGCTCTACAAGCAAGAAAGATTGAGTGATACGACTGTTGCTCTCTGTGCAGTGCTTCTTTCTTATTTAGTCAGACAGGCCTAATAACAGACTGATCTCCCGCGCTATGAAAGCACTCTCCAGTCGCACTGCAATCTTACTCACGCGGAATACTGGTCGAGACGAGAAATGATCATCTCATAGCAGGGCGAGTTGAGGCAGTTTTCCAGTGGCAGCAGTCTTGTGTTTCCGCTGTTCGTGTGGAAAAAAACGCACATCATTTGGCAGCTTAACACGCAGAGAAAGTGTTTCTATCTTGTTATTTTTGATGCACATTTTGAAGTATCACCTAAATAACTAGAGCATCAAGCATTTTCCTATTACTGTGGAACCAGAACCACTCAGTATAACTTTTAACTACTATTTTTGTTAACTTTTCTTTAGTTACTACAACATTTAGAATAAGGCGCATATGTTTTTGTCTGTACGGGCTGCTGTGGGTTCGATTTAGACCACAGTGGCGATGTGACAAACAGGAAGTGGAGCTCAGCCGGGTGTCTACACAGTGACAAAATGATAAAGTGCATCTTCTCACAAACTGCAGCTCTCGGGCCTGAGTGAGGAAACCGCAGAGAGCGAGAGACGGAGACTTGGCCGACCACAGCGCTCCGGCAGGTCTGTCTGATAGCGCCTTGCAGTTCTGAAAAGACTGATAACAATCCCTTGCATCGAAGTGCCACGCCGGGCTCGGAACCGGTCTCACTTATTGACACAGACTCCCGTTATGAAGGAGAGTCCATCGGATGAGCTTACGTTTGCGCGGACGTAATTTGAATATAGAGAAGTCAATAGAGGAGCGGCGAGTAGTGCTTTACAGTGTGCTATGGGGGCCGCTAAAGCTGGTCGTGTTTACAGACTTGGTGAAGGGAGCCTTGATTTTTATCACCAGTCTGCAGCAGGGTTAGCCATTAAAGTTTATGGAGCAGAGCTGAGAGAGTGGAAAAGGCTGCGAGAGCGGCCTTCCACTCTACCAAGGGCGGCCCAATCCGAACCCAAGTTTCTCTTTGAGTTGGACTGCTTTTTTGAGGGGGGTACTATGCATAAATCCATTACAGTATCTTGTATAAAAGATAAAACTCCATCAACGTGTAGTAAAAAGTGGGGACACGGTGCTATACGGTTGTCCAGTGCTGAAGATGACAGCCGGCGTACACAGAGCAGCACTAAGGCCTAAGATTAGAAGGCATGCGTGTTTAAGGGGCAAGCGTTGACAAGCTGAAGAATGTCGGTGTGAGGTGTGCGTGCGCGTGTCTCTGCCTCACCTCTCATCCCTCTGCACAGTATCCTTTTGGAGGCTCAACCCCAAATTGGACGAAAGAAAAGAGCATATTATATTCGTCAGTCGTACTTTGCTCACATCTCGAAAGAGACGTTCCCTGAAGAAGATTTCTCGACGAAACGACCGTCTCTCTGCACGCAGTGAGTACCACCATTAGGCTTGAATCACACAACTCTCTCTCTCTCTGTGTTCAGGACTAATTTGGACTGTACTCACGGCTCAAATTTGAGTTTTCTAAAGGGGCAGTGTGTCACCTGCTTGTCTCCATGGAGATGCTGTTGCTTTGCCTACGGTATGGCCTTAAACTTCTAAACATCTGTCTCCATGGAGTCAAGCAGGTAGCACCAAGCAACACGTCAGCAATGGAAGCAAGGGAGAAAATGTAATACCATACTGTGCGTGCAGCTAATCGGACAAAGCAATAACCCTATATCCATGGAGACGGGCAAGTGGCGGGCCCCCGTAATTCCCATTACAAGGCAGCAATAATGTATGTGTATATTCTTAAACATTGCAATCCTTGTATAAGTTGGACAGCAACATATGCTTCAGTGATGGATTAGAATAAAGTACCCACGAGTACAAGTTATGCTAATTGTGCAAAAGTGCCCTCATTCTGCCAAAGCACCCGACGATCTTGGCACGTGAAGTAGTGAGTGAGGTGAATCGCTAATACCGTTTAGATATTCAGTTCATAACTTCATTTTGACGCGACGCGAGGCTTCGATGTCGCAGTGTTCTCGTTGCAAATGAAAACTTCAGTATTTTAGATTTTCTTCTTCCATCTCTTCCATTTGCAGCCTGTTGCCTCGCGCTATTACTCAACTCATTATCTGATTGAAATCTCAGAGTGCTAGAATATCTTACTTTGACGTACTGCTGATCTACAGGGGTAAAAATAGCACTCGAGCGAGACTTATTCAGTAGAAAATCCCAATCTGCACAATATGGAGATGGAATTTTCTTAGTTCTGCGATATCAAAGAGAATGCATGGATGATGAATTTGTTTGTCACTGCGGATGGTATTTCTGTGCAAAGGCTAATTAAACTCCCAAACAGGCTCGGTATTGACACATCACAGACACCGTTGCTCTACTTTTACCGACACTTAGATATCAAAATATTGATTCTGCTCTGAATTATACTGTAGCCTTTGTTGTTGCACCTTGTACCCTGCCTCATAATTTACTCTGGCTATGGATTTTCTGCTCAAAGCCTCCACGTGTCCTTATGGTAATTTATACACATAAAGAGCGCAAAAATGAGATAAGAATTATCAGTGGTTATGCTTGTATACATACATTAAGTCACAGAAAGCTATGCCAATTAGGAAGCCCATGTCTGCGATTTTACACCGTGTGTTCTTACAAGACTTGGGGAAAGATTAGCGAAATAGATACAAAAGGCAGCCATCTCGCCGATTTTATTGTCGCGTTCACACGTTGGCTTTTGTTTTTGTGTTCCAGTGCCTTTTCATAATTGGAAAAAAGTTACCCTTGAAATTATCAAAGCATGTAATGTCGGAGTTTACTTGAAGAACACATCAAAGTGGCTTATCTCCGTAGAAATCAGCATTGTTCCCGTCGGATAAGGGTTATTGCTCGAGGAATACAAGATTTAACCGAGCCTGGCAAATACAACCTAATTTAAAATAAAGTTGAGATCCAGCATTTTCACACTCCAGTTATATTATCTTTAAGACATGGCAAACGTGCAAATGTAGACGTTTGAAAACTATCATTATTCATTTGATTTTAGAAACACATCCTGAAAAATGCAACATAAAAAACTTGTATTGAATTTTTGCAGTTGCTCGGCTTTATAACTGTTTCTTCTTACATACAAGCAGCTCTTAGGGTCAAACGCAGACCGCTGTGTGCTGCCTCCATCTAATTATAAATAAAGCATGAAACAGGAAATGATGTTGGCTGTTAGCATGCTAGTTGTCGTTAGCATTACTGCGAGGGCAAGACTGCACATTGACTTCTAAACGTTGTGGAAAATGCTTATAAACTTGTTGTGGTGAATAATTAGTGATGCTTGGAATGCTTTTGAAAAATAAGGAATACTACTTTTTAGAATAACACTCTAAAAAGTAGTAGAAAACCAAGTGCTCGCTGCTTATGCTAATTGTGCCAAAGGGCACAATTAGCCATGACACAACGGAGCCGTAAGTTCATGACCCAGTGCGCTCATAACCGGGAGTGCAGTGAGGTCACAATAATAATAATAACCCTTTTCTGTTTAAGATATTCTCCCTTTCTCTTCCATGTTCACACTCGGCAAACGCAATGCAAGTAATTTAGCTAATAACACAAACTGTCTTCCTATACATCCCCCTATATAGTCACCTTGCAGAAGTTAGCCTTCTAGTAACGTTTTGTCATAAAATCAAGCTTTAATTCAAGATGTTTGGCTTCTTTTGTGACTATCAACTTGCAGACTGTTTTGGCTTTAACGACTTTGTGCAGGAACGTTTTAAGAATTGGGATTCCATTCTCCTTTAGGTTACAACGGAACGATCGCCTGTCGATGTACTTGGTCAGCTAGACACATAACGCATTACTTCTCACCTCGGATGGATGAAGGGAAATATGGCCGCTCAGTGCGCGTAGTGTAATGAAGAGGTAGACGGGAGAGGCCGCGCAGGTTAGCGCTGATGTAATAGCATCTTTGTCTCATTTTCAACAAATTCGGCGCAGGAGAATGAGGTCAACATGAGCCATCCAGGAGAGAGTAAGAGTGAAGGCGATGGTAATGATTTCATAGAGCAACGTTTTCGTTTTGAACCATTACATAAAACACAAGAGGGTTTTTTCCTTCTAATTTCAGTAGCAGTGTAGTTAGCCTCAATTCCCAACCGAATGTGGAAGTACATTATTCTTTGTCTAAGAACAACATTGTATTTGAGACCACCAGAGACATTTGCATAAAACCCCAAAAATGGTAATCAATGGTTCCAGACCTATTTCCCTTGAATGGAAGAGCTTGTTACTACTGCTTCATCTCCAACTCACATTACTTTCTTTACTTTATAACTGTAGAAAATAAGGCATAGTCAAAATAGTCTGCTCATTTTGCCATTTATTAGTTTATTCTTCAACAATTGGGCTGCAGACAACAGTTCATGTGCCCCAAGAGCGTTAGTAGAAACTTGCTTTTCTTATTTCCTATTATTGAGGCGCTACTGTGTCAAGAACTGACTCACCTTGGAATGTCTTGTTTATCAGTGTTCAGACGCCTTGCTACTTTTTGATGGAATACTTTTTGCCAGCAGTCACCTTCATTTTGATTATTTATTATCATAATGAGCACACATGCTGCTTAGAGCTTACATACAGTACACAGCCATAAAATTTTGGGGTACTTTTATGTTTTTCTCCAGTGCAGATATATTGTATAAGCTGTTTTTCAACGTTTGTTAGCATGCTACTGTTTGTTAATATTACTGTGTACTGTCCTTGGCGAGTTGTGAAAAGTGCTTATGAACTTGTTGCGGTTAAATAATACATTGGATAAGTCAGAAATATATGGGAACCGCTGCTAACTAGTTTTGATTTTTCACATTTTTAAGACTAAAATTAGGACATCACCTAGTAAACTTTTAATGATCAGTCATGGGGAAATGTACACTGAATCTCTTAGCTTCATAAACAGTTTATCTTATGATTAGAGAGATGTTAAGAAGTGAGAAAGTTTAGAGTTGCCTAAATTGTATATATTTTGAGTTTAATTCCTCTTAAAGTCCTCTGCCTGAATCAAACATGATGGTGGTGTTAAGAAGGGCTTGTGATGTACTTTTGACTTTTTGTGATATTACTTATTAAGCCTGGATGATATATGTGATATAAGTTTAAATTTTAATATACACATTTTGACATATTGTATATGACGATAAGGATCACTCTTCTTCTTTCTTTAATTATAGGCTTTATTTTGAGTTTACATTTTAACTAATGCAAATCTTTTTCAAGTTATAACAATGTAATATACCCTAAGATATTGATACTTTCATGTACTTAAATAAAAGTTGCCTGTGACATAACGTGTTCATATGGCACATACGTTCATAACACCATGGAGAAAGTACTTTGCTAAGTTTATTATTACTCTTGTTCTGGGCATTGTCTGTATTCCATAACTTCATAGCACATTGTTTTTCTATTAAAAGCGCACTAACAATGTAAAATACTCGAAGGTAAAGACTTTCTCTGCAGTAGGTAGCTTATTATTCTTCCCCACATGGAATCTAATAACAGTTGGTGCCACTTTCTGTTGGAATGCTTTCAAATAAGTCGAATATTTCCGACTTCAAAGTGGCGCATTAGCGGAGCAAAGATCCACTGTGCTTAATTCTTACCGCTTTGATCAGGGATTTGCCATGCATGTTGTTATTCAAAATACACTTTGTTCCCTCTAGAGATTTTGATTCACGCAAATTCTTATTGTATTGAAGAATTTCAGAGTAGGAGCTTATACACAGACGGGACATAAAAGTTTGGTGGAAGAATAGATTCCCATTAAAGACTCTTTACGCTGTGCCTCAGGTAGTTCTTTGGCAGGTATTGTATATACCCAGTAGTTATTTGTGTATTTGTTTAGGCGTTGCGGTTTGCATGCAGGTCGTCAAGTCATTGTGGTAAAGAAGACTTGAATTGAAAGTTTCCGCCCACACAGTATTTCTAAGGCATATCACTCTCACCCACCAAGCCTTGTCTTCTTGGCTCCTGGCTTGCGTTTCACCTAAATATGACATAGTTTGCTTCTATATATTGTAAAAAAAATCCGTACAGCTTTTCTGTTAAAAATCGACCGCTCTGCCATCATGAAAATCCACAAATAAAGCTTTTGCCACTTCATACTTAACCTCGGGTACACCAGGATTGCAATACTTATACACTGGACCTCAAAAAAAGAGCAGTTTCTCAAGTCTTATCAACAAAAGGCGGTGCTTGGGGGGGCAAACGTTTCATTGTGTTGGCCCGATGTTATTGAGTTCAAATGTACTGTAGATACTATTATCTCGACCTTTTAGTGTTCACACAGACCTGCGTTAGTTAGAAAATGTTCCATTGTTCGTAGCGAGCCGCAGCCTCCAGGGTTCTTATATAACCCGCATGACGAGGGAGCCATAAGTCCACAGAGTTATGCATTCTCGCTCTGGGCCAGGCTCTACAAGTAAATAATCCCACTGGTAAGGCTACAAGTGGAATAAACAGGTTTACAGCTTGTTATAAAATCCATTCGCTCTCTGCAGTTTTTCTTTGTGGGCAACTGTGAATGGAATAAAAGTTGGTTTAATTCATGTGTGTGTGCAGGTTATGAGGAGACTAAATTATGCACTATTAGCTTGGGGACAGTTGTGATTGACAAATGGGTGGACCAGAGCCCTGTCACTGAGCCTGACAGCTGACGGCCTCATGAACTGGACTGTCAGAATGTCTGTTTAGTGAATAATGCATACACTTTAAGTCGGGAGGCTGGCTGCGGCGCTCCCAAAATAAATATTAAAATGCCAACAACAGTACGTAAGCAGTGTTTGGTATTTAAGCTTCTTATTCGGCGCTTCCCGTCTGATACCTGCGTGTGGGTAATCATCTGATGAAAAGCCAGTTTCTGATCTTGATGATTAAAGATGTGCAAATTCTAAAAATAAATAAGCGCTGAGTCAAAAAGCTTTACGTAATTCTTTGAAAGTTCTTTTTACTTCTAAATCTGTCGAAAAACTCAACTAGGCTGAGTTTTAGTTGTGGGAAAACATGTATTTTCCAGGTGGTTGTTAGCTCCTTTTTCAAAATAATAAAGCTAATACTAATACAAATATGATGATATGATGGGATTGTATGAGCTTTTATCCATATTATAACAGTTTTCCTCATCATTACTGCACTCAGGATGATTTATGCATGTTTAAGTAATCATGAATCCTACATTTAAGGCTTAAGTGCTTATTTTCAATCCCCGCAATGCCTACTTACTTATTGAAAAGATGTAGTCTCTGGGTTTTACACAGTGCTCAGAAAAAGTTTTAAATCTGCTGGTAGCTAGCGAAAAAATCAAGTATTTCTAAAGATTAGCATTCGTAAGCATCTCTAAATACAATCCGAATACGCTTGTGGAAGAAAAAAGGTGAAATAACTTGAAATGACACTTATTGAAACTCTTCGCTAATACTTTTAAAAACACCATAGCATTAGATAGCGTTACTAATGCACAAGTGTTTACTGCGGATAAACTGATATATTTGTTCTTCAGAGAGTGTTTTGTCCTATTGTGCATGCTGTAGCTGCTCTGGGTGATAAGGCCCTGTGTAGTCTGCGTCCTTTGTTCTACATGAAGTATTTGTCTTCCTGTGAGACCAGAGTAAATGAAACCTACTTAATCCAATGTTCAAAGTCACCTAAGTGCATTCTAAGCTTGATATGTTATTTAAGAATTACCGTATTTTCCGGACTTTAAGTCAAACCGGAGTATAAGTCGCATTTTTGGGGTAAATGTATGTGATAAAATCCAAGAACAAGAACAGACATTTCATCTTGAAATGCAATTTAAAATAATAACAGATTAGAGAACATGTGAATAGGTGTACGTATGCTAACGCTAACACCTTCAGCTACATGAGGCACAGACAACAAACTGTGGTAAGTGTCTGGTATGTTAACGTAACATATGAACAGTTATTCAGATAACTATAGCATAAAGAACATGCTAACAAGTTTACCAAAGCATCAGTTTTACCCCAAATCACTAAATCCATTGAATTCTTCTTCCTCTGTGTCACTTCTAAACAACTCCACAAACTCTGGAGGTAGAGGAAGTTCATTCTTCTTCTGCGTCGCTTAGAGCCTAGAGCGCCCTCTTGAGGTTGTCAGTGTTGTATAAGTCGCACCAAAACTATGAAAAATGACCGTAATAGTCCATAAAATAGTGGTAGATTGTAGCTATGGGCTTATTTGCGTACGATGTCCCGCAAACTAGTGCACATTTCCCACAATGCACCTTGAAAAGTAGTGTGCAGCGATGGGCACTAGACCGATCACTGTAGACCACAATGCATTGCGATAGTCGGAAAAAACAACAGCAACAGGATGAAGCGGAAGAGCTGTTTAAAAGATCCATGACTTGTCTGGTGATTGTTTGTCCTTAAATATGTACGTGCCAGGCAGATTTTCGCCGATAGTTATAACATAAATCTATTTTTATTTGAGTTTTGCAGACTTTTTCACTCGGACGCCAGAGTCATGTGAGAAAGTAGCAGGCTGAGTGTCTGAATCGCTCTGTGATTGAGTGCACTAAAAAGTCTACAAAATAGTGCAGGACTATGTAGTGAATGAGGGGTCAGGGGACGAGAGTGGACATTCGGACGCAGCCAATGACAACCACCCCACTGTGGCATCTGGCATTCCAGCGGTTTCCCATGCAAGTACTAACCACGCCCATCTTAGCGTCCAAGATCTAATGAGCTTGGGCATTGACAGGTCGCTGTGTCGAATTATTGCCTTTCTCAACCTGATTGATTGTATTTCTTTTGACAAGAACAGTGTCGATAGTAATATTGTCGTTATCGGAAACACTTATTTTTTCTTACGACTGCATGATTTTGTATTGCGTTTGCGATTCGCGATATATGTTTTAAAAGTCGGATTCTGTTCAAAGTACATATGGCACAACTCCGGGAACATTTGACATTGACATTTGAGAGATGACGGAAATATAAGCACCTTAATTTCAGAAGAATCACATGCATTTCAGAACATGTTTGTAACGTTTTTAAATAAAGAAATCCTTTGACCATTTGATCAGTCACTAACATTGAGTGATTTCAATGCAATTGCGACAATGTGCAACCCTAATCGACTTCTAATATCAGTAATACGAACAGATTCAGAACCTTAATTGTGCATCCTTTAAGTTGTAAAGGAAATATTGCACACTTCCCAACATTGCCCTACTTTTCCTTCCACGACTGACTGCATATGGTGCAAGCCACTTTGTGTGCGAATAGTCATATTGTGTTTCTTTTCCCTGTTAATGGAAGTAACCATAACAAGTGTTTCTTTCCTCTCGGCCATCTGAGTCACAGGCTGCTGCTGCTGCTGCTGCTGCTGCTGCTGCTGCTGCTGCTGCTGCTGCTGCTGCTGCTGCTGCTGCTGCTGCTGCTGCTGCTGCTGAAGTGTGACAACTCTTGCCCTCTCTCGCTCTCTCTTTCTCTCTTTCTTTCTTTCTTTCTTTCTTCACTCTCTCCCATCTCTCTCTTTCTGTCCCCCATTACTCCTTAATGTCTCTTACTCTTTTCTCTGTTCCTATCTTGGTTTGGACCCAATAATTGTCTGTCTTCCTTCCTTAGGGTCTTTTCCTCTCCGTGCTCCCTCCTCCACTGGCTGGGCAGCATATTCTACCCTCCCTCTCTCTCCTTCGCCTTGCACGCTTGCTCTGTCTCTCTCTCTCACCCTCCTCTCTCTCTCTCTCTCTCTCTCTCTCTCTCTCTCTCTCTCTCTCTCTCTCTCTCTCTCTCTCTCTCTCTCTCTCTCTCTCTCTCTCTCTCTCTCTCTTTGTCTCTCTCTCTCTCTCTCTCTCTCTCTCTCTCTCTCTCTCTCTCTCTCTTTGTCTCTCTCTCTCTCTCTCTCTCTCTCTCTCTCTCTCTCTCTCTCTCTCTCTTTGTCTCTCTCTCCCTGTGTCAGCCCGCCATAGCAGCAGCCGCAACAGCGCTAGTAGCTGACTGTAGCCAGCTTTCAGTCACTCGCACGCTGCAGTCCGCCCATATGTTTACAATGAGTGCACCAGCTGAAAAGAAGGAAAGTCTGCGCAGCTGAAGAGAAACAGTGCCGTACAGGAAGAATATCCTTGGACTAACTTAACTGGGGATCGGGATACGTCTCCAAGCTCATTAAGTGGACAGAAGAGACACAACATCCCCCCCACTGCTTCTTATTTCCACTCTTTTGGCTCACTTGCTCTCACCGCTCTCTGGACCGCGCTTACCAGAACTGTAAGTAGATCACTTCCTTCTGCTGTAAATATCCGACTCCTCACTCCGCGTGCCACTTTTTCAAAAATGACAGTCCGCTATAATTTGTGGCCGCGATTGCGTGTCAGCATAAATGGCAAGTCATGGCACCGCTAATGACTTAATTAGGGCAATTTGTAAAGCCCGATTTGTTGCAAGGGAGCGAAGTGTTCATGCGGACACGGCTGACCTCCCCGTGCAGTAAATCTTTCCATATTCATAAATGTTTGCCAGCTGTCTGCGTGCAGTGAGTGCCCGGACTTGTCTCAGCTGCCGTTGGTGTTTGAAATGTCATCGGTGTAGCTTGGAGATGAATGTCCTCTCTTCTATGTATCCTCTGCAGCAACACAATGGGAATGTTCAAATACAAGTGTTTCTGTTGTAGCAGTCACAAAAGATGAAGTATTAAGACTGCAGGGTACAAGGGGGAGAAAGCATGCTTTTTCAGATTTCTAGATTGCATTATGAATAACAAAATGCAAAGTAGTGGAATTAATAATATGCGGAGAGCTTAGGCTTCTATAATGTAATCTATTCTACTTACAGTGTCCAAAGTTGTAATCATGTGTGAGAATACTGTGCAAACACAAATTCTTAAAAATAAATAATAGATATCTTGTGTTGTCTGAACTCTCAAACCAATCAAGCCGTTTCTTCTTGGCAGAGTTGGTTGGCCAAGACCATTATTTGCAGCCTCATGCTACATTTATCAAGCCAATGAACTAATAATCGCTCATCACTCACGTTGCATCATCTCCTGATTGAAACACAATGCAGTGCAGCTAACATAAAGGAACTAATCTTGTTAAAGATAGCTCCCAGGATGTTTTTAGAAAGCAAGTACTAGCATTTCTACAGTACCTCCTTCTGTGTGTCTGTGTGTGTCTGTGTGTGTGTGTCTGTGCGTGCGTGCGTGTGTGTGCGGGAGTGAAGAATGAACAGGCAGAGACAGATAGTACACGGTGGGAGTGAAAGTGTGTGTGTGTGTGTGTGTGTGTGTGTGTGTGCGTGCGTGCGTGTGTGCGTGCGCGCTTATGCGTGTGTGTGCGCGTGTGTGAGCCTCGCTGTCACCCCAGGTGTGCAGAAAATCAATAGATGTCCAGCTCTGCTCAGACCATTTACCTCTGCCAAGTGATGACCAGACCCAGGCCTTCAGAGCTCCCACAGACCAGTGATGGGTTCGCCTGGAGCTCTCCATGGGCTTCTTCAATCGGCCTCTCATGTTTCTGCCACTTTTTACCGGCTGTAGTTATATTTAGTCCACACTGAGTAAAAGGCGTTGTTTATTCATTGAGGAATGAAGATGAAGGGCATACATGAAATTTTTATTCAGCTGCAATCAAAGCGGCATCTTGGGTAAATGCTCTCTCACCTGCAAGTCTTAGTTTGCTGAAAACGTCTGAATCATGGACAGAAATGTGATATTATTGTGTCTAAAAATGTTTTTGCGCGATTTGCAATGTTGGAATTTCAAATTGTTTTAATGCTATAAAACAAACTATACCTACATCAACAAAGTGCTTGATGCGACTGTGGAAAACGAGGTTACAGCTACCGTTTGTGAAAGAAGCTACTAAGCCACTGTGACATAATAATAGACAATTACTGAGCTCAAAATGCCTTGTGACTGGACTCGGTATCATTGCTGCAGCCACCATTTTATTCTTGACCCTTTTCTTCTTTGAAATCATCACCCGATCACAACTTTCACGGAGGAGTCGCCTGACGAACGCCATGAATCAAAAGTTCCCGCAGTTGCGCTCGTAGCAGCACGGTGCGTGAGTCAGGGGATCGCGTCGGTGCCAAGATGGATGGACGGGAGGAGAGAACCGGAGCGCGTGAGAGCAGAACGGAGCAAGAGCGTCATAATCAATCCTCCGTGATCCTGGAAGAGCATCGTTTGTCTTCTGTCTTCCCCCCTGCTATCGGCCCCCGTCTCTCGCTCCCCCATGTAAAGAGGAGACGTCTCAGGAGCTTTTAAAGGCTTCATCGTGAGGGGCCGTAAAAAGATGCTAAGGAATGGATTTCTAACAACATTTACAAGGCGTAGGCGTGCAGATGTAATGGCTACATGGGGATAGAGAGTTCTGCCTCTGCAAATGATAGAGAACTGCAGGGTTACCGGCCGGACCGGGGTCGCTTGTGTTACCGGCCGGACCGGGGTCGCTTGTGTTACCGGCCGGACCGGGGTCGCTTGTGTTACCGGCCGGACCGGGGTCGCTTGTGTTACCGGCCGGACCGGGGTCGCTTGTGTTACCGGCCGGACCGGGGTCGCTTGTGTTACCGGCCAGACCGGGGTCGCTTGTGTTACCGGCCGGACCGGGGTCGCTTGTGTTATCGGCCGGACCGGGGTCGCTTGTGTTACCGGCCGGACCGGGGTCGCTTGTGTTACCGGCCAGACCGGGGTCGCTTGTGTTATCGGCCGGACCGGGGTCGCTTGTGTTACCGGCCGGACCGGGGTCGCTTGTGTTACCGGCCGGACCGGGGTCGCTTGTGTTACCGGCCGGACCGGGGTCGCTTGTGTTACCGGCCGGACCGGGGTCGCTTGTGACACTTTTTTATTCTAAATTATATGAGGCTTTTTTAGTAACACCGGAGTCTACCCGGGTAGAATTGTCTAAATTGTTCTTGAATTTGTGTCACTTAATTTCAAAAAGAGATATATCGAAGAGACATCGGTCATGATGGTTAAGTACTCGTGCAGTAATAGAAGACAGATGTTAAAGTAAAACAAACTGTAGAAGCTACACTATGGTAGAAGTATGGTTCCTTCAAATACTTATCAAGTTAGAGGAAATGTTATCATTTTATCACAGGAAAAGTCTCATTACATTATTGCAAAATGAGTCCATTGAATACATCCAATGAAATTTCCCCATGTGGGACAATAAAGGAATATCTTATCTTAACACAAAATTATACAACAACAAAAAGGGCATTATTGTTTAGTCTGAACTCTTAGAAAATGTGCATGCCATCAAACCAATCAAGCCATTTCTTCTTGGCAGAGTTGGTTGGCCAAGACCATTATTTACAGCCTCATGCTACATTTATCAAGCCAATGAAGCCATTTCTTTAACAAAATGAGTCTACAATATTAGATTGACAGTTCCTGCACTGTTGAAAATTTTAATCGCAGGACTTGTCCTTCCCTGACAGTGGTGTATGCCTTAAAAAAAATCTACCAATTGCACTACACAGTTGCACATATGTTGTTTTATGCCAGTGCTGAAGAGGCACAAAACTAATGTTAACTAAAAGTGGTCTTGCATTTAGCTGGTCAACAGAGTTGGCAGCGTGGATAGACAGACTAGTCTTATTAGCCGGAAGCAGTTTAAATTAGTCAGAATAGTCTTTGTTTTTTATTTTTTAAATGTGCTTCTTTTAAATGCCCTTTTGACCAGTGAAAAATGATTATTGACTAAACAGTGACTTGCACCCTGCATAAAAGTCGGCCTGCATGTCATAGAAGATCACAAGAAAAGTGGTCTGAGAGTGAACTAATCTATAATATACAGATATAAGCTATGGAGCTACAAAAAACAAATTCACAAATAAAAATGACAAAATATTAACAATTTGCTGTATATAACTGAATATTTCTACTGTTTTCTTTTAAATGTTTTTTAATGGTGCACTGTGTAATGCTTAATTGGTCCAGGAGGGTTCCATCGTAGAAAAGGATTCAGTGCAGTCTTCCAGACAAGACCACACGCTTTGAAAATACTGTACAAAGGTTGTGATTGACAGGCAGATTAACCAATCAGAGAAACGCATGGTCCGTTCATGTCAAAACAATCATGTGGCTTACAAGGAAAAAAGCGAACGAAAATAATACTGAGAACTGATAAATGTCAACAAGCAAAGCACTAAACTCTATCAATCCTCATGAGGTAAGATAATTTACCTCAGATACCTTTAACATGTCATTGTTAAATAACATGTTAACATTGTTAATCTATTTGTTTACACTGCTGTTTCACTTCAAGATAATCTTCTTTGTTACCCTGCCCTGTAATGTGCCATAGCAATCCTTGTTTTCTGACTGCATCTCCTTTGTCACTGATGAGTACATCATTTGACTGGCCTGTAGTTTAGTATGGATTATGTGAGAGAAAGAATTGTCCTAAAATACAGGAAATTACATCTAATTTTCCCAACATTTCACAAAGTCAATTTATTTATTTTTTTAAAACATATTCTAAAGGTTCATAATGGGATATGGTTATAATATATAATGCATATAATATAGTTAGCATTGGGGCCGAGTCAACTTAAAAGTGCTTGAATCATTTCTTTGAAAAGCTGTACAAACCTTGTATCCATTTTCACTTCGTCGAGCTTGTTCAGGAGCTTGATTTTAGGTGAAAGAAATCAGCTGGAAATGCCTTTTGCAAGGTATGGTTGACGTGTCACTCAGCTTTGCTTTAGCCATTTCCAAACGTCTTCTCTGCTGCTTTGTGGTTTGTGCTTTGATTTTGTAGTCACAAAAAGCTGGCTTTCAAAGTATTGCCCCAATAATTACTTATTTAGCTCTGAATAATCTTTCACATAAGCTTTCATTAATCTTTTGCCAGACAGATTGATTTGGTTTCTATGCACGGTGTAATGGGTCCCTCATTATAAATTTTATCCTCCTGCTCTCAGTGTTTCTGCCACCAACCTAACTCAAACATAGTAGTCTAATCCTCCAACTGGGTACTCATTACCAAGATCCTAAATTGAGACGTAGAGAAGAACTCACAGCAGCACGAGTCCACATTAACTTTCTATGGGGACAACATCGCAGTGATGGGGAAATTGCACTACTGTACCAAGCTCACTCACTGAACATGTTTCAGAATGAATCGGCCTTGATTTCTGTCACTCTGATTCTGGTCCTTTACAGACAAACAACTGTGCAGAAATGCAGTTTCCACATGTTTATCCTCCAACAGCACCTCTGATGAAATGTAACAATAATGCATTTGGTTTGTATCACTTTTTTGACACTCAAAGACGCTTTACATGGCATTAATAATTCACTCCACACCTGGTGGTGGTAAACTACTAATGTAGCCACAGCTGCCTAGGGGCAGACTGAAGGAAGCAAGACAGCCAATCTATATCCTCAGCCCCTCCAACCACTACTGAGAACTTTGACCTAGATATTCTCATGTCACTCTCATAACCACTCACTGTGTACTTTTTAATTGACTCTAAACTGAAGAAATAATCTTAAGGCTGATGCAAATAACACATCACATCTGACACAAATAACAGCTTTTTAAACTATAGTTAAACTGCACGAAGATGGACTCAGAATCAGGACAATGCTGTACTGTTTAACCTGTATTTAACAAACAAAGACCATGAGAACCATCCTTGCCTCATAGACTAAAAGTTTGACACCACCAATCATTCATGCTCACATAAGTGAAGTGTCTTGCTAGCTCTTGAGATCTGACGAGATTGGGCACTGACAAGAAGGTATTTCCACCATTGTACAGTATGTACATTTCAGTTCCTTCTTTTAGTTCTCCATCAACAAAATACCCATTCAAGTTGTTATTGTTGTAGCACAGTTTTGTACAGAGAAGAGTTCATCATTGCTGACATCAGAACTCTTGAACTTGCTCTATTAGGTGTGAGTGGAGCCATATTAATGGTTTTCAGACTTTCAAGATGGTTGGGAAGGCCCCTGGGTGAAAGAGGAGATGAAAAGGAGAGTGAGAATTCTGTTGTGGGAGTAGATGTTTCAGGGGGGACCTAAGGGTGGTCTGAGGGCAGGGGCGATGGCAGGGGTGCTGTTGGGCCTGTCACAGACGGGTCCTATGTCTGTGATGCGGACCCCAAGGGAGAAGGAACTGATGTTGGGCCAGGGCGGGTGGAGATTGTTGTGGTGTTGCTGCTGATGAGTCCTTCACTGGAGGCGATTGTGGAGCAATTGGAGCTGAATCCTTCACTGGGGTGGGTGGAGCCTCTCCTGGTGAATCCTTTGGTGGAGAATCTGGTTGTTGTGGTGCTGCTGATGTTGAAACACTGGCTGTCTCTTCTCTTACTTTCTGTCCTGGCCCTGTCCGATGCCTCAGAGCGTGGAGCAGGTTCTATGACGACACCCTCACTCCACCTCTGCATAGGTGTGGGCCATTTCTCATGAAGTTTCAATGTAGTGCATACTCTTTGAACAGACATGTGTTAACAGACAACTGTTTATTTTCCTGTCTAAGTTTGGAAAAGGTCCACTTATGAATGCCTTGATTTCCACTCAATCACGCACCTTGAATACATGTTCCCATTGTATGTCCACTGCACCCATGTGCACAATCAGTGACGTTATCTCTGACTCTGGTGCTGGAGAAGCAACAAGTTTGCATTCTTCCATGCTTCACACCACTGACAGCGCCGTCTCCAACCGGATCTCACTGGTATGACCTTAACAGACAGGTTCGCTCTCTGCTGCCTTCCGTTTTCTCTTTCATCAGTCTCTAATAGTTGTAAAAAACAGTTTGTGAGCTGTATTTTAGGTGACTTTACATTATCTTTGTATCTCTTTGGCTTAAAGTTGGTGCAAAGCTGGTTTTTACCATTTTGGAAACGACAGAATCACTCCGGGGTTTTGATTGAAAGTAGCTGTTTTTCTTTCTGACCACGGGATGACTCATGAATTTCTAGTTGATTGTTCCGAATTCCGACTGCATTCACAAGAGTTCGCTGGCTCGTCGGATAGGTTGTTAAAACTGTAAAAATGATCTTGATATCCTTGGTTTACTTACAAAAGTCATAATTCAAGATTTATGAAAGACAAACACTGATAAAAAAAAAAAGCTAAGTAGCAAGCTGGAATAAGCAAGGAAAGCGTCTGCGCTCTTCGGTAACAGGAAGTAAACTACCAGTCAGTACAAAACACTGTGCGTCACCATTGTTGTTGCTATTTGAGTTGGTGGTGCACTCTGGGACCTGGATTTTAAAAAGTTCAGTTATTAGACCCTTCTGAAACGCTCGCTCCATGTGGATAATACCGGATTTAGACTAAAATATCTTTAGTTTAGCTTTGTGTGGACGGGGCCAGATGCACGCAGTAACTTTATTAACGGCAGTAGCACTTAGGTAGGTTTTCAGCCTTTATGGACTAGATGTTTATTCAAATTTAAGGCAAGCTAATTTAACAACAACATGGAGGTTGAATATTGGCCAAATGGCTGAGAATTTAAGGGAGTAAATAATTTGCTGCAGCATTGAATATAAACTCTTTTTTTTTTTCTTCATCCAGCTGCATGTGGAGCCTGGCATCCGTGCTATCCACTCTGCCATCAAGCTACGCTCCTAGCCTTTTCCAAAACTCTGGTATTATCGTCATATCCTATATAAGTCATACATATATAAGTAAAATACCAAAAGCTAATTTACATTCTCCCTCACGACCAAAAGTCAACCTTGGTTTGATTTTCAGAGGGGAGATAAAAGGGTTTTAACTGTTGCCAGCACAATATATACACACATTTTCCCGTTTGCATGTTCTCTGTATAGAAGAAAGGCGAGGACTGAAACTACACAAAGGTTCGAGTGTTTTCTGTTGGCAGTGTCGATGTAATCTTCTGGGCATGCATCAATCTGAGCATTAGTGCGGTGGCTTTAATTAAGAGCTGCTTCTGTACCTTTTGAAATACAGTGCTGTACGTGCCATCACCTTTGTACCTGTTGTACTCGCTCTGTGTTCTCGAATAGCTCGGAGTGCGTTGTGTCCTTGCTCCACTCACTCCACTCTCTCTCTCTCGCTCTTCTGCCTGCATATAGCTCACAGTCGCAATATCAAAAGTAGGTGAGATGCTGGTTGAATATGAAAAATGTTTTTTATCTACATAGCATAAGCAATATCTAATCAAAATGTAATGTTCGAATGTCACAACATCAACAAGTAGTATTATCAAAGGGGCAATATCGGGCAAGGACAATGGTGCAAATGCCTCTTTTTCTTTAACATTTTTACTTGAATATACAAAGAACGCCGGCCTGTTTGAACCGTTGATGCGCTCCTGGTTGTTTGTGATCAGAGTTAGGCCTGGACTATTCTTAAGTAACAGTTTTTCTGGAAGGATACATCGGGCACAAAGACAATTCAGGTCTACAACAAAGAAAAGCCCCGTTATTAGAGTCACGTGGTGCTTTCAGACCTTGGCGTCAAAGGCGTCTACATCTATGGTGGACGCAACAAGGCCACAAAGTGTACTTTTTAGTGGTGTTTGTGGTGTAGTGTGTGTAGCCCCTTGACTGTACAGCACCCTGTCAGTTTCATATAAGTACCTGCAAATTACCTTATCTTGTTTTCAGCTTTGTGTTTGTACTTAATAGTGACTGTCTTGCCAGTTTGAATTTGTCTTGAGCTAACCTCCTGTTATTGATGGGCTCAGTGCTCCCTCTTTGTACATGACCTAGTTGTGGTGTGCTGACACCTCGTTCATATCATGCCTGCAGCGAACACTGTCAGTGAGGCGAGGGAAAAGGAGACCAGACAAAGTGGGATGCTGGAATCCGCTCGCATCTGTGACACTGGACAAACAAGAGGAGGAGTCTTTGGGCTTTATAGACCACTGTTTCACAAATGTATGTTTTTTCTTTGGATCCACTTTTCAAAAATATATGTCAAATTGTTTTGTAAAGACATTATTACCTTATATACTACAGTTTCTTTTCCATTGGAGCGGTGGAGAAGATTGGTACAGTCAGAAAGTGTTCAAATGCGGCTTCAGGTCCTCTCTGCGGGAGGAGCTGTGCACTCTAGACATGAGAGAGAATGCAAACTGAGCTGAAATATAGATATAAACCAGAAAAAAATACTTCTCACCATACGTTGACTTGATCTTGTTATAATCCACCTCACGTTGAACTGACATGCTTAGAATAACAAAACTCTTCGACATTAGCAAGAGCGGTTTCCTGTTTATCAATGTATGAATGTATGCACTTGCTTTGAGATTAAACACCAGCTAAATTCACTGCATTACATAAAAATACTTTAAAACAGGGTGCAGAGGCACAGAAAGGTGACACAAATGCACAAAATGCCTTTTATTTTACTCATTATTTTACTTTTTAAGTCTTGCAGAGTTGAACTTGCAATGCTCTGGTCTGCTCACAGCATGCGATCCACTCGACCTCCGAGCAACATGCAAAATGGTTTCTAATATTAAAATTCACAATTCAGGTATGATTTAGAATTCTGGTGAAGCCAATTGCTGATGTAGCAGACCCCTGTGCCCTGGACCTTTAGTATGGAAAGGCTCTTGTAATATTAGTCAAACAACTCTACAAACTGAGATACTGCTGCACCGCGTCTGCAAAATCAAACTCTCATTACAAACTGTTAATTAGCAAAACCTGTTAATTAGCACTACTTCTATATAACACCCTATAAAACAATCCCACTAAAGTTAAAGGTGCACTGTGTACATTTTGGGCATACATTTATCAATCACCCATTCATTCAATTACACATTTTCTTAAGCTAAAGACACAGGGGAACACCTCTCCACAGATCTGACCTGTAACGTGGCCTGGTGGCATTGCCTGCTAATATATTTACTGCCCTACTGTGGAACATTCTAGGCAAAAGCAATATAATCTCGATGGAGACAAGAAGGTCTTCACCTCTAGAGAGGTTACATACTGCACCTTGAAGTGCCACTGATTTATGATGACATGAAAACGCAACTATTTATAGAAAATGTGCTTTTGCAACTGGCCTCGTGTATCTATACAGTTCTACATTGTTTCATAGGTACTTGAACCTTATACACATATATCCTCGCTAAAAACCTCTTTCTTTTCCATTTCAGAGCAGCTTCCTGGGCTCGGCTACATTTTCCTTAAGCGATCTCCTGGGGGCAAAAGATGAACGGCTAACCTTGAGTCTCAGGTGAGTCCGCGCCTACGAGTCGTACGCACACCTACACGCTCTAGCTGCATCGCCCCCCAACAGTCCAACATCAACCCAACTTAACACTTCTAAATATACTATCTTTTAACCGAAGCTGACGGACCAAGTCGACCATCAAACTCTTCTGCGCAGGGAGAGACTGAATCCGAACGCAGATGATGCAAAAGAAGCCCAGGCACATCACAGTAGCTGCCAGCAATGTTTGTTTCTCCCGTCTAATGTAAACGTGTGGGAATACTAGACTGTGATCGTGATTTTGGCTTCTCATACCGAATGGGGGCTGGAGTACACTTATCAAGTCTGAACGCGAGTTTGACGAATCGTTTCAAGCAGATTCAGCACCTAGACACTGGCGTTTGTTTTGTCGCTGGTAAGAAGAGGGAATGAAAACTGTGGAGGCTGACGGTGTTGCTGCTGCGGTGGAATCACGTGTATGAAGCGCTCATGTAGGAAGTGAGTGGTGCAAACTTGGGTCCTCCTTCGAGGCTGGCGCCCATTGACTTTCTATTGAAGCGTTGGTGCCCATTTCTTCCCAACTGCTGTGGTCAGGTTTATTTTAAAATTCTCTATATGGTCCAGGTGTTTTTCTGTCGCTATTGTCTTTGGAAATCACGATAGAACATTAATAACTGGCTGATCGGGCGCCTTCTTTCGCCGACGTCCAGCTCGCGTTAGCAACAGTTTTGAGCTAGCACGGCTCATCGCGACGTGCTTTCTACGTCCAAACCGGGGGCGTGAGCAGGAAGGCCTGTGTGTCTTCTACAACCTCCGGATCAGCTCTGTGGTTTCCATCAAATGAGCACTCGCATTTCCAAATATGGACCTCCACTCCAGAATAGCCGCTAATACCGCTAGCCACGATTGGCTTCAATTGGCACCAGTCGAACAGCATGGCAGCACTTTGTCCACTTCTATGAAAAGACTATGGGGGAAACGTTTTTTTCCCCTTGAAAGATTTGGATTCTCATTATACAAGATTTTAGACGTTGAGAAAAATAGTCCTTTTTTAAAATTTGATGTTGGTTAAAGCATATCTAAGATTTCAGGCGGAACTCATTTTAGTTCATATTGATCGATCATCAATTTTTTTTCATATCTTTAAAAACAAAGTTATTTTTCTGAACATACATAAGACTTTTAATCATTTAACACAAAAAAAAGCTGAATTTCTACTTCAATTTTGCTCCAAACCTCATGCTTTTACTGACACAGGATTGGCTGTAAACCTCTCCATTTAAAAAGACCTAATCATTGATGGTTGGAAATGACTGATTATTTCAACTCTTAAACATTAACTTTGTATAAAATTACTTCTGATTTGACATTTTATTAACATTTTGAGTATCTATAGAATGCAATATAAAACGCTCTATTTAGGGTGGCATTTTTCAAATTCCCGTTCAGTCCTTCTGTGCGTAGAAGTGGTGATTATAAACAATAAACGAGAAAAGGGTTATAATAAGGTCAAAACCACGCTTCAGACAAAAGACGCGGTAATCAAAAGCAAAGCTGCCAGCAAAGGACAGAACATACACAATTATTTTCTTATCTTATGGAAAATGAAAACTAAAAGGCCAGTCACTTTTTCACAGCGGTCACATATTTCCATTTCACGGTGAGACGTCAGAACATCCAGCCACAGATGAGAGTACGTTGTCTGCTGCATCCTTTCATGAAACCTCGACATCATTGCCAAAAGTAAGTTGCACATCTATAAATAGTGGCCTGCCGTGATCTGACAGCCATGAAATATTATTCTTCTGCTCGATTTACTCATTCGACAGAGGCATATGCAGAGGTGAGAGCACCGAAGGTACCGTGAGTGGCATTACATGGTGGAGGTGCTAAGTGTGGCTAATTTACAATGTTCATGTACCCTGAGCGGCCTGGAAACGACTTTTTAGTCCGTGTATTTTCTCTGGCCCCGTGTGTGTTAAAAGAATATTGCAATGTGTACGAGTCCGGATTAAAATGTTTTGCTCGGATGTTGCATAAAGGCAGGAAAGGTGACTTTGTAATTGAGGCTCGGTGAGTTTTGGAGGAAGATGAGGAGGCGAAGTTTTGTGAATAAACTGCTTTGCGATGATGAAATAGGTGACAAACGAGCCATCATTTTATTCTGTCTTTATCTATTTGTTTATTATTACGCGTGGCCTCTGAGCAATTTACCCGTCAAGTTTCATTTCACACGTTTCTGTCGATGTGGATCAATTCATTTGGCTCACCTAATTGATAATACGAAATGGGAAACTAACTGCCAAGCAAGTTATTTAGCTGACAAAGTCTGCACATGACAAAACACACTTGGGAAATATGACAAGGGGCTGCTATGAAGTAGATGTAGTCGAAGAAAATAAAGGATTTTCTCAAATTATTTATGTTTTTGCCTGTAACGTTCCACGGTATTAAACTTTTCTTTTGTAATAACACCTCCAAGGAGACAGAAAAGTTACATAGTGCACATTTATAGAGGCAGTGGTGGTCTGAGATACAATCATGTCTTCCATCCACTACTGACCAACAGAATTACAGAGTTTTAGATCAAATATGACCATGGGTTCATCCACCCAAAACCAAAACAAGAATCTGAAATCCACGTATAGGTGATATATTGAGGACATTTGCCCATTCAAAAGATACAATATCATGCTTTGAATTATTAATTGCCATTGCACCACTCTGAATCCCAAGCATAAACATTATTTCTAGCATTTGCCACTATATTTTTGGCACATTTTGAGTGCATTGCTTACACATCCTGTACTTACAATAATGCAACTGCGTGTTTCTTTTTGTGTCCCATCATGAGTGTCAGAACGCAGCTGGGTGGGCATCTGTACACACTCAAGATGCTGCTATTTCTTTCACCAGACTTTATCCATGTGGCTGTGTCTGGAAATATGCCCCGATGGCGATACTCTCGCTCTCCCTATACCCTCTTTTTATGCTTTTCATTTCCTGCCGCTGATCCCAGGTCAGTCAGAATAATTGCACGCTGCAAAGCTGACTGTACAAGCTCCAATGAGTTCACAGACTCGTCCCCTCCTGTTTGCAGATTTCCAGCGCAGCTGGCGGCGCGCACATAACATTGAATCATCATTTTGATCTCTTGTAATTTCCCACCACTGCTGGGATCCTTTTGGATTTAGTTTATATTTTCTTTTTCCGTCTCTCCAACATGAGCTGTTTCCTGTCAGAAATATCTAATTGTGTCTTAACCGACAGTCATTGCTAGTGGCATTATATTTTCGATCTTAATTTTTTAAAGGACACATAGTATTATGCCTCTCTCATCAAAAACATACCTGGAGTTGCATTTAGCTTTCATGAATGCTAGTGTGATGAGTGTTGTTAGAAAGTCCTCTCCCCGTCGAGTGCATAAATCATTGCCGGACTCGTTCTGTGCATTTCTGCCGTCAGATCACAGTCATTGCAACTGCGTCCATTGGAAAACACTGTTGATTCTAAAAGTGTGTTTTGTTCTAAAACATGAACTGCCAAAGTGAAGGTACTCAAGGCAAATCTCTCGATTTACCGGACAATCTACGTTCATACCCTCACCTATGGTCATGGACTTGGGTAATGACCCCGGGGAAGAACCAGGACCTCAGCTGGTCTGGGAACACCCCAGGATCCCCATGGAGGAGCTAGTTTAGTTTTAGTTTAGTCTTAGTTTAGTCTTTATTTGAAGAGACAATGTACAGAGACATTAAGCTTGTAAAAATGTTCCGCACCAGATTGTAGCTAAACAGCTCATTTCCATCTGCAGTCTCTGATTGACAGGAATATATAATAGAGTGCAAACAAAACACTATCAACACGTGATCATTTCACAAAGTCCAGCTAGGGGAAGTGTCTGGGGTGAGGAAAGTCTATGAATCACTGCTTAGACTGCTGCCCCCGCAACCCAGACACAGATAAGCGGAAGATGGATGGATGGATATTGTGATTGAAGAGCTCTCCCAACCAAGCTCATTAATAGGCTGAAATGACTGTTGCTATGAAGGAAATGTGCAAAGGCCAGCGTCGTGGTGTCGTTATCCTCTTGCAAGAATTTAAACTGATATGCTATGACTGTTAGTGTATGCTTATTGTTGTGAGAAAGTATAGGTGATTAGGCCATACATGTGCACAACTTTCATCATGTGTGTAGAGTTGAAGCCTGGTAAAAAGCATTAGTGAGTCAGTCCTGTAACCTATACAATTCCCAAATCTAATAACACGAATGAGCAAAGTAAAAAGCATTTAACATTGAGAAGCCGCTCAGTATCACAGATATAAACATTTATCTATAGTAGTATTCAATTGACACCAAAAAAGAGTGTCAAATCTTCCAAAAATGGTGTATCAAGTTATATTATCGTCTGAAAATCAAAAATAATCAAGATATTCATCAGCCGTAATTGAAATTGAAATTGCCCATTGAAATGATTGGTGTGTCATAAATAATACATAACAGTTATACAGTTTATTGTTTTCCCGCCTTTATTACGCTTCCCACAACACAAAATGGGTTTCATGAAGAACACAGGACCCTCTTACATCGTGCGGGGCAGAAATCGATGCCCCTCTGCGAATCTCCAAGCCAATAGGACTTAGACTTAGAGTTGGGTTCATAAATGTCGGTTTACTCTTGGCCTATGTAGAGAAGAAATTGCTATTTGACCAGCGTCTGTGTGCCGTGCGCTCTCCTCTGGCCTCGGTAAAGTTCACGGTCGTAGTGAGCAGTCCTCCGCCGGCCGTTCTTTTTCCCACGTCGCTCTCCTCTTTTGTTTGCTACGGACTTTTTTTTTGTTTCCTGCGAGGCAAAGCTTAAGAGTAACAACATATTTTACACCACAGAAGTCAGGTTGCCTTCTGTGTGACCCCCGGCTTGGATGGAGTTCTCTTACTCACACGGTTCAAAAAGGTTCCTGCGTTTAAAATGAGACACAAATGTGAAATAAAAACATTACGAGCTTGGTGTTTGGTTGCCTAACAGTGACATATAATAATCCATGCAAGATTTAAGATTAGGCTAAAGCTGCACACAACTTTTTTTTTGTAAATGAGATTTTTTTGGTCAGTTTTCCCTAAAAAGTATATCGTAAAAGCAGCACGTTGTGTCCAAAATCAGACCACGGCAGGCTGATTGCACGTGATAATAATGTTATAAGTCTCGGCAGGCCAGAAATGACTAATAAATAATAATACCGTATTTTCCGCACTATAAAGCGCACTGGATTATAAGGCGCACTGTCAATGAACGGTCCATTTTCGATCATTTTTCATATATAAAACAAACAAAACCAATTAGCTTCGAGGTCATTAAGCACAACCAGAATTAACCCATATATAAGGCGCACTGGATTGTAAGGCGCGCTGTTGTTTTTGGAGAAAATTCAAGGTTTTTAAGTGCGCCTTATAGTGCGGAAATTACGGTACTCTTTCATTCTAGTCGATACATCCCACCCCTAGTGCTGCGTTGAATAAGTCCTTATGTAGTATTTGTCGTGCACATGAAACGAAGCCACTTGAAGTCCCGAGCTGTACCTGGAGGCTCCACGCGCCACATGAGAGGCCAGTTTGAACCGCTCTCCCAAACACAGCAAAAATGAGCAATGGCCTTTGAAGTTTACTCTCAAAAGGATGTTATAACTCATTTTTAAAGGGAATTATTGAGTCCGTGCTTGCTTTTGCTCGGATGAAAACGGCGTATTAAAAAAACAAAGTTTGAAGGTTGCTACTTAAGTTATTTTTTTAAAGTAAATAGAAACAATACGCCACTAAAAAGACTGTTGATTTTCTGTCTTTGAAAAACAACCCTCGCGTACGCAGAATGAATGAACGCAAGAAGTTATCCGACAGGCTTTGTAACATAAAGGCGCAGGTATGGCATTAAACCCGTCTGTTTCCATGGAGACTAGTCGGCGACACAACGCGGTCACGTTGCGGGTCAGATCTGCGGAGAGCTGAGCCCGAGCGCAGTCAGAAGACGTGTTTTTCAGCATATGTTTTGTCATTAAAATACCTAAAATGTTATAGATACCTGGATATGTTTAAGCGTCATGGCGACACGCAGGTGCTGTACCACTCGTTTTTTTCTTACAACATAACATGATGCTTTGAGGGCACTTTTAGTCGAAAATGTATGAGGCAGCTGCGCAATCTGTTTTTTTAATGTGGAATACTATAGTACATCTAATAGTACCATTATGTTGCAATCGTTTCTATTACGGATGCTCTTATTATTAATGCACTCCCTGTTTTTAAATATAGGACACAGTGAGAGAAATAATGATATCGCCGGTGCTGCAGGTCCTGTTTACAGATATTGCTTTTCCAGCGCGGCACGTTTCAGATGTAGTGCGTCTTAACACCAATAAAATATTATGTGGGACAACCAAACCGGTTTATTAAAAAGGGTTGGACTTTGTCTAGTTTATTGACTTTATTGAGGTAGTTTTTGCTGGGATCCACTTGGAAAATCTTCTTGCACATCCAGGGACCAGACTCATCTTGATAAATAACGGATTATTTATTTTGAAGTGATGTTACGAATACATATTTAATCACCTCCAACTTATTTTTATTATAGCAATGAATTAATTTCAGTCCAAAAAATATGTACTACATCATCAAATATTGGCACTTTTGCAGTATAAGGAATACATAACTATCATCCCGTCAGACTCGAGAAGTGTTCAACAATTTACCAATTTAAAGCTAAATAGAAAGAAAGAAATTGTTATATTGCAGTACAGTAAAAGAAGTTAAATATTACATGGAAAATTAACACTGTTGTCATGTGTATCAACGTTATCAATAGTACATAATATGGTCTAATTATAATACCGTAATAAGACTATAAGTTGCACCTTTTTTCATAGTTTTGGCCGGTATACTTACTTCTACTCCGGAGCGACTTATACGTGATATTATTTGTTATTTTCACACTTGCAACCTCATTTCACACTCGAATGCAACTTGCAAATGTTTTTTTCTTCTCTATTATGCATTTTTTGGTTGGTGCGACTTAATACAGGTACATATATAGTACCTTAAATCTATAAAATGAATCAGTTTTGTTTGTGAAGTTTACTGAGGTATAATGTAGACTGCCGGGAGTGAGGAATTGTGCAAACTGAGTAGCTCGATATAGAAAATGATTGATAGATTGATTGATTAGAATAGACAGGCAGAACTTTTCCAGCCGTAAACAGTAGTGGCGCGTGGGTTTACGTGTGCACATCAGCCCACAGTATTTCTCCACACCAACAGTCCAGCCGCTTGCGTGTTTGAAGGGTACTGTTGCGTGTGGTGGCGCCTAAGGAAGTGCACAGGAGATCTTTGAACAGCTTCCTGCCGTCCCCGGGCTGCAACAGGAAAGCATCACAGGTCTTTTATGGATTGGATGTCCATTTCACTCGTGTCGCTCATGTGCGTCAGGTTTATTATTTATTGAATTGATTCCATGAGGATTTTTTGGCGACCTTCTTCCCTTACATATTGTCCTCGCCGTGGCGGTGTCGGCGTGCAGACTCATACAGCCACATACCTGCATACAGTTCACCGTTTTCTAAGTGTTACAGTCATTCAGTCATTCTAGTTTCAGGTGTTTTGGAGTAATACAGTCTTTGTATTTCTATTACGTTCATCTAATACTGTAAAAAGTGTTTATAAAGCCAAAACAGTTTCGATAGGCCAATAATGCACCAGTATTTGCAATTTTTAGGTTGTCAGCCTTATATCCCCAGCATAGGTATTATGCTGTAGCTATTTTGTCTGAGCCAACTACTTAATAAAATGAAATAAATAAAGCTTTATTTAAACACTCAAGTGCAAAAATGGCACTGCACCAACTGTGACTACTCTGCTTTCTTATATTTCACTCGCAAGGACCACGACCCCAGCCACGATGCAAAGTGTTTATTGGCGTACGAGAAACATGAACAACACAAATGTACAGAAATGGATGCAGTTTGTAGGCTTCTGGTGATGAGGGCTGTAGGCTCCCTGGCCTCAATACCCCCATCTACGAGATAAACTAGAAGAATTACAAAGATTAAAAGAGGGTGGGAGGGAGGGGGACGAAAATCATGAACACCGGCGTGTATGACTTGGATGCTTAAATAGTGTAGCCGCAGAAAGGGGCGTGAAAGGGGTGTGGTCCTGCTCCCGAACTTAAGATACCAAACTTCATTAAGAGTGAGTTAAACAGGGCT
Organism: Eucyclogobius newberryi; assembly: GCF_026437365.1. Taxonomy (NCBI): domain Eukaryota; kingdom Metazoa; phylum Chordata; class Actinopteri; order Gobiiformes; family Gobiidae; genus Eucyclogobius; species Eucyclogobius newberryi. Next base: position 29,877,572 of record NW_027316056.1, on the reverse strand, counting down.
GCGGATGTCCCAAAATCATTGTCCGACATACACATTGCCCCTAACGTACCGGCAGAGATTATCAGCCACTGGCAAAAAAAAAAACTGCATCGATCAATCTCTACAAACAATAATAGTCCAAGAAGAAGTTATGACGCAATGTTACTATTCACTTCGTTTCATTTTTGTCCATATACTGCATTGGCCCATAAACCAGAGGATTCATTTATGTCATTGCTCAGTGTATTACCCTTGTCTTTGTGCTCTTTTGCCTGCTTTTAGTCAGGAGATGTTTTTCCATTTACAAATATGCCAACAAACAAAGGACGGCATGACTGGGAGTTTGCAAAAAGCAGCCAAAATGATGCATGTGGACACAAAAGCGTATTGCTCTTGACGGCGTACGTGCCCGCGCGCTCCGCTCTGCCTCTGCACCGAGGCGCTACCTGCCCACTGTAAATCTCCTCTGCGCTGTGGGGACCCAATTTCCCCGTAGCCGTTACTCACACAGTATAAATGGACCACAGTAGCTCGGCAATGCTTCGTATCTCAACCAGCTTGAGTTATGCTTTCCATAGCACCAGTCAATTCACTTCAGTGCAATAGCGATTTGCCTTTTATATTTAAGTTCCCGTCTGTTGGTCGCAGGAATATATGCGGCGCTGTTATGCAATGAAATGATAATGCAACTGCCTACAACCCGTGCGTATAAATGCGCTGGGCAAGATTTAGTTCTGCCCATTAGTGCGCTCCCCGTGCCAAAATAGAAAACACGTTCAAGGCTTTGTTTATGATTTGGGGATATTGTAAAAAGTGGTGAATGCGTATATTCCAGTCAAGTGGCATAAAGTAAAGTTTGTGGAGTTGTTTAGAAGTGACACAGAAGAAGAAGAATTCAATGGATTTAGTGATTTGGGGTAAAACTGATGCTTTGGCAAACTTGTTAGCATGTTCTTTATGCTATAGTTATCTGAATAACTGTTAATATGTTACGTTAACATACCAGACACTTACCACAGTTCTGTCTGTGCCTCATGTAGCTGAAGGTGTTAGCGTTAGCATACGTACACCTATTCACCATGTTCTCTAATCTGTTATTATTTTAAAATTGCATTTCAAGATGAAATGTCTGTTCTTGGATTTTATCAAATAAATTCCCTTATACTCCAGTGTGACTTGTATATGTTTTTTTCTTCTCTATTATGCATTTTTTGGCTGGTGCGACTTGCTGTATATTTCCTTTGGTGCTGTGAAATTCTTAAGCCATAACAATCCAAATGGCGGACATGGGTTTTTAAAGGGCAAATCCACAGCAACTGGCAAAATTAGACGGAATGTTTTTTTTCATCTTGAAAATTAGGATTGATGCTGTATTTGAAGAAACCATTACATAGCCTGACACCAGCACCTTACAGACATCTGCTCAGTGGATGGTGCAGCTGACCAAGAGACCGTCAATTTGCAATAGTCCTCTTGCCACGTCTAAAAATATCAGTGAAGAGTTTTATGTGTGCAGCGAGAGGCCACGGGGCTCCGAATGTTTGAGAGGTGCTGTAAAACTAATTGCCATCGAGATTAACAGACGGTGATCCGTGGCGCTGTGCGGTTGTCATGAGAGACCTGTCCTTAAGAGACACCAGAGATACATTTGACATTTATTTACACAGTAGGGTTTTACAGTCCTCTGCATGTCCACAAACACCTCGAGTCATTATCGGCTCACAGCTTTGCATCAGGGACATAGTTAGGACATGATATGTTTGCACTTTGGCGACGCGAAGCCACAGCAGACTCCCGGGAACGGTGCGCTGTGAATTATTTAGCCGTGTGTTTCTGGCTCTATAGGACACCTGAAAGCCAGCAGGGGTGTTTTAGGACAATGGACCTACAGTGTGTGGATCATGTTCTCTCTGTGGTAACCCGAGGGCAGAATGCTGTCGTCTGAAGCCATGGCAGCACCTCACTTCTTCTCAGGGTCTGTACATCGACATCAATTCAGAATATTTGTACTGGCATGGGATATCGAACGTGAATAAGACTTAACCATAGTAGAATTGGAATTAATCATCTAAAAAAAAAATCATCCAAACCAGGTCTAAACTAGAATCAAACGTAAGACAGTGGTAGAAGTAACACATAAGGAATACATGCATTTTAAAGTTTGATCTAAAATGAGAAACTTTCAATATTTTAGATAAACAATTATTTTCCGTTTGTCTTGAACCGGCCCTCTTAAAGGTCCGTACCTCACTTATGTTTCTTCTAGTTCAAGTAAATGGCGTTTGCGTTTGACTTTTACACGGTTTTACACCAGGAACACTCAATTAGGCGCGTTATTTGATGAGAACATTTCAATTCAACCGCATGTGACTGTCCTGGAGAGTTGTTTCTTTGTCGTGGTCCCACACCCAGAACAGAGGGGACAGAAGTGGGCGGAGCTAACGGTTCAAACTGAAACGTCATTGGTTCAGTAGGTCAGGTAAGAGGGCCTTTAAATGAGGATTCAGCAGTGAACGTGAATCTGTCTGGATGAAACGCGTGAACTGCTCTCAGATGTCACATTGCATCGCGAGAATATTCTACCACGCTCGATTTTTCGCCTCACGCCAAATGTCTCCGCGCAGTCTTGGCCTCCCGTGCAAACCCACACTTTCTAAATCCAGCGCAACTTTAAATGGCAAACCTGAGAGGAACTGTGCCTTGCCTGTGCCACCGGATCCGCTCAGATGTCAGCGCCGCAGAGGTCTTTCAATAATGCATGTTATGTACACACGAGGGTGGATGGATTATTATCTCCAAAAGGAAGAGCTACGCTGCCTCCGCCGTGCAGCTCGCATACGGTCGTCTTTGGAGCAGGATGCTATAGGGGCGGGCGCATTATAGACGCCGTCCATCGCTCCGCTACCTGCTCCAGTTGGTCTTTTTTGCACGCTTTCCTTTGCTCTTGTTATCGCTAAAAGTTTCTGCACGCAGCGGGAGTCTCGCTCTCTGCCCCAGTTCCTCCGCTCAGTTTGAGATTTGAATTCGCTCTGAATTTGTCCGCTCCGCGCTGCACGCCAGCCTCTGCGATGTAGCCTGTCAAGACGGCACTATCGCAGCCCGGTGGCCCAGCAGCAGGGCTTCATGGGTTATTCAGGCTTCCCCATTGGATAAAGGCGCTCTTTCTGTACCACTAGAAACAGTTTAGCCTTCTATCATGATACCATCTCACCCCCAGAGTCCGCGCTATCACTGTCCCCATTGTCACGCTGATCCGCAGATAGGCTCTCACTGTGCATGTTGGTCTGACCCGAAAGCCTAAAGATCAACTGTCTGATCCAGTTAGACTCCGAAACAGTGTGGGCAAATGGGCTCTTTTATTAACACTAAAGGCCTGAGCTTTTGTGTCTTATGTTCCCTAAGCCAGCTCTGTACAAGACCAACAGTGTGTTAACTGAAGATCGTGGTGCGGAGCGTTGGTAACCATGGACAGCACAGGGCCACGTGACAACATGTGAGGGGAATTAGCTTAGTTTGTTTAACTGCTCGGCCAAAAATGAAGGCTGTCTTTTGTATTATGTATATTATGTAAATTTGTGTTTTGTGTATTGCTGACATTCTACACCTTGCCTCGAAACTAGCTGTATCGCCAATACTGGCACGTTTACAGAAATGTTTATTCATGTTTTAGTTTAGTCTTTATTTGAAGGGACAATATACTGAGACTTATAAAGAACAAAGATGTTCTTCTCCAGATTGTAGTAAATAATACAGTACAAACAAAACCATTCAACAAGAAGATGATTTCACTCTCTCCTGTCTTCAGCTTTGATTACGGCACACATTTGCTGTGGATTTTTTTAAAGTTGTGCTTCTGCAATGTCACGTTTCTTTTTTTTGCCAAGCTCTTGTATTGATTATTGGGGAGTTTCTCCTACTTTCAGAGTGACCGCATACGGGTCATCAGCGCACCAGAAAGCCGTCCTCACCCCTCTCCCAGCGCCATGCAGTGGCTGAGGAAATCCTCAAGCCTCCGCAAGCTTCTTTACTATAATCAATTAAATTAAATGTATTTTTGTAATGCCCACAATCACAACAGCAGTTGCCTCAGTGGGCGTCAGAGGTGATGATTCAACTAAGAAAGTTGAAACAATGAATCAGTTGTTGGTCAATTATAGAGAAGCAGATTAAACACTGTTCACATAAGCAAATGCATGACTGTCCCAGAGCATTTCCTGTCCTTTGACAACATAGTCCCAACTTAGATTGGGACTATGTCATTTGAATTCAGTACAGCTGCTGTAAAGCCATACGAGCACGCCACTGTCTGCAAACTGCATATGAGAATGAGAGGAGAGGGAGTATGTGTCACAAAGTAAAAATACACTGCCGGCATTGTGTACTGCAATATCTAATCTAATAATATTCATGTGGATTTTACACAAATTAATGCAAAGGTCATGAGACTAGAATCTTTTGTCTTTTTGCTGCAGCCTGGTGAAAAAAGTCCTCAAAAACTTGTCTGATCATTTAGTCTGTTTCAGTCTAGAGAAAATGAAGAAATGACTGCAGCTTTCACTTCTAAGACCTACAGATCATGGCAGTTTTGTCTTGATTGAAATTGAAGCTGTCCATGTACACCATTAAAGGTACTGCCTATTACTAGTTGTGCTGTATAGTTCAATAGACACTTTTGATGCTTTTTTAGACTTAAAACTGGTCTTTTGTGTTGAGGGAGTGTGAGATATGATTTTAAGTATTCTGAGAAGGACATCCTTATTTTAACCATGTGTAAATGATTGATTTGAAACTGAAACTGCATGTTTTCTGAGCAGTGTGTTATTTCAAGGTTGCCCATGCTGTCTTTAAAAGTGTAGACACAAGTTCACAGCTTGAGACGGGTCTATTAGAGTCAGTGTTTTGTTGTGGTGTGTGTTGTGGGCTCTTTTGACTGTCCTTTCTTTTCATTATTGTGAAATGTTCATAGGAATCATTCAAAAGCTCCGAAGTAAGTGTTGCAACCGCTTTCAAGAGTGAGTTTTGTGTCCAATGGTAACCCCACTCAGGCAGAAATCTGCACATTATAATCGAATTCACTTGCACACTTTCGAGTTGGCTGCGAGAATTGTCCCAAACCGATCCTCAGCTGGCACTCTGAGCTTGTAAAATGAAGAGAACGTTTAAATGCTATATTTAAACTTTAGACAGCAGTGAAATATTAAACGGACTGAGTAATGACTGTGTAAAATTATTCTATAAATCTGTCCCTCTCGACTTTTTAATTCGGCCTGCAAAACATGGCTAATTTGTACTTATTAATTTCCAATAAACATATCGGGTTGTCGTGCTGCTGGAGCATCTCGCACAACACTTTACAGACTTGTCTTCAGCCGAGAGGTCTGAGCGGGGCTTTGGGAACATGTGGAATAAAGGAGACGTTTTGTGGACATTAGAGCTGTGCTGAAAGTGGCACTAATGTGGCGCTAACAAGAGGAAAACACTTGTGATGGCAGCTCTGTGCGGAAACCATCCAAACCAGTGAAAATCAGGACAGATCAGGAGCTACAGGTAATAACACAGGTCAGAGAGTAATAAAGTATGAACACCACAGAGTGAAGCTGCTGTGAGCTCTGACTGTGTCCACACGACATTCAGCCCTCAACCCAAAATGATTTTGACAATCTAGTGTGTTCTCCTTCTTTTACACCACCACTGATTTTCAAACCATTTATTATTCAAGCTTTTGGATAGCTTAGCCTTGGTATTACATGAGCCAACCCTTCTCACCCTGGACACGGACTATTTGAGCCACTCCCCTCAGGCAGGAGGCCACTCCCCTCAGGCAGGAGGCCACTCCCCTCAGGCAGGAGGCCACTCCCCTCAGGCAGGAGGCCACTCCCCTCAGGCAGGAGGCTATGGACCAGTACCTCCCGTCATAAGAACAGTTTCTTTCCCTCTGCCGTTGGACTCATGAACACTTCTTAAACACTGTCACTTTAACCATAATTTAATCACTCACTGCACTCTTCACTTTCTGCACTACATATGTAAACTCAACTGTAAATTTGTGTATATAGTGAGCCTATTTTTATCTTATTTTTATCTTATGCCTATTGTTATTTTGATCTTATTTAAATTGTTTCTATTTTTGACTTATATAGGTTGTTTTATCATTGTTCATTATTTTATGTTGCACCGAATCACCAGAGCAAGTTCCTACATTTGTGAATTCTGTTCATTGACAAACCTTTTTCTGATTTTGATTCTGATGTTGTATAACTTTGAATAATGTTGGAAAACTAGCTTTTGTGGGTCGTGTCCAGTCTCTGGTCTCTATTAGTATCAAAAGTGAAACTCCAACATCTCCACACCCAATTTATTAACGATTAGCACTCATGCCTCATAGCAAGAAGGTCCTGGGTTCAACCACGGATATGTTTAATGGTGTATTAAACATATCAGACCCACTTCTTGCCATTTGGAGGCCCTAAGCAGAAATGCACAATGATGCCCCCCTCTTTATACTGTGGCTTTGAAGCTCTGCCTGCGCACATCTCCAACTCACTTTGGAGAGAGAGCTGTGACGTCACTTGAGTCTAAAGACAGAGTAGGCCTACTGTATGCCCTCCGTTTGATTGTAAAAGGAACTGTGCAGCTGCTGCACAAATAGCCTATTCTGTCATTCAGTCCAAACCCCTCAGAGCATGATGCGCCTTATGCATGTAAAGGGAGCAGCGGCACTGAAAAACATGTGCAAAGGCTTAACTCTGGGGCAGGGAACGGTCACAGGATCAGAGAACATTGACAGCTCATCAATTCACTCTCAAAGCCACGTTTAACATTGAATAATGCAATTGGTAAACATGCTTTGTTGTCAAGTCGTCCTTGTTTTATTAGTGTTGCTGTGAATGGCGGAACGAATGCAGCGTGGCATTTGGGGAGACTACAGGACACTTAAGGCCAATCCGTTTAAGTATATAGCTGGTAGGGAAAGGGTTTATCTGCACGTTGCACATTGAGGAGTCTTTTGTATAAACAAGTTTGTGCAAATGTGGACGTGTGGGTGTTTGAAATACATTTACTGCAGGTGAAATGGCTCTGCTCTCCTGTCTCTTTCTCTCCCTCCAAACTGCACTTACTTTTTGTACACACTATATTCACAAGACCTTCAGCCGCCGGCACAAGACAAGGTTTTCCTCTGTAACTTTTGTCTCAGTTTAAATATATAGCCTGTACTTTTCTTTTTTTTATTAATGTGACTTCATATTTTTTTTTCTGAATGTTGTCCTGCTACAAAGAACATCGGAGAAACTAAACTGTACGTGTAAATGTAAACTCGTTTATCATCCCCAGCCATTACTATCCGCTATCCCCAGCGAGCCACTTTTGATTCTCTTCCAATCCCCTCTGAAAAACAGGCCGACGAAACATCAGTCCTCAGTCTCTTCTCCTTTTATAAATACTCATGTTCTTGCCTGTCGGATCGATACGTCATCCCATGGGATTGCATCAAATCATAATCACTGCATTTACATGAAATCCAGGGAAATAAGTCGCTTAGTCCAATTGAAATTGATTATCCAAAGTGCATGTAAAACCAGGCACGTGGAGCGAGGTGACGTGGATCGATCCTTCCAAAAACCACTTGGCGCAAAAGGTCCCGACCTCTTCTAGTTCGTATTCGGATGTCATGTTCTGATCAGTCGGACTGCAGCCGGACAGACGCGTGCTCACTTGACCCCTTGACCCCTGCAGGACGACCTGCCATTGCAGAACACACGCATGAACTTCAGAACAGGCGACCCGTGTACCCTGAACTATAGCTATTTCCGAGCTCGCACAAGATGATGGGCACTTTTATCTTCAGCACATCATTACTCTTGCCCATTTTCCTTATAATAATGTAATGTTCGCTTGGCGTCCAGGCAGTGTAAAAATATACTCGCAATCCGACTATGGTAAGGAACAGTCCAAGTGTCACCGCCACTAAACCCCACTTGCAGCACATAATAGAATTGTATAGCACACTCAACCTCATACACATGTAGAAGAGAGACTATTCAGCCTCAAATAAATGCGCATATGGCCTCATCATTTCCCCTCCTTCAATAGGAAAAATGCTTCTTTTTCCGCACCATTCTTCTGCATAATCTGAGCGATCCCCTCGGCATTAAGGCTCCTGGGCAGAATATGAAAATAACTCTGGCTGGAACTATCATCCTCATCATCATGCAAGTCGTCAGTGAGAGAATGGTGCAGAACAGGGAATATTTCATTGACGGCCAACCTTAATTACCTGCCGTGAGAGTAATTACTTTTCTAATAAAGCATAAGTCAGTGGTTAACCTGCCGTCCTTATTAAACCTGCTGATAGCCCGGGTAAGATCTATTTGTTTGGGTCAATCATTCATCAGCTCCTTCTCGTAGTTCATTGCGTTGCAGCCAAACACATATAGGTCGGGTAGATGGGAATCGTGCCCCCATCGTTTGCAGCCGAAGATGTGGGGCAACAATGTATTATGTGTGGAGCTGGAGGCATCGCTCAGACCGTGTAAGTGATGACGAGATGATAATGTGGGCAGAGCAGCCGGAGAAAAGAGGTGCGTTAAATCCTTTTTCACATTTAGCGTTTATTTGGGTTTGTTTCCACCATGTGCCTTTGTCTGTTTTTGGGGAGGGATTCAATTGCCATGTTCCATCATTCGAGCTCCCTGCTGAGACCGAGGAAACAGAAACGCAATCTTTCCTTTTCTGCTCTGCTTCCAATATGCGAGCAGCAGAAGGTGAGGTGGTTTTGCATAATATCCTGTCTTTTGGTTTATTGAAAAAAGACAGAATTCTTTTTTCCTTCGATTACCTACCTGGATGACTGAGGGATTACAAAATAACATTATTATCTAATAGAATACAAAACTGAAGTAAATTGAAGACACATAAACTATAAATCTCTTCAGATTATAGACGTGGAAAAGCAGAGGCATCAATGCAATGTTAAACGTGTACGTACAGACAAAACACAATCATTACACGTCCCAATTCTAAAAGTTTTTAGTCATTTTCACACCAAGTTGTCTTTCTTTATTCACCTTATTCTGCCCCGCCCATGTTTGCCTCTTTTTACCACGCAGCAGCACTTACCGTTGTATTGGCACTTCCGGTCGAGCGGGAACGCCTTTCACTTAAAGTAAGTGGAGAACGAGGGGAAAGTCCGGACAATAAAATATGCTATAAAGTAGATCGATGTGTGTAAAATGTCCAGTGTTTATGTGACCAACTGCTCAACGATGCCCCGATTGTTGAGTTGTTGCCCGAAAACAACTTTTTGTGTTAACTAATGCAACCGGAAGTAGGATTACATCATATAGCAGCAACGAGATGGGTTTCTGGAATAAGGTGAATATAGATCACAAACCTAACATGGAAAGTCATGTAGGCGCTTTATAAATGAGACGTCTGAATAACTGTAACTCTGCAGTCACATCGTCTTCAGACCATACTTACTGCCAAACAAACACACAACCTCGTCATTGCCTGGACTCAGTCGAACGTGCCACATTATGACACTGTTCTCTCATGGTGAGGGCCTCTCGTGCTGACTCAACTTTGAGCTCAGCAGCTTTGCAGATGTAATTATTAGACTAGGGCTGGGCAATATTGAAAATATTGAAAAATAACCCACTAACGATAACGGCCAATCTGGGCATCTATCCCCCGCGCCAGTCCCAACCTTCTGCCTGACCCTCTGTTCGTAAGTGTCTCAGCAGTGTATTTGTCACTAGACTCTTAAGAAGTCTTTGACCCGCTCCTGTGACGGCTGCGGGGCTGCACGCCGTCCTCACGACACGGGCCCGGTACAGGTTCGACCGACCCATCGCGGCCGCACGTCGTCTCGTTTGCGGCCCGACGGTGGCGCTGCGTCTGCCAATCGAGTCGCCAGTCGGACAGCAGTGCCAGATGAACGCCGGGATTTAATATTTCATCAGAACATAGAACAAACTCAACCACTAAACAACAGAAGTCAAGTAAAAGCACAACAAACCAAACGGGGGGAGAAACACAAAAACATGTTTATAGTTACAAGCAGAAGATATTTTGGAAATCCAAAAGAAATGTGCTTGATGTGTTGAGATTTAGTTATCAGACAAATGGGAAAGGAATACTGCTCATAAAGGTGCAGAAAAATCACTTATAAGTTTACAACAAGTCTTTCTTTTTCTTTCCTTTTTTTCCTTTTAATTTGCTCTTCTTTTTTTTAAATTCTTAACAATGCACAAAACATTCATTTTATACTTGTCTTCAAAACAGTAGCTTAGTTTTAACAATTCTATATTAGATTATATTTTTCAAATCCAATCCTGCATGGGGTTTTAAGGGGTTTTATTAAACAACACAGCTTAGCTTGAAATGAGGATGAGAGAAGGGAGGGTATCCAGCAAATTGTTGGAGGGATTTGAACTCCCAACGCTGCAGCCGGCTGCAAAGGGAGCCTGGCATATGTCGCTTTAACCACTCGACCATCAGGCAGCACCCTGCAATGCGAGTTCAAAGATAAAAGTATGTCAATAAAAAAAATCTACTGAATTAGGAATCCTGCATGGGTAAGTCAGAGACTCCTGTATCAGTTCTTTTTCATTGTGACAGCGTGACATTTTGCCTCGAGAGGCGGGAGGCAATAGTGTCTCCACTGTAATCATTTGTGTATAATGGTGTTCAGGCTAGGGAGGGGGGCCGTGTCAGGGGGCCGTGTCAGACTGAAGACAAACAAAGACTCTGTATTATGTATCACAAGCTGAATACATTATCCTCAAAGGCACTAATTCTAACTTTTAACCGTCTAAAAATACTAAGATTTAGTACTAAGATAGGAAATATAAACTTGATCGCCCCCAAAGAGAAATGTGTTCTCTGCATTTGACCCATCTCACAGAGACCTGTGAGGAGCAGTGGGTGACCGCATTGCAGCACCAGTGTCTCCATCTTGATCTAAACTTGATCTGGGGCCTCATTTATAAAGCTTGTGCACTCTCTGCGACACACGTGATATTAAACTTCCACGAGCCGCAGGACTTTGCTTATCTCTGAGACCCTCTGAGGCTCCTTTGGCTAAAATGAACTTTAGCCAAACCATTGTAATCCTTCATTATGAATTATCAGGACATTCAATTCGTCAATTAATTACCAATGCCATATGGTCCCGCGCCCTCAGCCTTTACCTATGGCCTGCTGCTGCCTCTGGTCAGGGAGCACTGCAGAGCGCTGGGACAGCTGCAGTATTTGTCTGCCCTGACAGACACGAGAGAGAGAATGCAGTGACAGAGATATGATTTGAATGTCTTTTTGAGTTAAAACATGTCTTGGGGACAATGTGAAATGTAAAGACACGTTGATCACGAGGGCTCTTAAGGCAAAAGGACAGATGTTTGACCACCACCTTGGCTCTATATGTGCATATGCCCGAGCTCAAGTGTAGCATTTAACACGCTTTATGACACTCTATTAGAGAGAGGCATCTGTCTGCAGACCAGATCAGGCATCTATCTAATACGTTATTCTTTTTCTTTTTCTTCTCATTAAACAGCCTTTAATAAACAGTGGGCTAATGCAACTGATTCTAAAAACTGGCACTAAATATCTGAAGGTCTGCGGGTGTGACTCTGGGTGAAGGTCTGCGGGTGTGACTCTGGGTGAAGGTCTGCGGGTGTGACAGGGTGAAGGTCTGCGGGTGTGACTCTGGGTGAAAGTCTGCGGGTGTGACTCTGGGTGAAGGTCTGCGGGTGTGACTCTGGGTGAAGGTCTGCGGGTGTGACAGGGTGAAGGTCTGCGGGTGTGACTCTGGGTGAAAGTCTGCGGGTGTGACTCTGGGTGAAGGTCTGCGGGTGTGACTGGGTGAAGGTCTGCGGGTGTGACTGGGTGAAGGTCTGCGGGTGTGACTCTGGGTGAAAGTCTGCGAGTGTGACTCTGGGTGAAGGTCTGCGGGTGTGACTGGGTGAAGGTCTGCGGGTGTGACTCTGGGTGAAAGTCTGCGGGTGTGACTCTGGGTGAAGGTCTGCGGGTGTGACTCTGGGTGAAGGTCTGCGGGTGTGACTCTGGGTGAAGGTCTGCGGGTGTGACTCTGGGTGAAGGTGAAGGTCTGCGGGTGTGACTCTGGGTGAAGGTCTGCGGGTGTGACTCTGGGTGAAGGTCTGCGGGTGTGACTCTGGGTGAAGGTCTGCGGGTGTGACTCTGGGTGAAGGTCTGCGGGTGTGACTCGGTGAAGATCTGCGGCTGTGACTCTAGGTGAAGGTCTGCGGCTGTGACTCTGGGTGAAGGTCTGCGGGTGTGACTCTGGGTGAAGATCTGAAGTCAGACACTCCTGCTTTATTTGTATTCATTTGTTAGAGTTAATTAGCGATATTTCCAAGTCCTCATGTGCTGCTGGTGTCGCTCTACCTCTCTTCTGCTGAGCTGGAACGAGCAGAGCGCGCACATGGCGTGGACGAGCAGAGCGACATTTATACCTTCTGCGCAGATCTGGTTAATACACTGCATATCTTCTGAAATGTATATCCCGGTTCATTTAGACTTCTCGTAGGCCTGCCTGTCACACTGCCACCTAAAGTCATCAAGCTTAGTCACCGGGACAGAGTGTACTTCTCTTGACCCCGGTCATGGGTCTTTCCTCCTGGAAGTCCTGGATGCGAGGTCACATGCTAGTGTGTGAGGCAGCTGAATCCATCCATCCATCCATCTTCTGCCGCTTTATCCGGGGCCGGGTCGCGGGGGCAGCAGTCTGAGCAGGGACTCCCAGACTTCCTTCTCCCCAGACACTTCCTCTAACTCCTCAGGGGGGATCCCGAGGCGTTCCCAGGCCAGCCGAGAGACATAGTCTCTCCAGCGTGTCCTGGGTCTTCCCCGGGGCCTCTTCCCGGTGGGACATGCCTGAAACACCTCCCGAGGGAGGCGCCCAGGAGGCATCCGGAACAGATGCCCGAGCCACCTCAGCTGGCTCCTCTCGACGTGGAGGAGCAGCGGCTCTACTCCGAGCTCCCCCCGTGTGGCCGAGCTCCTCACCTTATCTCTAAGGGAGCGCCCAGCCACACGACGGAGGAAACTCATTTCGACCGCTTGTATCCGCGATCTTGTTCTTTCGGTCACTACCCAAAGCTCATGACCATAGGTGAGGGTAGGAACGTAGACCGACCGGTAAATAGAGAGCTTTGCCTTTCGGCTCAGCTCCCTCTTCACCACAACGGTCCGATGCAGCGACTGCATCACTGCAGCCGCTGCACCGATCCGCCTGTCGATCTCACGCTCCATCCTTCCCTCACTCGTGAACAAGACCCCAAGATACTTGAACTCCTCCACTTGGGGCAAGGACACACCACCCACCTGGAGAGGGCAAGCCACCTTTTTCCGGTCGAGAACCATGGCCTCGGATTTGGAGGTGCTGATTCTCATCCCAGCCGCTTCACACTCGGCTGCAAACCGTCCCAGTGCATGTTGCAGGTCCGGGTTTGATGGAGCCATCAGGACAACATCGTCTGCAAACAGCAGAGATGAGATCCTGTGGTCCCCAAACCGGACACCCTCCGACCCCCGACTGCGCCTAGAAATTCTGTCCATAAAAATTATGAACAGAACCGGTGACAAAGGGCAGCCCTGGCGGAGTCCAACATGCACTGGGAACAGGTCTGACTTACTGCCGGCAATGCGAACACAGCTCCTGCTCCGGTCATTCAGGGACCGGACAGCCCTGAGCAAAGGGCCCCGGACCCCGTACTCCCGAAGCACCCCCCAAAGGGCACCCCGAGGGACATGGTCGAAAGCCTTCTCCAGATCCACAAAGCACATGTGGACTGGTTGGGAAAACTCCCATGAACCCTCGAGCACCCGATGGAGGGTATAGAGCTGGTCCAGTGTTCCAAGACCAGGACGAAAACCACTCTGCTCCTCCTGAATCCGAGGTTCGACTATCGGTCAGATTCTCCTCTCCAGTACCTTGGAATAGACCTTACCCGGGAGGCTGAGGAGTGTGATCCCTCTGTAGTTGGAACACACCCTCCGGTCCCCCTTCTTGAACAGAGGGACCACCACCCCGGTCTGCCAGTCCAGAGGCACGGTCCACGAACGCCACGCGATGTTGCAGAGACGTGTCAACCAAGACAGTCCTACAACATCCAGATACTTTAGGTACTCAGGGCGGATCTCATCCACCCCCGGAGCCCTGCCACCGAGGAGTTTGCGGACAACCTCAGTGACTTCAGCTTCTGTGATGGATGAGCCAGCCTCCGAGTCCCCGGTCTCTACTTCCTCTTCGGAAGACGTGACTGAGGGATTAAGGAGATCCTCAAAGTATTCCTTCCACCGTCCGACGACATCCCCAGTCGAGGTCAGCAAGCCTCCACCCGCACCGTAAACGGTGTTGGTGAGACACTGCTTCCCCCTCCTGAGGCGCCGGACGGTTTGCCAGAATTTCTTTGGTGCCGACCGATAGTCCTCCTCCATGGCCTCCCCGAACTCCTCCCAGGCCCGGGTTTTTGCCTCTGCGACAGCACGAGCCGCGGCTCGCTTGGCCTGCCGATACCCCTCGATGACCTCCGGAGACCTACAAGCCAGAGTGGCCTGATAGGCCTCCTTCTTCAGTCTGACGGCATCCCTTACTTCCGGTGTCCACCACCGGCTTCGGGGGTTGCCGCCACGACAGGCACCGGAGACCTTGCGACCACAGCTCCGAGCAGCCGCATCAACAATGGAGGCGGAGAACATGGTCCACTGGGACTCAATGTCCCCAGCCTCCCCCGGGACATGGGAGAAGCTCTCCCGGAGGTGCGAGTTGAATACCCTACTGACAGAGGGCTCCACTAGACGTTCCCAACAGACCCTCACAATGCGCTTGGGTCTGCCAAGTCTGTCCGGCTTCCTCCTCCGCCAGCGGATCCAACTCACCACCAGGTGGTGATCGGTTGACAACTCTGCCCCTCTCTTCACCCGAGTGTCCAAGACACGCGGCCGGAGGTCTGATGACACGACAACAAAGTCGATCATTGACCTCCGGCCTAGGGTGTCCTGGTGCCACTGATGAACACCCTTGTGCTTGAACATGGTGTTCGTTATGGACAATCCGTGGCTAGCACAGAAGTCCAATAACTGAACACCGCTCGGGTTCAGATCGGGGAAGCCGTTCTTCCCGATCACCCCTCTCCAGGTGTCACTGTCATTGCCCACGTGGGCGTTGAAGTCCCCCAGTAGAACAACAGAGTCCCCGGTCGGTGCACTGTCCAGTACCCCTCCCAAGGACTCCAAGAAGGCCGGGTACTCTGCACTGCTGTTCGGCCCGTAGGCCGCCACAACAGTGAGAGACCTGTCCCCCACCCGAAGGCGGAGGGACGCGACCCTCTCGTTCACTGGGGTAAACTCCAACACGTGGCGGCTGAGCTGAGGGGCTATCAGCAAGCCCACACCAGCCAGACACCAGAGAAGTGGAGCGTCCAGCCCCTCTCGAGGAGATGGGTTCCAGAGCCCAAACTGTGCGTGGAGGTGAGGCCGACTATATCTAGTCGGTATCGCTCAACCTCCCGCACAAGCTCAGGCTCTTTCCCCCCCAGCGAGGTGACATTCAATGTCCCCAGAGTTAGTCTCTGTGTCTGGAGATCTGGTCGCCGAGGCCCCTGCCGTCGACTGCCGCCCAGATCTCTCTGCACCGGCCCCTTATGGATCCTCCTGCGGGTGGTGGGCCCACGGGAGGGCGGCCCCACGTCGCTCTTTCGGGCTGTGGCCCCGTGGGGTAAGACCCGGCCACCAGGCGCTCGCCATGGAGCACCCATCCCAGGCCTGGCTCCAGGATGGGGCCCCAGTGACGCCGATCCGGGCGACGTAAACTGCCTTGTTCGTGTTGTCATCATAGGGGGCTTCTGACCCGATCTTTGTCTGACCCATCACCTTGGACCTGTTTGCCTTGGGAGACCCTACCAGGGGCATGAAGCCCCCGACAACATAGCTCCCGGGATCATTCGGGCACTCAAACCCCTCCACCACGTTAAGGTGTCGGTTCAAGGAGAGGTGGCAGCTGAATATGGATCTGCAATTTTGTTACATGAACATGCAGAACAACATATACATTGTGCACAGTAAATTCATCATGTGGACAAAGTCTTATCAGATGATTAATCTCTTTTAGTTTTGGCTTTCATCTTGGGGAGAAAATGTCTCCTGAGAGTTCATTTTAATCCAGTTTAAATTTGAAATCAGTCTTTTTAGGAATGGTTTATTCTAACGTTCAAAGCATGAAGACTCTGCTTGTGGCAGAGACATCATAAACCTCTTGAATGTATGTGGACTTGTTGAAAGGGGATGGTGCTATTCAGTAACATAAAAGCCACGGCATTCGCTCGGAGGTCATCTGAAGGTCGCTACATTAATGCGGGCCTAGTATTCTGTTCAAACGTGTAA
Organism: Eucyclogobius newberryi; assembly: GCF_026437365.1. NCBI lineage: Eukaryota > Metazoa > Chordata > Actinopteri > Gobiiformes > Gobiidae > Eucyclogobius > Eucyclogobius newberryi. The sequence goes on along the minus strand of NW_027316056.1, from coordinate 29,861,186 downwards.
CTTGTGCTCCAACAGAATAAAATGAATTCATCCCTTCAGTGCTAAAGGCAAATTTATAAGTACATTTATTTTTTCACAACCAGGTTGACTAAAGTTCAACAGTTTTCACCAATAGTTCTATAAATTTGAGTATGACTTTGTATAAAGAAGTGCACATTGTAATGTAGACCTCGTCTAAATATATTTAAATATACATTAAAATAAATGTAAACTTTTTTTTCTTTATTGTAACTGCAAATACATCATCCCAATATCATATTTCCCAGTTAAAAACATGGCATGAATCTGACATTTGTATCGACAAAATTAAAACACACAGAATTGTATTTTATGTTGTACATTATATAGACAAGAATAAAAACATATTGTTAGCCTCATGCCATAATTGCCCTTTGTTTTTTAAGGTTTTTTGGAACACGAGAAAAATAACTTTCTTCATTGAAGAAATTCATTGGTTCATTTTAATTTCTATTTTAGAGGTCATGGTGAGGTCAGTTAGAGGTCATGGTGAGGTCAGTTAGAGGTCATGGTGAGGTCAGTTAGAGGTCATGGTGAGGTCAGTTAGAGCTGTAAACACATTAGTTTACACCATTGTTATACACCATTTTTATGAAGGGGAGCACAACACAAACTCGTCATGTCCTCAAATCAAATTACAGTTTTATAAAAATTCTCTCACTATTATTATCCCATGACTCGTAATATTCTTTATTGACACTGTCTTAAGACTCTAATAGATAATCAAACCTGTATTATGATAATTAAAATAAGTCTAATCAAACTATTTTTTTTTGTCCTTGTGCAGGTTTAATCTAAAAATATACCTTTACGTTATTATTCTTGGAGAATAGATACAATTCAATTGTATCTATTGTGTGTCGATACGATATTGATGATTATAAAACATTTGGGCATCTTTAATCAGTTGTAGTTCCTTATACTTTAACATGGAAATCTGATGAAAAATGTAAAACAAACAAAGTCATAATTGTATAAAACACGATCGTTTGAAGTCAATTTAACTGACTTTCACAGACAAATTGAAGATAAAGCTGAGTATTCACTTTGAAGCAGGAGAGACCGTTTGTAACTGGGATTATTTACCATTTCGTGACCATTGTGTTTGTGCTACAGAGGGTCAGAGCTATAATAAATGTTGTTGGTGGTCTTTAAAAACACCTTGTTGCTGCTGCTCTCCAGCTCTTCCCTCTCATTGGTCAGATGGACCAGCTTTCTTCTACAGGCTCAGCTCGTCGTGCCCGTGTGTTCTTCCAGCAGCAAAAAACATAGAAAAAATGATATTAATTTGTGTAAAATATGTTGCTGCAGTGCGTCCTCCACACCATGCACTTCAGGCCTTTGGAGGCTTGTACTTGTGAGTGTAGGACATATCATTCCAGTTGATTTATATTGATTTGATTAGTCTTTAGTGCTGGCTTAAGTGACTCTCACTTGGAGGGACAGAGTAAATGGTAAACTTTCACAGAACAGAATCATTTCTCTAACTTCTGCTTAAGAGAAGACAGTATTTACTTACCAAATGAATGAGCTGGAGCCTGGAGGCGGATGTGGACTCTCACCATTGCTCAACAAGTGGAGACAAATTTAACAACAAGTACAAAAGAATGACTTAAAAATAAATAAAAAGAAGTAGCTTTGTTTTGGGTCGACTGATGAACAAAAGATTAAAGCCACATTGTACACCGTATGTATATTATTATATTTAATGAAACTCGAGTGGTCCTGTCACATATTTACACGTGAAGAAATACTGTTTATTAAATGAATCAAATAAAAGATCAAACAACATTGTCCACTATTTGAAACCAGCTTTAGTGAAATGAGTTTCTGATCATGCTCCGTTCTAAGCATGTTCTAAACACGTTACCATGGATACAGTACAAGGTTTGTTGGTAAAGATAAGCTATCGTTAACAGCATTTGTTTTTAAGAGAAAATGTGATATTAATATGGTGTACAAATAATAAGCGAAACACACTCTTGGTAATTAATTTGACACTCGACCAACCCAATGAACGCTACGCTACACAGCAATGCCACGGTAATTGGTTAACAACCGTCAAGCGTTTTCGTACGTTATTGTTGTCATAGTGGGCCAAAGAGAATTTTTAAGACACAAAATTGTTAACACATTGGTCTAAGTGCTAAATAATATCAATGAGCTGGATTTAAATGAGCAGATATACAGAATGATCCTCTCTCCAGCGGCCTGTCTGCTGTATTGGACTGAAAGCGGTGAACTGCATGGAAGACTAACGATAACGGCCAATCTGGGCATCTATCCCCCGCGCCAGTCCCAACCTTCTGCCTGACCCTCTGTTTGTAAGTGTCTCAGCAGTGTATTTGTCACTAGACTCTTAAGAAGTCTTTGACCCGCTCCTGTGACGGCTGCGGGGCTGCACGCCGTCCTCACGACACGGGCCCGGTACAGGTTCGACCGACCCATCGCGGCCGCACGTCGTCTCGTTTGCGGCCCGACGGTGGCGCTGCGTCTGCCAATCGAGTCGCCAGTCGGACAGCAGTGCCAGATGAACGCCGGGATTTAATATTTCATCAGAACATAGAACAAACTCAACCACTAAACAACAGAAGTCAAGTAAAAGCACAACAAACCAAACGGGGGGAGAAACACAAAAACAAAACAAAGAAAAAAACATTAACATTTTAGGAGCAAAAGTTCAGAGTAGGGGAGTGGCCTCAGAGGAAAAATAAATAATATGGGTATACATATTCATATATAAACACGTGTATACGGTGAGTGTATATTTACTATATACACAAAGAAGAATTACTCAAGATAATTCAAGATAATTGTCCCATTTTGACCATTTCTTTTAAATTTGTCTATTTTTAAGTGGAGTCTTGAGGTTATTTGTTCCATTTTGCGTATGTCTGTTATGATATTTGTCCAGTCCTGTGTCGTTGGGGCGGTTTGAGTCATACATTGTTGTGTGAGAGCCTTCTTCCCAGCCGCCAGGGGTATATTCCAGAGAGTCTTCCATCGTGTCCATCGTGGGAGGTTTGAGGCCCAAGTACATACAGTAATTCTAAAATTAAAAGGGATTATTGTCAAAAACAATCTGCATTGCTCTGTTAATTTCTGTCCAGTATTTTTGTATGATTTGACACATGATAATGGTTTGCCTCCTGGCTTCCACAAATACTCAAGCATTCTGGAAACACTGAATTAAAAAAGCAGACCGTGCACCTTATTCAGAAACGAGCGATTTGAATACGAGTATGTGCGTGAAAAGATGTAGAAATGTAGAAGAAGAGTCCTTGACGTTATCGCTTTCGTTTCCACCAATGGATTAACTAGAACCGTAGTTGAAAGGCCTTGTTCAACCACAGAATTAAAGACTTTTTTTCTTATAGTAAAAGAAAGTTTCGAGAGCGCCGACCCTGCGCTGGTTACTTCTATTCGCTGTCATTTATACTTATCCACTTGGCTTATCTGGAAAAAAAGCCGATTTTCTACCATTTTCCCCCACGACTTTCATGTGCCCCAGACTGGAAAATGACTCGTACAATCAAATTAGAGTCCAAAAGGCGTCTATGCTTTTTAGCACTAAGCCTTTGATCATGTCGCGGCAATCTTTCACCGCTCATTCCCCTTTCACTCTAAATGGCCTTTGTCAATGTTATGCACCAACAGGTAGGAATTGAGTTACATCATCGCCGAGTCCAGGGACATTATGGAGAGGTAGCAGGTGTCGGGGTTTATGAATATTGCATGAGGCGGACGTATTTCTGGCTGCGTACGACTTCCTTTAGCACCTCAATAAGCTTTTCTCCAAATGTGTTCTTTTCAAATGTAACAAGAGGAAAACATGTGGAATCATATGAAAATGTTGCTGTTTGGACACAAAAAAACACACCAATACATAGCAATACTGAATCAGAAGTGGAAATATGACTTGGTTGATTGATTGATTGATTTTTCGAGTTTGTGCCAACTATACCAACAATTTAAAGAATCATTTACACGCGAAACCACGGAAAAGCAGAAGAAAAACCTACATGAACACAAAATGATGGTCAATCTCTACTGTAAGCATACTGACATGCTACTAAATTATACTGATTTGTAGATTTCATAAGTGATTTGATGTCAGTTAGCGTTAGACGGGGTTATGCACAGTTCACTTCAACGTACGTTTCTGCTTATTATCACAATTACTTTGCAAATCATTCAGCGTTCATTTGCCAAGTTCACAGCGTATATCTATCATCATTTATGAGCCGTATTATTTTAAGATTTGCCTAGTTACAGTTGAATGTGCATTTGTAAATTCCCTATGCATAAAATCACACAAATAAATCCAAATGAACATTGGAACCATCGTCATTCGCAAACTAATGTACCCGTTTTCTTGTCATAAAATGGGCTGCCCGCAGTCTCCAAAAGGCTTCTGGGTATTTTATGCTAATGCGTTTCGGTAGCAGCCAAGCTAATGCCTGTGAGTGGGGTAAGTTTGGAGGCGCCCAACTTTAGCAGACTGTAGACGTATAAATGCCAAGAGTAGCCTCATTAGCATTCCCTGGCAACACGCTCCCATCCCCGACTGCTCGCTCCATCTACATTCCCTGTTCCTTTTTACCTTTTTATCCCCGCAGAAGTCCCAGAGGATTCCCAAGGTCCCGGCGAGTGCGTTAACCTACATCCCGGCCCTCTTGTCGGCGGCCCTCTGGCTCCCCCCCCTCATTCCCCATCTGTCTCACGCCGCACGCTCTGTGGAAGTGCGCTTGATGGAAAGTGTAGGCTGCAGGTGGATTCACGCGGTTTTACTTAGGCGTCGATTCCCCCGCGGATCCCCCCCCCGACGCATCAGTCCACATTCCGGTCCCGTTCCCTCTCCTCGAGTTAGCGGAGCAGAAATCACAATTTGCCGCCACGTCAACAACATCCAGTGCTATTTCAACCGATTTGGCGTCTTTGGTGCTTGTTTTCCGGGTAGTTTGGATGAACCGTAGAGATTAGTGTCACGGTAAATGACAATCAAATAAAGTCTTTTCTGTTTACGGCCCATTGTTGGAAAAACTTCTAAATTCACAGACTTCTTCAGTGGCAGTTTTCTACATTCCGGTTGCATAGAACTGTTTTGCTGTTTTGGCCGTTCCCCCTCATTTTATGGAGAATTCACTAGTTTAAAATAAAGCTTGTCCAGTTACTTTCCGTGTTATCCTGACCTTGACTTTTCCTCTTTGAAATCTCGACAAAGCTTCCCTCTCTGGCTTGTGGGATCTCTGCCATAACTCAGACCTCAGAAATGCAATTATCAAATAGCAAAGGTTAGGTAAAGGAATGTCCACTTTAGATGACAAAACATCCTGCCATTTTTCTTGAAGAATCTTGCTGCATTTAGACGTCAAACAAAACGGTTCTGAAACGCATTGAATTCTCCTGCATATTTCTGGCTCTCCCCGCTCCTGGACAAGTTCGAATCGTGCACTCGGTATGGAATCTTCTACACAGAAATGGGAAATCTTGTCACTACCATGCATTACTTTAATAATCCTACATTTGTTTAGCCTGGTGTATTACGTCGGAGAAATTCCCAGCAGAAACTTCCTTGTGCTTCCTTCTACACCGCAGTCCAATTCCCTGTCCTGGAGTTGGTGGAGCAGAAAACACCTTTCTTTTACTGCCAGGCCAACAAAGCAATATTTACCCCGACACGTTTTATCATGTTGGCACATGCGTGTTCTTGGGGCTGTTTGCATGTTGGATTCCCCTCAGTCCCCTAATGATACATGCTTCACGACAGCGATAAAGCCTTGTTAGTGCTTCCCCTGAGCACTTTAATGAAAGCCGCGATCCCTTCTGGCCCACTTCTATTAGGTCTCGGAGGACTTTAATATACATCAACCTGACACCAGAAGCCTGTTGCGGCGTTTCCTGCTAACAGTTTAGTAATGATGCGGTAAGGAACAATCTCATGCCACACAGAGCAAAGGATTGTTAACCTGCATTCTCGCTGTTTGTCGCTCGCTGTTTGTCTCTCTCCGTTTCAGGAGTCTTATAGGCGGGGTATTTATGTTTTGTATTTTTTAGGAAAACGAATGGTCTTAAAGCTTGTAGAATGTAAAAAGAATCGTAGCAGGTTCATAACTATAACTTAACTAATGATTGATCCGGCCTGAGCTTGGGGTCAAGAGGAGTGACCAGTGCCAGACCTGCCCACTGGCCTTAGGTACAGAGCAACCTTGACGATGTGCAGAACTTACAACAAAACGGTCACTTTTTGTGCAAAAACCAATACATTAAAGACAATAAAAGTTGTTTCCAGTTAGTGAGCCAAATCATGTGCCACAATTATTCTTTGTTCACTGAGGTTTCTGTTTGTTCTGTCTGCCTTTTGCACTCAAAAACACACTAGTTCTTTCACCAGCAGACATATACAGGGAATATTCCAGCCTTTCCCAACAAGAAAAACGAGATACAACACGAGTATGCACTGGCCCAAGCGTGAACCTAACCGCTAACCTTCAGAACGATGGGTTAGCACTCGCCACCGTGCCACTGTTGCCCACTGGATTAATGAAAAATGATTACGCGTGGACAAATGAGGACTTGGTCTGTGCAGAACCCTCATAGTCTGGTCTGTTCAGAGACAATCACGCTGTACTTTTTTGCAGAATTAGAGTCGCTTTTAACCGTAAAATGGCAACAACAACAAAATTCCCACAGAAAAAAAGTCTTGCGGCAAAAAACACAATACAATCTAATTTCATATTCTGCACTGGAAGCTTTTGGGGTCCCGTTCCCTAGTCCAAACCTGCTATCCATGACCACACAAACTCTCCCTCATCATTCATTTCAGCGTAACGTGGATGTGATGATGTATCTCCTGTCCGTTACGCGCGCAGAGCCGAGCGGGCGCGGTTTGCGACGTCTGCCCATCTGCCCGACGCCTCATTAGTTTCCCTGCGCGCCTTGACACTTTCTTGGCAGCAGCTGCTCACTACAACGCAAATCTAATCATCCACAAATAGAGATGGTCTTTGGACAAAACGCATTAGATTTTAAGGCTTGGCTCAGGTCCCGCTGACTTGACAACGTTCGGCCTCCAGGGGGCACTCTAGACAGTTGGATTGACGTTAATACAGTCAGTTTTCTTGCAAGTAAAGGGAATAAACATTTGAGGAAGAACAAACAAGAAAACACAATGAAAACAGAGAGAAAACAGTAGACATCCAATAAAAATATGTTTTACCGCACAAACAAACCAAACCAAATGTCCCATTTAGTCCAGTTTTTCAAATATGTCCATTTTCAAATCAATATTTTTTTACACAGTCCCTGGTTGTCGGTGCAATTTGTGACATAATTTTGTTTTGTGAGGGCCTTTTTTTGCTTTTGTTTTCTATTGTTGCTTTTTATATTTTAGTACAGGAAAGTGAGAATTAAAACAAACATATTTTCCTCAGTTTCTTGTTTATTTGCATCACAGTCACTGCTGTGTTCCACCAGGTGACGTAACCAAACTGCGTGTGATGAATGCCAAATCCTTGCTCTAAATTATAACTCCCATTCCAGCCTCTCATTGTGATCGTTTGTGAAGCGTTACAATTTCAAATGCTCCTCACAGAATTGAGTCGACCACTGTGGCCTTTCTGCTACTTCAAGTGGAACATTTGTCTTTGTCTTGCGTCCGGTTCAGTTTCAGTTTCTGCTAAATGTTGTCTCTGAAGTTCACTGCTGCATTTGGGACATTTGAAAAGAGAGTGTTGTTGACCACAATGGAACCATCCGCCCACACACTTGAAAGTTTAAATTTATGTGACGCCATTGTTGGTGAATGACCTGTCAGTGATGAACAAATGCACTAGAGAAGGTATTTTTAATGTAGTACTGCCACCCTATTCAATTATGACTTTAAATAAAATAATAATAACATTGATGAAATAAATAACATAGATAACATAAATAAACAAAATAAATAGAATGAATAAAATACATACATTAAATAAAATGAAAAATAAAATGTAAAATAAAATGAATATAATATAAGATCAAATGTAAAATAAAATGAAAAATAATTTAAATACAATTCAAAAATAAAATGTAAAATATGTTTAATGAACACAATAAAAATGGTTTTGAAAATGTAGTGAGAATTTGTAAAAAATATGGAATATAATAAAAAAAATATCACTTTAGTATTTATACTATTTTAGACTTTCCACTAGGACAACATAAATTATTTAAAGCACTAATAAAACAATCCGTCATAAGTAAAATTAGAGCTAAGTGGTTACATATACACAATCTGCAAGTTTTACAGCTCGAATAGAAAATGAGGGTAGGTAATATACTGCGTTTTCTCACTGGAGACTAATGCAGTGCAATAATATTGATTCAATAATGACACCCTATACCATGACAGCATATATTTAAGAGTCCTGGTTAAGTCTCTGGAGCGACGCTGAAACACTAGAGTTGGATGAGACAAAAAATGACTCAGACAAAGTCATTTCACTGAGCTAAAAATAAACTCACTGTACGCTCTGTCATCTCTTGGCTGATGCAAACTACACCCAGAAGTATTTTATTAATTTCACTGTGTGCTAGTTTTTAATGGATTTTTTTCATATTTTTTTTCAACGTATTCTTTGCATGTACTGCACATTTTGCCACGTTTTCCACCATTGTTTCATCGTTAGCGTGACGACCCCACATGCCTTTCCGTTACTGCAGTCCTTATCGTGAGCGATGATGAAAGAAGGTCGTCATCTTTGGGTCGTAGGGTGCGCGCCGCCATCTCGGCCCCGTCGCTCTCAGACGCCTCACGCCGATGCTCATCGAATTGCCATCGATCTGCACTTAGCGTCGCGGCTGCTACGCGCTGAATGCATGCCAGCACGTCTCCATTGTCGCCGCGGCATTCATGTACGAGAGGGGGACACGCGGCGGTCTAGCGGTGGCGCAATCATCGAGGGCTGTCCTTGAGACGCCTTATCGGTTATTTTATTGTACACATACGGAAGGAGGCAGTTGATTGAAGTTTGGAGTGTGGTTTGTCACTGGCTGTGCAAAAAAAACGAATAAAAATAAGCTGTCACCTTGTCCCCATTTAATTGTTTTAAGTTGATCCAAAGCAACCAACTTACATTTTATTATGATCTATCTGCTATAGATAAGTTAATTCAAATTAACAATATTTTAATGAAAAAGTGATTTAATGTATTTTGCCCAGATGTATTAAATATCCTAAAATTATTTACAGTACATACACACACATTAAAAGGAATGTTGAACCTAAATTACTATATAATGTTGCCTTTTTTTCATTCAATGTCGTTGGTTTTGTTTGTGTCGTTAATTTTGTTGTGATGCCATAATATCATCTTAAGAGCTAAATGTTAAGATAATTAAATTTCAAAAAGTGGCAATTATATATACACATTATTTAGTTAAGGTCTACATTTCAGTGGTGGCCAAGAGGAGGTGAAGAGATAATATTTACCTGTTACAAAATAGTATAGATTTGTGTAAAATGTTCGACGTTCTTGTGCAGCTAAGAGTCAACATTGTACCGTTTCTCTGGGCGTCCTGGAAACCGCGGCGTTGTCTGCGCAGTACTTATTTTCTGTAGAGATCTGTGTAAAATACTACAAGCGGGAGGAGGGACACAATCCATGCAACTTCCGGAATAAGGCGACTACGGAAGAGTGTTTAGTGGCAGGTGATGAGGCAAAGAGAGTGCATTTTTATGAATTTGCTTGTGCTTTCTGTGATTGGCTGACAGTTTGCCGCTTCAAGGTGTGACTAACCGTGTCATTAAGGTTTACTTTAGTGCCCCCTTTATTGCGTTGGACCCAGCGCTTCAGTGCCACCGGAGATTGAGAGGTGTCCAGGTTAATTTTCCCCATTGAGCGTGTTTTCGGGTTTATGAGGAGGAAAACGAACGCACGCAAGACACAGACTCGTCCACAAATCAAACCTGAGATGCTCTTGCTGTGAGGCAGAAGTGAAACCATTATTTTAAACCTGCATTGTTGTTGTCGTAACACGCTTAAGACTAAAAACCTCATCAGACAAAACCGTACAGCATCGTGCATTGTGTCGCACCAGCCAATGAGAGCGATTCCCCTTTAGGTCATTTTTCCCCCAGCCTGCTTCTTGTGTGAAAACAGCTTATCCCTGACAGTTTGTGACACTGGTTAAGTGCTAACATAAAAGTAAATGTAGTGTGAAGACACTTCTCGTCATGCAAGAATTCACAAGTGTGTGCGCCGGAGCTGGAACAAATAGGATGCATTAAAAGTCACAAATGCAATGCAGAGCTGTGGCGGTGCTGGGGAGAGCCAATATTCTGTTTGCCGTGGTCTATAACTGCACACTTTCACACTGCAGTCGGGGACGGCTTAGACTCGGGGACCCATCCTGCAAAAGAGGGTCGTGTGCTGTTGGATTTCACCACAATATGCTGCTATTTTATGACATATCGCACACCGTGTACGAGTGCTTTTCTACAAACCGTCCGACCAAACCAACAGGACAAGAACAGCCATACATTTCACAACATGCAAACACTCAAATATGAACAAATAAACCATTGTATTTCAGTATTGGTATAAAAAACTATGGCAACTTGTTTTTTTTGTCTGTTTTTTTTATTGCAATCAGTTGGATGCAGTGTAATTTGCACCTTTGCTCTTATGTGTTCTCTCAATCGTCAATCGTTTCCCACAATCAGTTGCAGGTCATTGTTATCTGCTGATGCACTGGCCACCTGTGCTTTTGCCCACCCGAAAAACACTACCCATAAAACCGTTTTTGTAACCCTTTTGTTAAATTTCAAGCCCTTGGCCTTCCTTAGCCGCAGTGCAAATGATAACAGGGTCCGCAAAGTATAGCCAGCAGTTAAGTACAGAGCTTCGTACTAAATATACGTTCCTCGTGAAGGGCTCTTTCATCAACAGGAACGAGGGCATTTTCGCTCTGAGAATTTAGCGCGAGCCTCCCTCCGTGTCTTCCCCCTGGCAATTCGGAACAATGTATCCGAGCGCCCTTTATTGATGGAGTCTTCTCTGTGCTGAAAATCGAGAGAGGCAGGCTGCATCCTTTTAGGAGCCTGCACCCGCGCTACTGCCGTCTCCCGTCCTAACATCTGTCCTCGGCGAAAACTAGCCGGCGCTATATTTAGCCCGCGCGTCCGGTTGTATTCAGGTCAAGAATGCCATCCGCCCCGCCGCACCGGCCGTACAACGCTGCGGTTGATGAGTGTTCGATGGCGGATGCAGCGTACGCACCGCAGGTCGTGAGAGGTGAGTTTTAGTTGAGGCGCGCTGACCGACGAGCCGGCGTTTGGTTCAGTTTCCGTCGGGTGTTTTCCAGTGCAGACCGCTGCCCACGGACACAGAAGTGAAGCCGCTTTGAAGTGTTGTGATGAACTTTAGACACCCACGGCTTGGTAAATTCAGAACCTTTGAAAATGCACCTCAGTTGTCCTTTCTCTGGCCTCGTGCTGTACTTCCTGCGTCCTTTGATTCCCACTTGACAACTTACTTTCCTTAGTTTGTTATGGCATGTTTCTTTTAATGAAAAATTCTCAAACATCATAGAATATTTTAAATTGACATGTTTTTTTTTATTTATTTGATCTACACAACCTGGCAACTGATCAGCTGACACATTTTTCACACTATTTAAATGTCTGTTTTTCCTTTAAATTTATTTCACATAGCTATATTAGCTTAGCATTATATACTTTAAGAAGCAATCTTTCACTTTTCATACAGATGTTATTCATTTTCCTCGAATTTTTCGCAATACAGTATTTTTCACAATTAGCTCAGACGAGACAAGCGAATGACGCCACACGGCCAAATTACAGGTCGTATCTGTGGAGAGGCGATCCCACTCAAGTTTTTCCAAGGCATATTATTACACCTGTAATATGCAGTTTAATGCCATACTGCGAACTATACAAACTATACAAACTTTCAAGGGAAAAAAAGTAACAGTCGAGGAGATTAGCAGGTGGCAGACCCTTCACCAGAAAAGTTACATGATACACCTTTAAACAAGTGAATGATGATAGTAGAAAAAGCTTCAGTTGTAGACATCTGGACTCAGTTTGAAAAAATAGACGTTTCGACTCTCATCCAAGAGTCATTGTCAATAAAAGAATTTAGATCGAGAACTCCGATATTAATACTGTTCTGTGGTAAGACCCGCCCATTGGGCGGAGCCTTCCTGAAGTAGAAAGAGTTGTTTGTGTCAACAGAAACTCCCCCCTTGTATCTACCGAGCTAGCCTATTCAGAATTTTAATGGCCTATTAGAATCCTCTTTGTCTTTGTGAGACCCTGGCTCAACCACCCTGAGTACCTGATTAGCATCTAAATGTCCTGGTCCTGGTCCTCTACCTTTCCAGGGGTTCAGTATACCATTATAGATACCAGGAAGATAGAATCTGAGCCCTCCATTTCTGTTTAAAGAAGGTCTTTCTTTTTTAACAAAAATAGCTTCCTTGACTCCTCTTTCAAACCATCTTTTCTCCCTGCTTAAAACCTTCACCTCACCGTCTTCAAACGAGTGATTAGAGGCTTCAAGATGGAGATGCACGGCGCTCTGTGGACCTGAACTTGTATTTCTTCTGTGCTGATAAAGCCTCTTGTGTAGAGGCTGTTTCGTCTCACCTATGTACCGTTCTTTACAGCTTTCTTCACTGCATTGGATCGAATAAACTACATTGCTCTGTTTTTGAGTCGGCAACTTGTCCTAGGGTGAACCAGTTTTTGTCTTAAAGTGTTTCCTGGTTTAAAATAAACAGGGACTTCGTGTTGTCTAAAAATTCTCTGCAGTTTTTCCGACAGGCCAGACACATAAGGGATAGAAACACCCTTCCTTCTCTGTTCAGTTTCCCTTTTGTCCTGCTTCTTGGTTCTCTTCACTCTGTTGAGAGCCCAAGCGGGGTAACCACAGGCTGAGAGGGCATTTCGGACATGTTTTTCCTCTTTCTTCTTGCCCTCTGAGCTGGTGGGCACACCTTGAGCTCTGTGTTGTAAGGTTCTGATCACACCCAGCTTGTGCTGTAGTGGGTGGTTGGAGCCAAAGAGCAGATACTGGTCCGTGTGTGTAGGTTTCCTATATACTTCTATTTGGAGTTTCCCGTCCTCTCCTCTGATCGTGGAACAATCAAGAAAGGCCAAGCGATTCTCCTTAGCGTCTTCTCTTGTAAACCTGATATGTGGGTCCACAGCATTGATGTGATCAGAGAAGGTTTCCAGCTCTTGTTTCTTAATTGTTACAAAAGTATCATCGACATAGCGGAGCCACAGTTTTGGGGCTATGCCTGAGAATGAGGCCAGTGCCTTCTTCTCAAAGTGCTCCATGTACAGGTTGGCCACTATGGGAGAGACGGGCGAGCCCATGGCACAGCCATGAATCTGTCTGTAAAATTGTCCCCGGAATTGAAAGTAAGTGGTGTTCAGACAGATGTCCAACAGTTTACATATGTGTTCAGGTGTCAGTTTGGTCCTTTCCTGTAGGGTGGTGTCTTCCTGCAGTCTGATCCTCACTGCTGCTACTGCATCAGAGGTCGGGATGCAGGTGAACAGGGACACAACATCATATGAAACCATGAGGTCATCTGGGTCCAGTTGGAGATGTTTCACTTTATCCACAAAGTTGTGCGTGTTTTCCACATGATGTTCCGAATTCCCCACAAGCGGAGCCAATATAGTTGTTAAATGCTTGGCCACATTGTAAGTGATGGAATCTGTGCTGCACACTATGGGTCTGAGTGGAACCTCCTTTTTGTGTATTTTTGGAAGGCCATAAATGCAAGGCATGGCTTCCCCAGGATACAGTCTGTAATACAGAGGCCGGTCTATCGCTTCCTCTTTTTCCAGCATTTGTAAACAGTCTATCACTTTCTTCTTGTAGCCACTGGTCGGATCTCTTTTCAAGCGCTCGTATGTGGTCGTGTCCTCGAGGAGGGTGTGGACTTTGGCTTCGTAATCAGCTGCGTTGAGAATCACAGTGCAACGTCCCTTGTCTGCTGGGAGGATGTTGATGCTATGATCTTTTTCCAGTGCTGAAAGTGCTTTTCTCTCTTCAGATGTGATATTTGAAGGAGGTGGTTTGGCACTCTTCAGGGTCGCTGTGACACGTAACCTCAGGTCTGCAGCCTCCGATTCAGTCATTTTGTTGTTCCTAATTGCCGTTTCAGTGGCTGTGATGTAGTCCTCTGTAGGGATGTGTTTAGAGGTGACAGAAAAGTTGAGACCTTTAGAGAGCACCTCCTTTTCTGCCTGTGTCAGAACACGATCTGATAGGTTCTTAATCCAATTGTTTTTGCTGGTCGCTAATTTGTCTGTCTCAGTCCTAATGTCTAGCTCGACCTCACCTGCATTCTTTTTGTTCAAAAGAATGTTGAACTTATTGATTTGGCGTTCTTTGCTCTTCCTGTGCTGTGCTTCTTGTGCTGTCTGTGTAAAATCCAGCACTCTTTTGAAAGCTTCTTCAGGGAGTATGCTGGTTAATTTCTCCTGTAAAGTTCCTGTTCTGTCTTTCAATTTATCAATTCTGACGTTGTTTTCCTGGATCCTTTCACTGAGCATCTGCATAAGGCTCCTTCTCCAAATCTTCTCTGCTCTGTGTCCTCTGACCGGTGATTTGATCTGCAGGCTCTTCGGGATCATGTTGTTCTGTCTGCATCTAAGATTGAACCTCAGGTGATTCCTGTTGTCTGCTAGTTTCCTGGCTACAGATTCGAGTTCCCGAACTAAATCCAAGGTTTTAGGCCCAAAATTCTTGGAAATATGTCGGTGTAATCCCTCATTCGTCCAGGCGTGTTCCATAGTAGAACGAATAAATTACATTGCTCTGTTTATTTTATTGCTCTGTTTATTTTAAACCAGGAAACACTTTAAGACAAAAACTGGTTCACCCTAAGGACAAGTTGCCGACTCAAAAACAGAGCAATGTAGTTTATTCGATCCAATGCAGTGAAGAAAGCTGTAAAGAACGTTACATAGGTGAGACAAAACAGCCTCTACACAAGAGGCTTTATGAGCACAGAAGAAATACAAGTTCAGGACCACAGAGCGCCGTGCATCTCCATCTTGAAGCCTCTAATCACTCGTTTGAAGACGGTGAGGTGAAGGTTTTAAGCAGGGAGAAAAGATGGTTTGAAAGAGGAGTCAAGGAAGCTATTTTTGTTAAAAAAGAAAGACCTTCTTTAAACAGAAATGGAGGGCTCAGATTCTATCTTCCTGGTATCTATAATGGTATACTGAACCCCTGGAAAGGTAGAGGACCAGGACCAGGACATTTAGATGCTAATCAGGTACTCAGGGTGGTTGAGCCAGGGTCTCACAAAGACAAAGAGGATTCTAATAGGCCATTAAAATTCTGAATAGGCTAGCTCGGTAGATACAAGGGGGGAGTTTCTGTTGAAACAAACAACTCTTTCTACTTCAGGAAGGCTCCGCCCAATGGGTGGGTCTTACCACAGAACAGTATTAATATCGGAGTTCTCGATCTAAATTCTTTTATTGACAATGACTCTTGGATGAGAGTCGAAACGTCTATTTTTTCTAACTGAGTCCAGATGACTACAACTGAAGCTTTTTCTACTATGGAACACGCCTGGACGAATGAGGGATTACACCGACAAGTGAATGATGACTTCTTGTGTTTCATTCGTTGGTTAAAACGGCGGCCGTCATGTTTGTTATCAACGGGACAATGCCAGTGTTTGTCTTGCTCTTTGTACTTAAACAGGCCACGCGGTTTAAAGAATTTACCCTTAATTTATCCAAATCCAGTCCGCAGTCTGGTCGCTGTCTTGGCTAAAGGCGTTCGAGACCTTTACGGCGGATTGATGCTTAATTTAAATCAGTGTCTGTTTTAATAAATGACACACTGTAAAACTTCTCTCCTCGTTTCTATTAAAGCCTTAACAGGGCTCATCAGTTAGCGGAGCACGGTAAATATTTGATTTGGCTCCCGGTGCCGAAGCGTTATATCGCAGGTAATTTATGGGCACGACTTCGAGCGCCGGAGCCTACGTATGGGGCGGACATTAAAAAACAAACAGGCCAGATACGTTTTAAGCAGTCTCATTCTCTCATTGGAGGATTACAGATTTATTTATTATGTTCAAACGAGTCTCAAATTGTAACTGAATCTCACAAGACTAGTGGGAGTGGAATCTGTTTTCCTGGTAACTAATTCTTTTTTGAATTGTACGGGATTCTCAGCGGGCATTACTTTTGCCAGTTTAACAAAGGAGACTGATTAAGTGTAGTCATAAAAAAGAAAGAAAAAAGATCCTGGGCCAATTAAATTTCAAAGCGATGGGCTTGCTGGCAGAGTACAACGTGCACATTTGCCTGTGTGCCAGCTCAAACAGACGGGCGGAGACGGCGGGAAAAGCGGTAATCACACCCTCAAAGTTTGTGCGAGGTTGTCGTGCGTGCCGTGAGGAACTGTGTCTTTTCGGACTATTTTAAAGTAACAGAAACTTTGACTAGAATTAATACTGGGTTTGGCTGATCAGAAAAAGCACATTTGGCAATAATATAGTTGGTCACATGCAAAAATATGAACACTGTGTCAATGGGTGAGACATTTAGAGTGGGACGTTATCGATGTGACGCAAAAGTCAGCGGTTCGAATCCCACATTCTCCTCTGAATATTGTCGTTGAGTATTTGTCTTGATGCCGCAGTACTGAGTCATTACCGGGCCATCTCTAATCTGCCATTTTGGGGCCTTGAAAAGGTCCTTGTTAAGCTTGTTTACCAACAGCTCACGAACTTCCTCTTAATAAAAAACTCATTTGATGTTTTTCAGTCAGGTTTTAGACCTCATCATGCACCGAGACTGCTCCTGTCAAGGTGACAAATGACATCCGCCTGAACACTGACACGGGCAAAGCCTCAGTCTTAATTCTGTTAGACCTGAGTGCTGCTTTTGACACTGTCGATCATGGGATCCTTTTACAGAGACTAGAGGACTGGGTGGGCATCACTGGCACTGCCCTAAACTGGTTAAGGTCCTATCTGGAAGACAGGACTTTGTAACTGTGTCTCAGACCACATGCCCTTGCCACATTTTTGCTGCGTAGCAACTGATCCATCACAATTCTGCAGACGACACTCGGATCTATGTTTCACTGTCGGCAGGTGAATATGGACCAGTGGATTCACTCTGTCACAGATCAGTGTGTGGATGCAAAACAACTGAACTCGGACTGAAATCATCTTTGTCCCACAAAAACAAAGAGAAAGTGTTAGCGTCACCTCCAGAGTCTTGCTCTAAAACCTACAAATCAAGTTTGAAATCTGGGTGTAATAATGGACTCAGACTTGAATTTTAACAGCCACGTCAAATCAATAACATCAGCATCTTTTTACCATCTATAAAACATTGCCAAAATGAAAAATATAGTGTCTAAACCAGACTTGGAGAGACTTATCCATGTGTTTGTCTCCAGTAGATTAGACTAATGTAACTGCTCACTGGTCTCTCCAAAGGAGCTGTAAAACCGCTGCAGTTCATCCAGAACGCTGCTGCTCGAGTCCTGACTAGAACCAGGAAGTACCATCACATTAGTGCTGTTCTCAGGGACCGGCCTCCTGCTGGTGTCCAAAGTCAGGACTAAACATGGACCGGCCTCCTGCTAGTGCCCAGAGTCAGGACTAAACATGGACCGGCCTCCTGCTGGTGCCAGAGTCAGGACTAAACATGGACCGGCCTCCTGCTGGTGCCAGAGTCAGGACTAAACAGGGACCGGCCTCCTGCTGGTGCCAGAGTCAGGACTAAATATGGACCGGCCTCCTGCTGGTGCCAGAGTCAGGACTAAACATGGGGAATCTGCGTTTCAGTTTTATGTGATGATGTGAGACAGGTTCTACTCTGACAATGTTCAAATCTAAGCTAAAAACAGCTGTGCAAATGACTTAAAGGATTTTTCTTTGCACTCTTCTCTTTTATATCTTATACTGTTGTGATTTCTGTCATGTTTTTATGATTTTAATTATGTTTTTTTCTGTTGCGTGAAGCACTTTGCATTGCCTTGAGTGTGAAATGTGCTGGACAAATAAACGTGCATTTCAACACTTAGAAAAGTGTTTAAATCATGTTCTGAAACTTGCTTGAGTAAAAATGGCAAATAAATAAATAAAAAGTGCATGGAAAGTGGGCCAATGTCATGTCTTATAGTGTTTATTTTTCTTTCTATTTTTCTATTTTTTTTATGTAATGTTGTTGGCTTGTTTTTGTGCCATGCTTCTTTTATTCATACCTTTTGAATATAAATGACATTAAAAAGGATTCTCGATTGCATTGCTTTTTGCTTGTGTGTTTTATTAAATTAAACTGTTTTGTTGTAATGAAATCCGTGAATCTTGCATTTCCGGGGAAAACGATTCACCAGAAACACTAGGAAACTCCTCTAAGATTCTTGTTGATATAAAAGAGCGCAACGTTCTTCTTCATTTGAGACTTTCTGTCTTCCTGGCAACACTATGGATTTTCTATCAGCCTCCTAATAACGGGCTGGAAAAGTGATGGACGAAATATTCCCTGCTGTATTCTGCTTATTAAATTCTGCATATCTTATCTTATATTACACTCTCTTTTGCTCGACGAGGAAGGCCTTTCACTTAGGTGGGTTTTTGTTCGTAATGCATGAGACTGTGTAAAACCCTCATTTGTCCTGTAATGAATGAATACAGTCTGAAATGCTCGGACACCTTTGGGGGAAATAAACCATACATTATAGTGGAGAAAAGCTGTATTACAAACAGATATGAAGACATCTAAAAGGATAAAGGGGTCCACTGGCGCTCATTTCCTGCAATCCTAGCGCCGTCTACTTGTCTTTATTGTGACAACGACAAATCATTTAAGAGAGCATAATCTGGAGTATGTTCGCTTTTTCATCTGTTTCCCTGTCAACTTTGACACGGCATGTGCAATTCCTTTTCTTAGATTCACGACTCAACTCTTGTGGATAATTTGCACTTGTTAAACTAGAGAAAATATGATGTTCTGACCTGGCAATACGCTCAGAGGTTTTATCACGTACGCGCTGGTTAAAGCCAAGCTACGACTGGTCTGTGGGACACTGTATAGAAAGAAAAATCCAAATTATGATTCATAAATATTCAAACATATCATTATTTGCTACAGATTAGGTCTACAAATTTGGCATATTAATCTTATAACTTTAAACCTTTCAGCTGACAATCATGTTTTCTACTTGCGCTTTACAGTCTTGTCCTCGGCCTCTCAAAGCGTTACGCCGCTGTCATTATTCTTTCATCCCGTAATCGCCGGTGGTCACAATCTGACAGTTAAGCGGCTTCCACCACTTTGGAGATTCTAAACTCTTGCGATTTATGGCTTCAAATCGCAAATACGTCGTCGGTCCTCGGCCTCTTGCCCGCGGCGCTAAAGCTAAAAAAATGACTAAAACGTGTCGGAAATCCGAGCGTGACCTTTGCAAAAGTCATGCTAACTTCAGCCCCGGCGACTCCGCGTGACGCAATGTTACCTGTGGCTCAAGATACATTATGTCAAGGAACGAAATCTCAAAAATGTCAGCGCGCACACCTCTGTCTCTCCCTAAAAAAAACACCAAAAGACTTCCAAACTTTTCTCGCCGTCTCCTCCCAATGACTCGTGAACGTCTCATTAGCGGATCGAGGAGGCACAATCTTTGTAGTAGATGCTTTGCCAGGCGTTCGCCGCGTTCTCCGGGGAGGGCAGTGTCACGCCATCTAATGCATGTTAATCTCCATTTCCTCGATTATGTGCGGCCGGCCGTCAGAGAGCGCGCCGCGTTCAAAGTCAGGGTGACTTTCCAGCACCGCGCCGGGCTTGTGTCGGCGAAGAGGGGGATTGTGCGTGTGCGGCGGGGGGTGAGCAAAAAACAAAACAAAACACGGAGATAGGCGTCTGGCAGAGGGACGCTTGATTAGATTTATAAAGCGACCGATGTTATTTTCCTCGCTTTGGGACTTTGTGAGAGACGCCGCGCGCTAACTTGAGCTCCCGGCGTCCCGGCCGCTGAGGCTCTGTTCTCTGTCTTCTCGAGCTTGCATGCGCCGTTGCCTCCCCCCCACCACCACCACCACCACCACCACCCACCTCACGCGTCTCCCATGGGTGCGATTAGATTCTGTCCCTTCGGATCGGACCAAGATGGATTGGCCTTGAAACTGTCTTTTCTTCCTCTGTCACACCCAGAGCTTGACATTCACTTTAAAACCAAGTCTTCCGAGAAAACGACCATAGCGCACACTCTGCATGTTTTTGTGTGTGTTACTGTGGCTTGACAAAATAAATAGATAAATAAAGCTATTCTATTAAAGGAGAACTTTGTTATTTTCACACTTGCAACCGCATTTCATACTCCAGTGTGACTTTTTTTCTTCTCTATTATGCATTTTTTGGCTGGTGCGACTTATACGCCGGTGCGACTTATAGTCCAGAAAATACGGTATATGGTGTTATTTCAATATTGAAATAAGAAAGGATGTTTTTTCACAAGAGCGCTGCATCGGGAGCTCTATCGTCGACTTGACTTTGTTCCGCTTTAAGTTGACGGAGTTTACAGTGTAATTTTCACAAATGTATCATCTTAAATGCAACATAAATGGAGAATAAAGGCAAAATCCATCAGTGGCTGGTTGTAGACAATACATCACCACTCACCGAACGCCTCCCGCATGTGGCAGCCTGACAGACGGTGGAATTCAGGCCCTGACGACCGCTCTTTGGGGCAGCATTGTATCATCTCCCGCTTGTCTCCCCTGGCCATTATCTCCCCCACTGCTCCAACATGTCCTCCAGGCCGAGTGGAGCCGAGCACTTTAGGGACAGGTCTGTGTAAGTGATCAGACTCTGCTCAGGAACAGGCCCAGGGAGCATTTTTCTTCATTTGAGACCAGCCGTCCGCCTGCCAATGCTATGGATTTTCTATCAGCTCCTCGATAATGCGTCGCACGGAGCTCGGGCTGATTGGTCGGACGCTCGGTTATGAAAACGCTGCTTCAGTTTAGTCTCTGGAAGGCAACACGCACTTGTCTATTAGAGAGCCAATTGTGCTGCTTCACATCACTTAACCAGGCCATGTTGGGTAGTGCATTGGTTGTTGTGTATGTCAAATTGTCTGCAAAAAATCTTAACTAAAATGGTTCGATTGTGATTGATGATAATTAGTTGTAGCCACAATGTCCTGGGTTTGTTTCTCGGCAGGTTGAGGCGGGAAACGTGCTCAATTAGGAGATTTTCCCTGTTGTGTTCACATTTGATTCTTTTATGTCATAAACTAAGATGGTGGGCAAGGGAGCGTTTAGTGTTTTTGAAAGGAATATCCGATATAAAAATCCACAAATGTTTCTCCTTCTCGTTATTAGTTTGGGATTGGCTCCACAAAAATAATGGCACCACTTTCTGAGGCTATTGTGGAAAATGAATTCCCTTTTTTATTTTTTTTTATTTTACTGTATTTATGCTGACAGAGCAGACGTTTGAACTTTGTGCCAGTTTTTGGAAATGCCCGGTAATTACAGCGATATGAAACACAAGCCAGATCAACTGCAATTTGACAGTTAAACAGTGAATTCTTACTTGGTCTCTGGCTCAATTAAAAACCTATAGGCGTTCTAGAGCGTTGTGATGTCACATGAATGCCGAGGACAATGTTTCCTATGGGGAAAATTAAGCTTTAAGCAAGTCGGAGGGAAAATATTGTTCACTTATTTAGCTGTCACCAAACTCACATACTCTCTTGGGGTTCTACTTAACATAATGTTTACTGTCTTAAAAATGTGAAACAGCAGACGTAGATTAATTTAAGCTCTTTGCAGCCGTCCATATGTTTCCCTCACTTATCTAATGCCTTCTGAGCATCCTGATATTCACCGCGACGAGTTTATAAGCGCTTTTATCAACTCTATGTGTGCCAAATTGAACTGTGCATCACATTAAAGCTGACAAACATTAGCATGCTAACAGCACACAGAATATAACGCTCTATAAGTTAGACGCAGACTGTGCCCTGCGGTCTCATTTTCACCTCAATAGCAGGTTTAAACTAACATATTTTACTTTATTACAGGGAATACCGTATTTTCATATGTTTTCATAGTTTTGGCCCGAGTGCGACTTATACTTATATTTATACTTATATACTTATACTCTGGACCGACTTATATGTGATATTATTTGTTATTTTCACATTTGCAACTGCATTTTCTTCTCTATTATGCATTTTTTGACTTGGTGTGACTTATAGTCCAGAAAATATACGGTATATGTTTTGTTTTTTTGTGTGTGTTTTTCTGTTCTCTTACTATTGTGTGATAGATGTATAATATGTGCTTAAAGTATTGCATAGACATAATTTACTCCTGAACTATAAGATGCCCAGTAATACTAAATACTTTCAGGTTCTATAAGTGGTGGAACCAATCCGCTTAATAATATATATATTTTTTTAGACTTGAGAAAGACATGTTTTTGTTGTGTCCTCATGTGGGTCTCCTGTTTGTGTGCTTAGGTCTTCTGATGGTGTGTGCACAGCGAGGACTGTGGTGGTGAGTCGTCTGAAGATGGGGGAGATGGAGGAGGTGGACGTGGACCACATCACCACAGACATATCCACTCAGAAGGTAACGGAGCTGAAAAAGTGTCCGCTCCAGCAGAAACATAGGTTAAAGCCAGTGTCTGACCTGCCATGCTTCCCAAACGCACATCATAAAACTGAATGTTGGAGGTTTCGAGCTCTCGAGCGCGCGTTCATCTGTCATCAGTGTGATGTAGTTTCAAATAACTACTTTATTCCTGAAAAGTTGATTAGTATACATCTTTAATCATCTTGCCTGAACTTAGTTTAGCAGAAAAGCTTAGCAGTAATGAAAAGTATTATTTGTTGTTGTGTTATTTTTCATGGCGGTTAGCAGCAACTGAAAAGGTGCATTTACCGCCACCTACTGTAGTTGTACGTCTTCAAAGTATGTGTTTTCAGTCATACTCAACCACTAAGCCACCCAGAATATTAGAAAATGTAATAATGTCTAGTCTCTAGTCTAAATCTTATTCATCTGAAATATTAAAGATAAAAGAGGGACATTATACCAAATAGATCTGTTTTGAAATATGTCTGTAGGTTTAAATATATACAATAATTGTGCTGAATAGTACTCACTGCTGATTTTCACGCTTTAATCTGTCTTGTCCAATAAAGCATGTAGCTTTAAACCGTTTAGGGGGAATTAAAAAAAAAAAAATTTAATTAAAATAAACAGACATGCACTTAACCTTACTTTTTATTAAGTACTGTGGGGTAGAATCAAGCTTGTCTTTCCCTCAAAAGTCTCTATACCGCACAGTTCACTTAAGGTCAATCTGAGCTGGGCAAAGACTTTTGAGTTGTGTTGGAGCCGTCTGAAGTGCGCGCCTTCTGCTCAACACGACTCGCAGTAATGCCGGGATTAGAGCGGCGCTGCTAGAGTCCTCCAACCAGATTAAATAAACTCGGCTCAATCGTAATGGGGCTTTAGGCCGGGCGCGCGTGTGTGGCCGCGGCTGCCCATTGTGGCTTCGCACGCGCCGTTAAAGGTCCGGCTAGCGTGCGGGCAATTTAACACAGTGACACACAAGCACTTTTCGGCCGGTGTGTTTCTTTGGTCAGAGCTCCTTCCACAGATCGCTTCATTTATCTGAGCGAATGGCTGCTCTCACCTCCCCCCTCTCGGCTTTAATCTCACACAATACATACTGCTTAACACGGCTCTGAGGTGACTCACAGACGCAGCGGAGGGAAACTGTGCTCTTTGTAGGGGAAAAAACAAGCGGATTGGTTCATTTCGATGGGATGTCTCTACTCCAGACATGAAGTTGTACGTACGTTTTTTTTTTTTAATTATGCGGTCGATTTAGTTGGTGCCTACAATTATTGTTTTTTCCCCCTACGAAATCAATGTCGCTCAATGTGGTGGAATATAATGGGCTTTAATGGTGTGTTTGTAGTTGCAGATTGGCATTTTCTGAAGTTTTAAGGAGCTAATTGAGTGTGATTTTGACGTGCAACAAAGAGATTTTACAACAGTGTGCTTTCGTAACGTACCGATGTTATTCGCAGCCCGTGTATTCTTATTTGATCTCATCTCGGATTTATGACAAACTTGACAAGCATCTCAAAGCTTTTACATGACATTTTACACAGCTGCCCCATCGACTGCGTTCCTGTGCCAACAACCGGTCCCACCGCGATCGCTGGCGGGAATGCCCGTGGACGCGATGGCAGTGGGAACCCTCGATCGTACGCTTTGAGGAGATTTTCTTGCTGTTCATAACCTGCAACACAGCAATAGTTACAGAGTGAAAACAAACAAACTGAGTGTGTTTCAATCTGGGCTTGAATCAGGCTGGTCAGCGCTTACCACGTACTGCCAGCTCATCATCACATCTGACCACTGTTAAACAGGTCAGCACTAGATCATACACTCATAACTCACGGAAGTACAAATTTGGAAGTTACAGAAACCAATATGGCGGCCCTCGTGGCGGGCAGATCACATGCGAGGTATATTTTCTGCTGGAAATTTTGGGTTCGACTCCCGCTCCAACCTTTAATTTTTTTCGTGTTTAACTTTTTTAACTTAGATTATAAATGTTTTCTCCTCGTCTCCTAACTACCACAACAACTTAGGGGTTAAGGGCTAGGGTTAAGGTTAGGCTAAGACTGTAATGCAATGAAATAAAGCTTTTTAGAAAGAAAAATGCCTGAGCTGTATTAGCGGGACCGAATTCGGACTTCCGTGAGTTATGAGTATATGATCTAGTGCTGACCCTGTTAAACACCCCTGAGCTGCTGCTTTGGAGATCGTCAGAGCCAGTGATCGACCATCACAGTTTGACCATTTTCAAACTACCGTATTTTCCACACTATAAGGCGCACTTAAAGCTTTTAATCTTCTCAAAAAACGACAGTGCGCCTTATAATCCAGTGCGCCTGATAGTGCAGAAAATAAACGCTCAAATCCTTGCACATCTCATTTCTCAGCCTCTACTGCATTCGGCCTGTCAGTTGTTTTAACAAATAAGATGATAACCTACATTTTATACAGTTCGTGCTTTTTACCAACGCTCCCATCTTCTGCAGATCCTTTAAAACAATAAAAAAAAGAAAGTATATCTGAGGCGTAAAGTGGAGCAGTGGGCCCCCCGTGTTGTCCTGACTGCTGTCGATATGCTGCTTATCGTACTGTAGAGTCTTGTATAATTGACCGGGGGCTTCTCTATGGCTCAGTGATTTCGGGTTGTGCCCACCACAGATTCAAGGTTCCCCGCCGGGCTCCGGGGTGTCGCTGACAATCTGCCCATGTCGTCTTGATGAATGTGTTGCCTTGCTCCGCCGTCGTACCCTGAGCGTGTTGTTTTTGCTGGAAAAATGAGGGGTCGACACAGAGAGGGGCCAGACACTGCTCACTTAAAATAGGTGTTTCATTTGGCTTGGGTTGGGGAAGATGGTGTCTAGTAGTAGCTCGTGTATTGTCCTTGTAAAGATTTTTTTTGGTCATTAACGACAAGATGGCGGAACTTTCCACATGACGAATGATACAAATACATCTAATATACAAAAACAGCAGGAAAATGAGGTAGAAACTGTGGGTAAAACCATTCATTGCAATCATTCTTTATAGAGACCAGCTCAGCCGAAATCTGAAATTTGACATGAAATCTAAATTTATTTAGTAAGACCTGTGGTACGTCATTTGTACCACAGTTAAACGGGCAACTAAATAAACAAAGGTACGTTATGCTTATTTGTTCTACCCATACAGGGGAGTCAAAAGAGAGAGTTTCCAGCTTATTGAGAATAGAGAAACTGCACAAATGCTGGGAATGTGCGAACCTTGGAGCCTGCTACAAAACAGCACGTCAAAAATCTGAAAATAAATGTATTGCTACCTATTTACCTGATTATGAACCAATCAGCAGGGAGCGTCCTGTTCCCTGGCAAAACCATTTGAGGAGCTACAAGACTCCTCACTTCTGTATCCAAAACACGTGAAGCTGGCCAAGACTACATGAATACATCAAAACAAGTTAAAATGCATATTATATCAATATTGCTAACCAACAAGAATGGGTTGCATCAGCATTGATTTAGTAGCGTGTCGACCAGGACAGAAAAACATGTTGAAAAGTTCTCGTATCGCTCTGAATCTGTGTTCTGCCAGCTAAACGCTCTCCTCGGTCCGTGGGCGGCTGGGGACACGTATTTGATCATGCCTCACGGTTGCCAGACCTTCTGCAGCTCCTGTACAACCTCACAAAACAGTCAATCAAAGTAGAAAGAGACTGCAGTCACCTTTGATCCAGTCTCTTTACATATTTTAGTCATCAAAGAGCCATCCAGCACCTATGAAACGCACCGGCGACAATCACATGGGGACCCTTTGCACAGCTGCGCTTCTAGCTTCTCCTCATCATCATCACACACAACTTGCTCGGTGACATACTGTATTCCCGAGGAGTTTTGTCCACTAATGGCCGTATTTTTTTTCATTCTGAAGTTTGTGTGGGTGAATGCGATGTGTCTGCAGGGTGCCGGCCTGTGGCATTCATCCACACAGAGGTCCAGATCCCAGGCTGGTTATGTCGGGGCTGTCAAGCTGTGTTAAACCACATCACTAGATTGGGCCAGTTTGGCACCAGCCGAGTGGGAAAGATTGTTAGTTGTCACTTTTGCTTTGATGAGGAGTCTCAGACTGATTGCATCAAGAGGCATGGGAGACTGGCGGGCATGATGGAGATGTTTTATTGATGCAAGATGGAATACCAATGCTCCATGCAGTATTTAGTGGTTTGCTTTAATTAGAACGACAAATACCAGAAGAATGATTGTAAACTAAGTAAAATGAGAATAGACATGCAAATATTATGGTCTACTGTATTATGCTCATTTTCTCTTTAGTGCAGATAATATTGTCAATATATTCTGCATTTTCTACATTGTGTCTGCGCTTATTTAATAGTGTAGTGTTCCTAGTTGTTTATTCGTTATTACACCTACAAATGGTACAACAAAATGGTAGATCCGATGTGAAGAGTTAGTCCTGAGCCAATGCGACCATGCGAGGGGCCACTGTGTGAACCCATGACCTTCCTGATGTGAGGCACTGCCCTGCATCATCATCATGCATTTGTGACCCAGGAAATGATTTCAGAAAGATCCATCTTATTGTTTACCGCTTATTCAGAGCCAGGCCGCGGAGGCAGCAGTTTGTGCAGGGGCTTCTTCAGGCACTTCTTCCAACTCCTCAGGGGGAGGAGCCTCTGTCCGGGCCACCTCAGCCGGCGCCTCTCGACGTGGAGGAGCAGTGGCTCTACTCGGAGCTCCTCACCTTATCTCTAAGGGAGCGCCCAGCAATCCTGCGGAGGAAACTCAGTCTGACCGCTTGTATCCGTGATCTTGTTCTTTCGGTCATAACTCGACGCTCATGACCATCGCTGAGGTTAGGAACATAGAGTGACGGTCCGATACACCAGTGCACCTGTCAATCTCAATGTCCATCACTCGTGAACAAGGCCCCGGCATATTTGAACTCCGACCACCCACCTGGAGTATAGCCTTTTGCTGTTGGTAATTGCCATTATTATTACTTCACTTAAAAATGATGTTCAAGACCTGGGCCATCGTTAGCAGACACAAATGGTCTCCAAAGTCCCACCTTACAGAACCGCTCCACCGATTACAATGAATCCGTCAAAAATCAAGGGAATAGTGAAGGGTTGTCAAGGGAAACACTGAACAAAATTCTGTTCTAATTTTTGCATGGCATCTAGTATTTCACCAAGACTAACTAACTTCTTGGTTTTGTGCAGTGCAATACAGGGAACAAAACAATACTGGTTTGTACTGAAGTTGAGCCTTTTTTTGTGTGCTATTTTTGTTTCATTATTGCTGTTTTTTTTCCCCCTTTCCTTTCTGCCTCCTTGAAGTCTCACTAAAGGTTCTACATCTGGTGCCCTCCCAGCTCTATCCTATTCAGCTTTGGAACTTGCTCAAGCTTGTGATTCACTGCATTTATGTTCACGGCATTAAATGTTTTAATGTTCTTTCGATGATACAATCCAGTGCTATTATCAACAGTAGTTTTAGCCATAAAAACAGACTAAAAGTATTGCCCTCAGAATGGCTGCTCATTTGCACAGATGAGTCATTGCGGGTTCTTCAGCTGCTGACATTAAGGCTAATTATTTTAAATTTCTTATACAAACACAGTAATAACTTAACTTCCTCAAAAGAACCAATTACAGACACTTACCTAATTAGAGTGACATTTTCGTACCCAAGTGTACTGTAAAATTAAGTGTAAGACGTTCATCCTCAGATACGCCGACATTTCCAACTGTTGAGTTTTGCATTATTTTCGCTGCAGGGCCATTTCCGGGCCCGCACTCGCGGCACACGGTACTGTCAGGAGCCCCAAAGCCATGATGAATGTGAAAATACAGTAGTGCGGTGCAGCGGGGCCCTTCCCCTCAGCCGTCACCTGCTGGGGCTCCACTGATTGCACTGAAGGCGACGCCGGCGCCGGCATCCGAACAGAACAAAGAGGCGCGCCGCACTCGCATTTGGCTCCGTATGAGAGAGGAGGCTTTGAAGATGCAGCGAGGTGAACGTATATACAAGAGAAGTTTGTCACAGCCACAGCACGGAGCTAATGCCGTATGGGGGAATAGCGGCGTGTTCAATTAAAGGAACAATGTGTCGTTTTGGAGGTCTGTTTTTGTGTTTAATGGGAGATATACAGTTACACAGTTACAGATATACAGTGGGAGAGTACAAAATATGTTCATAAAGTTGTCGTGGTTAACCCTGAAGTAAAAATGCAGGGAAACGTTTTTAGTTTTGCTGTACAGTCTACTCTACACACTAGGGTTGTCAAAAAAGTCAATTCCCAGTTGCTAATTCATTCTGTAATTGCTACAGAAACTAGATATGAGCAGGTATCAATAGTGATTAGGTAAATAAATAGGACAAAGTTTGATTTCTCTTGAATAGTTTTGGATTGTTGATGAAACTAGCTTAAGTATAATGTGTAATATCTTTATTTTATTTTGTGTTGACAGCTACATTTTGTATGACATGTGTTTTAGTCATGATTGTGGTGTGGAAATTGGTATAGAATATTTAATCTTTTCCATAGTCTCGAAATGATTCAATTAGTGATTGAAGAACTGGTCAAGTGCCATTGCTTTGTTAGGTTTTTTTTTAATTGCTAGTCACCAAATGTGTGTTTCAATTCCATTACCAAACGTTATATACTGTCCTAGAAAATCAGAACATGTTTATTGCCATTGTCAGTGAACACAACTCACAAACATAGGAACTTGCTTTGGTGTTAAGGTGCAACATACAACAATGAACAATAATTAACGCAAGATATATACAAATTACATTTACTAATACAAATTATAAATATATATAATAACAATGTAATAAAACATATAATAGAAAATACTAATAATAACAATGCAGTTGTCTTGAGTATACACAACATTTACAGTGCAGAAAGTGAACATTGCAATGATTGAATTATTGTTATTGGTATTGTTAGTTTATGGTATTATTTTACCTCTAATATGATACATCAAACCTAATTTCACAATGTGCTCTTACTTTTCAATCACAGTGCAATATGAAAGGTACAACTGCTTCACGAAAGTGCTTTCTCGCCAGCTGCTTTTATCTGGAGGACTAATAATGTTCTTTTTGTGGTCTTTTGCAGTGTCCCCTGGTCTGTGAGTCAGCGTCCCATGTCTGCCTCGACCGAGAGACCAATCCACTGTCAGGACCCGGTAAGAACGGAAAACCTCTTCATTCCATTGTGTTCAGGACTATTGCAATGATGATTTATGCAGACGATTGGAACTATATTAATTGGCTTCAAGAATTATTCAAAGACAGAATAAAATATTGAAAGAATTGCGAGTAAAGATATGTTTTTTATGTGTTGTTTAATGTTGGTTTGACGTTTTTGAAGTTTTAATTAAGTGGTTGCTACTGCTCAAATATACAAACTGTCCCAATCTTTACTGTCAGCTGCAGTGCTAGAGTTTTATCAACAACATTGTACTGCAAAGAACAGCACTTTAAACATCATAAAGGCTTCGTTACAGTGAGTTATGCATAGAATGATTAGAATTAGTGATTAGCGCAAATGCAACTTCAAGAAGTCTCCTTGCAACAGACCCATAACTTTAGAAGTGTTTGAAACTTCCTGTGTGATTATAGAGCTTGCACCACCCAAAAAATGCATTATAGAGAAGAAAAAACATATAAGTCGCATTTTTGGGGGGGAAATTTATTTGATAAAATCCAAGACCAAGAACAGACTTTTCATCTTGAAATGCAATTTAAAATAATAACAGATCAGAGAACATGGTGAATAGGTGTACGTATGCTAACGCTAACACCTTCAGCTACTTGACGCACAGACAGAACTGTGGTAAGTGTCTGGTATGTTAACGTAACATATGAACAGTTATTCAGATAACTATAGCATAAAGAACATGCTAACAAGTTTACCAAAGCATCAGTTTTACCCCAAATCACTAAATCCATTGAATTCTTCTTCCTCTGTGTCACTTCTAAACAACTCCACAAACTCCAGAGGAAGGGGAAGTGCAGATTATTCTTCTGTGTAGCTTGGAGCCTAGAGCGCCCTCTTGTGGTTGCCAGTGTGAAAATAATGAATAATATCACATAAGGTGGAGTATAAGTTGCACCCCGGCCAAACTATGAAAAAACTAGTAGTCCGGAAAATACGATATTATGTTTATAGGAGGTTTTGAGCTTGGATTGTTACGGTCTCTTCCCGATACATACTCGACAGATTTATCACTGGTGCAAATTGAACCTTTACCTATATATGACATATGACATATTATGTCAACAGCCCTGAAACAAAATAATATGTTATCCATGCCATTCTTGAGGGATGTGCCTTTTGTGCGGATAAATTAAATGATGCCACACATTCCGACCACGACGTACTGGATTTCCCCCATAACTCTCCACGGCAGCGTTCATAGATCACACATGTACAACCGCTCTCATCCAGATCCCCGTCTCTCCTTCCGTACCGTCGCCGCCACTTATTGTCAGTGGTGCAATTATCCCCCAAACCGCCGAGCGTGTTTGGAGGTGCACATCTGCGCTCCGTCACAAACCGCGCCGTCCCAGAGGATACGGACACGTTCCCTAATGCAATTCTGGGCGTCCGCTTTTATTGCCTTTCCAAAATGAGAACGACGCGCACCGCAACAAGCGGCCCCCGTCTCCGCAAGTCATTTTCTTAAGAGGTATTGGGGGGGGGGGGGGTGGGACAGGACAACGGAGGTGTCTGATTGTCTGATTGGTGGACAGATTAGTACAGCGATGGGGGGGTGTCATAGGTTAATCCGTTTGTCCGACGGAGGTGGAAGTCGGCGTCGCTTTCATTCTGGTAGACCCTCGTGTCCCCTGCGTCCCGTTTGCTTTTGTCCTCCAGCTCTCCTGATGCTCACGCCAGCGCTGTCCGGGAAATTTAATCCCAACGCCTTCTGAAAATCTGTCCCTGGGTCATTTTGGAAGAATGTCTATTACTTAATCATTGTTAATTAGGAGAAGTCCATAATTGGGGGGGGGAAACACGACTCCAACTGTCAGTAGTAGAGGCTGCTTGCACTATTACGTTCTTATCATTTCTGGCATAATGAGCTCACCAGACTTGAAATTTTGAATATGAGATGAAATTCAATTTGCAGCCATCACGTTACGTCTTTTTGAGAAGGTGTCAGTCACAGTGGACTTTCATCTCTCGTTTAACTCTCATCCCTCAGTCGTGGCCAAAGCAAAAGAAATGTGGAGGATTTAGACAGCTGTCAATTTATTATGACAATTTAATGTACAAAAAAAAAACTACTGAAATTGTTTTTCCACCAGTTTCTTGACTAGCAGTGAAGTTGAAAATAAGGCATTAGTCTTAGACAGTGATTATCTAATTTAAAATGGTTCAATTTATGTCTTTATATAGCACAGACTTACAAAAGAGATACAGAAAACAGCTTATTATCTCGACACAAAACAGCTTGAGACTTTATTCTTCAGGTTCACATAAATACAAAGGAATGGCCGTCTGCATGAAGTAATGTGAGTCATTTATATTATGTCGTCATCGTTTTTGTCTGTCATACTTTTGGTGACTAAAACTTAAACAAAAGTACCGCATTTTCCGGACTATAAGTTGCACCTTTTTTCATAGTTTTGGCCAGTTTTCGATTTATACTCCAGAGCGACTTGTATGTGATATTATTTGTTGTTTTCACAAGAGGGCGCTCTAGGCTCTAAGCGACGCAGAAGAAGAATCAGCACTTCCTCTTCCTCTGGAGTTTGTGGAGTTGTTTAGAAGTGACACAGAGGAAGAAGAATTCAATGGATTTAGTGATTTGGGGTAAAACTGATGCTTTGGTAAACTTGTTAGCATGTTCTTTATGCTATAGTTATCTGAATAACTGTTAATGTTACGTTAACATACCAGACACTTACCACAGTTCTGTCTGTGCCTCATGTAGCTGAAGGTGTTAGCGTTAGCATACGTACACCTATTCACATGTTCTCTCATCTGTTATTATTTTTAATTACATTTCAAGATGAAATGTCTGTTCTTGGTCTTGGATTTGATCAAATAAATGTCCCCAGAAAATGTGACTTATACTCCAGTGCGACTTATATATGTTTTTTTTCTTCTCTATTATACATTTTTTTTGGCCGATGCGACTTATAGTCCGGAAAATCCGGTAATCATAATGACCAGGGCTGGGTAATATGAATACTTCTGCCATGTTTCCTCTCTGGCTGCAGCGCCTCTTTTCACTTCTCACACCCGCTTGTGTCACAGCCTCTTCTCGTCTGCGTATCCTGTTCTCAAAGTCTGGACAAGGATCGTTTCATTCTGTGTTCGAGTCACGTTTGAGTTTTCAGGAAAAGGCGACGTGTACACATGCAACAACGCGTTTGCCCGTTTCTCTCCTTGAGTTCACTGCAGACAGCTTCATGTTGTGCAGATTTGTCCCAAACCTTTTGAGAATGTGTCAGTCACGGTGGACTTTC
Source organism: Eucyclogobius newberryi (assembly GCF_026437365.1). Lineage (NCBI taxonomy): Eukaryota > Metazoa > Chordata > Actinopteri > Gobiiformes > Gobiidae > Eucyclogobius > Eucyclogobius newberryi. The sequence continues at coordinate 29,828,022 of NW_027316056.1, read as the reverse complement.
ATCTCTCTTTTAACTCAGATCCCTCAGTCAAGGCCGAAGCAAACAAACGTGGCCCATGTGGAGGACGGGGACGTGTGGGTCATAAAAGCTGAATTATTAGCATCAGGCACAGATGTCACATTGCTACTATGGACTGGATGTTTTTCATTTGCAGCCTGCTTAAAAATAAACCTCATCACAGAAATGCACAAGCAATACTTAAATAAAACTGGTGAAAACACAAGTTGGCCACAGATAAAGAGAAAAGTGACAAATGACAAAAGGGGAGAATGAGGAGAAGTTGATCAATTAGACTTTCTATTGGCTATTTGTTATAATAGACAAAGTATTCTGCTTTATTAATTTATAAGTGAAGGTTACCTGTGTATTATGTATGTAATATTTTAGGTTGACAGGCAAAATTTACCTCTTCAAAAATAGATTTACATTTCTACTGTCTAATAAGCAGAACATAGGCTAAAACAAATATTTCAGTTAAAAATTATTATTAAAAACACTTTATTCTATATTCCCCCAGCCCTAATAAATGACTGAATTTACATGATTTTTTTTGTCAACTAAAACTTTAACTAAAATGTAGTCAAATAATACAAACAGACCATAATCAATTAAAATATACATATTTTCTTTCATAGATTTAGTCAACTAGATCAGCATTCCTTTTTCATCGAGTTTAAAATATTTGTGTCAAAAGATGCAGGTGAAGTGTCTCAATGAAATGAATTTAATTGAACAAACTGAGCTGCTGCTGTGAGATGTTCAGCGCTTCGTGTCTTGATCTTTTAAACCATGATTTTAAAAACGTGTCAGTTTATGCGCGGGTTATTTCCATGGGTTTCAGACTGAATAAAAGACGGCGCCGGTGCCATGACTCATAAACGGCACCTACAAACGAGAAGCTGAAACCCAAGAATAAATGTAAGAGAAGATATATCCGTATTTCACCTCTGCCGCCACGTTTCAGACCCGGCTCTCGCCCGTCCGACTGCATTCTGAACCCCCCGGTTGCCGGCGGGCACCGTCACCGCGCGCTGACAGTTTCATAGCCTGCGGTGCGCTCCGACCCGCCCATGTTTGAAGGGCATAATTTAAGGTCAAACGACGTGGCACCGACAAGATTAATGGTCCGGACACTTGGGCGGATGCCTTTGAACGCGGGCAGCCCGGGATGGCGCCGCGCAGGCTCGTCCGCCCAATGCGGAACCGATAAAACGTTTCGGCTCGCTTTGGAATCGAGGCGGGGATGTTTTTAGCAGCGACGCGCACATTTGAATCGGTCGCACGGTCGACACCCCAGCCCCCGGGCCGTCTCGACTCTGAATGCTGCACGGCCAAGCCAAAAGGAGACGCCGACGCTTTTCACGGCGAGGCATTTCTGTACTTTTGGATTCGGCCTGTATAGGGATGTTGTAAAGTCGCTGTTAGTTTTGTCGGACTAAACGCGGCCGACTTCGATGCAATGATTCGAATGAACGAAAAAGGGAAAAAAAGAAACGTTTTTATGCAATACCTCTAGCTTTTTTGGATAGCCACGCTTGACTTGCACGGCTTTTGTGCGTTCCTTACCTGCGTAGCCGTGTAAAGGACTCCTGAATCGAAGCGTTTGAAAAGCACAGACCTTTTCGAGGCCAATAGAATCAAATATGTATAAAATGGACTCTAACTGGGGCCGTGTGCAAGCCAACCTGACTCTGCAGTAAACGCTCTCCACTGTTATTCATACAGCTTTTTACCTTTTGTATTTGTAGGTTGTATATTAGAGACTAGGATGCACCTTTCTCGCAGCGGTGCGGAATGATAATACTTGTTAAACGGCGTTATTTGATTTGGCCCGCGCGCATCGATAGACAGTTACTTAAAGGAAAGTTAACGACCGTTGCCGTCGCCGTCTCGTTAGCAAAGCGCGGCCTATTTAACGCGGGCATGGCGAGAGAGCCGTTCACCGAAGCAAACGGTTGAAAAAGCCCGCGAGGAGGACGAGGAAGCGCTTATCTACGGCAGACACAGTTATTGATTATAGACTTTCATTTGTGCTTCATATTTCACAGGACCTCTAAACAGTCTGGCTCTGACATGTCCTTGAGGAGGCCGGCTTGTTGATTCTGATCTCCCTCTTTCCCCAAATATATTAAAAAGTGATGAATTATTTCTTTACTCCATTCATCTTCTTTTTTTATCTCTCTCTCTCTGGTTTTAGTGTTCAAGAACCCGGTGTGTAAGGTGTACAGGTTCCAGACGGCGGACAGCAAGTGGATGCTGGTCCGGGAGCAAATGGAGGAGTGCACCTTGTCACTGAGCGTCCCCAAACAGCTCATCGGCCTCTACGTTCAGGAGGACGCGGTCCGGTGAGTCGAGCGGTTACTGAAAACCGTCGCCGAAAAAGAGACCAACTGCACGGAAATGTACAGCGCTAAATTAGACAAATTAAACGCGCTAAACACTAAATATATGTAATGTTGCTGCGCCAACTAGAAAAAAGATGTTTGATAGTGTAACACAAGTGTAGTTAAGGTGTTCTAAATTGAGACTCTTTTCTTTATGGCGCTTCCGAAGTAAATTGATCATTAAACCTCCATTTCTTTAACAAAAATGTCCTCCTTTAAAACAAATCTTCTCCTGCTTAGAATCTTCCCCTCACTGTTGAAGATGCACGACTCTCTAAAATCCAGAAATCGCGTGCCTTCTGTGTTGACAGTCTTTTGTGTTGTGGCTGTTTAGTCTATGTAGCAGTCTTTGCTACTTTCCTCATTGCATTGGATTCAGGTTAAACTAAAAAACTGTTAACAAATACTGTCTATTAACAAGACAGGCTAATATCCAGAAACTCCTCCCTGTGGGCAGGGCTCACACAGATCAGAGTATCTTCAAATCAGAGCTCCCAGCACTCAAATTCAATTAAAAACATCTTGATTCAAAACAGTGTCCGGATGACTACACTTGAATCTTTTCTATGATGGAACACTCCAGGACGAATAGGGATTAAAGAGCTTTTACCCCATTGTCCTTCTTTATCTTTACCTATAATCGTTGGCATAGCATACATATTTATTTACTTCACACATCTTTGTTTTGTGGTTATTACTTTACTTTTTTACCGGCCTGCTCACAGGACAATCATTCATATAAGGTACACAGTAAATATGTTTGCTGTAATAAGAACTCTTAATAGTAAGTAAGTAAGCTTAACTATTTGTACAGAATAAGTCAGTTATTTTACTGAAGATGAATCATTTTAGCAAAATAGTTGAAATACAGAAAATAGTTGAAATACAGCGTTTTACAATGGTTCCAGTTCCAATGGTTCCAGTTCATATCCAATCCCATCTTGAACACGCTTGAGTGAATCCTCTACCCACCATATGTGAATTATTATAAGTTATTTACATGGATTTACATGCGCAACAAGAACATTTACAGACATTTAACTTCATGTTTATAGTTCTTACTGGATGACCTTTGTAATGGCGGCACATATTATGTAAAATTAACTTTTTAACCGCGTTGTAACTGTACATTTCCTTCATTTAAGATGTGGACTAAGTGTGACTGATTTTGAGGCGATCTCTTCCCATTGCGAGTCTCAGTAGAAAGCAGAGCCCATCTTTAAGTCCGGTGCAGTTAACGTGGTGAGAGAATGAGGCCAGGTTAAGACAAGGACAGAGGCGGATGATGTTTCTGCAGTGTGAGCATGCACCCTATCTAGATCACAAAGTACCTCCCCTCCGGCTCCACCACTGTTTGTCAAGACACATCATCCCTCAACTGGCCTGTCGTCCCCGGCAACACCTCTCATATGCATTCAGACACATTCGCCCACCACCACAACAACAACAACAAAATTCATCTTTATGCCGCTTCAAAAATAGCGCTATAATTTGACAGATAATAGTCCTTGCAATGTGCGCTAGTGGATTTAAAGCCCATTTAGCAATCATTTGTAAAATGCAAATAAGGAGAGAAGTTTGTGCAAATCATTTTGTTCATTGTTGAAACTATATTGAGGTAATATTTCTTGACATAATGTCCTCGTAAAAGTGTGACATGGATTGTGCTGCCTGTTGGTGAGAGTTCGAATCCCGGCTCCGACATTTACTGCATGTCCTCCCGTCTCTCTCATCGCCCATTTCTCACTTTCCTCTCATGTCTGATAAAGCCTACAGGCAACAAAATCAAACATTTAAAAAAATAACATTGTGACATGGACAAACAAAAGACAGAAAAAACAGGATATGTTGAAAAACTAGTTGCCGCCCTCATTTCTATTTGCTTGGATCTTTTGTCCATAAACGTAGACGTCATATATCAAGTTTATTATCATAGCATGTATAATAAAGTAAATGAAGAGTGAGACAGTGTGTTGTAGTAAGCTCCTTCGCACCTGTTTCCCAGTCTGGTGTGCAGAGTTCACCTAGAACCTAAACTTGTTTTAGTGTCGACATGTATCTGGTAATACTGTGTCCATCTGACAACTGTAGACCAAATAATGTCTAACAATATTTCAATCAAATGTAGAAACTCTGCTGGTACACAACCACAAATGTATCAAAAATTTGGTCTCAACTTTGTGTGACCTCAATATCAAGCTCAACTAATATTTGTATTCACCTTTTCACGTCTCTATATTTGAATACACTCATCTTCAACCTAAACCGCCTATAACAAACTGATTATTGGGACCAAAATTAGAAGCAAATGACAACAGATGTATTTAACCGCCTTATCAGTGCAGCGCAGCCCGTGAGCGCTCAGCGGGCGGCGGTGACTACCCCTCTGCCACGTTTGTTTATTAACAGGCATGGGCCGCGCCGTCTTTTAAGCGCCTCCTTTTATAATCCCTTTTAAATGTTGTCTGTCTGCACGCCGCCTCGCCGCGCGGCCAATTCTGTCACTTCTGAGCGAGCCTGGGTTGGGATTGCGGCGCCGGGTGGTGGGTGGCTCTTTGAGAATCAGATGGTACTTTCGCAACACTGAAGAGCTCCTTCAAAGGCCTAGTTTACACAGCCACAGTGTGCGTGTTTGGCAGTAGAAACGTGTCTCCTTTTGCATGCCAAAAAGGAATATCTAAGCTTAAACTGGTGGTGGAAACACGCTTGCCGATAATGTGCACGTAGAGGAAGCATTGAGTCGTTATTTTCTGATTTTAACGGACAGATTATGTAAATTAATTCATAATTTAACTTTTAACGTCAAGTCATGTTTAATGTAATGCTCTGTTTTGTTCTGATTGACGCAGTTGTATGTTGAGCACAACTTTGTGGAAGCAGTAAACTGTTATTGCAATGTTTTTCTCATAAGCTAGAAGCACTTTTGGGGTTTATTCTGTTGTTTCTTCTTCACCACTGAACATGCTCCACCTAAATGCTCGCCACGACATCTCCCCTAAACCATTTTACATTTTCGAAATATCAAGGGACAATCTCAACTTGGCAAAAATGTTGTTTATGTCCTGGGGGAGGCTTAAGATGTTCACCCCCGATTACATAAATATGGCACACGATGGCATTTTCCCCAAGTTAGAGGAGAAAACCCATCGACCTTCTTGAATTACCTTTGTGAATTAGTAAAGTTACTTAGGGTATGTTTAAGTTTAAGGGAGAAAAGCAAGTTTAGGATGAACATGTTTAAGTAATAGAGCCTTTTTTCTTTTGTTTTTGTCGGTGAATATAATCCATCCTGTTGTTAATACTCCACATTCTGTAGGAGTGCTTTTCCTCCCCAGTCCTCTCACGCAACCTTTATTGACCTGCACACAAAGGTCTGTGTGATTAAATTGAACAGGCTGCACCATAACGCGGCATGAAATAAAGGTGGCCACATGACAGCTCCTCACCGCTCGTAACCCTTAGTCACCGCTCCCAGTCACTTTTAATACAGGGACCAGCATGACTCTGAGGACCAGGATTCATATAAATCGAAATGGATTCACCATATGTGAGAAAAGTAATAAATGCATTTTGCAATATAGATATTTCTGCATTTTATAGCTACCATATTGACAGCAAACTATAAATCCAACCAAAACCAAAATATAACGTCTTAATGTGAAAGACATGTTCTTCAAATATGTAAGTGATATATAATATGTGACCACAGGTAAATCCGCCACAAGTCGGCCTCGGTGAAACTGAGATAGATTTTTTTTTTTTTTTCAAATGTGTGATTTTCGTTTTTTTGCAGAATGTGCTAGTTGAAGTTATGAAGGAGCCCCTGTGTGCTTCAGATAACACTATTGGTTGTCTTAAACGTATACATTAAGCTGTTAAAAATTGGTAGTTTTCGAGTCTTTTTCCTGCTCTCCTGGGGGCGTCACCTTTTTCTAGCCAGCGTATTGTTGATATTTTTCCACCAATCAGCTGCGAACCACATGGCTGCTGATTCAGCAGCAGCTACGCGGTCTCTTCAGAGACATTATTCATTTGTCCAGACTTTCTCCAGAGCTTATGATTCCCTGGACTACATTGCAACGGAACTGAGGTACTTTTACTCTAAAGTATTGCTTTAACGCTGTAATTTAAGGTGGTTTTGTGATGTCACTTTAGCCCGCCACTTTTGCCTCGGGCACCGGAGCAGAGACGGAGCAATGCTAAGCTAACATGCTGCTTCAGTGCACTCTACGTTATAAATACTGGCTTGAATTTAATGTAAGCACTTTCTGAATAATTAACATCACGTAGTCTCTTGAAACTAGCTGTTTTGGGATGGTATAATGTCTGTATCTTAGACTTGTAACTGGTTTATCCACGGTCAGTCACATATATCACTTACATATTTGAATAAAATGTCTGAATTTTTAGTAATAGTTTAGTAATAATATTATAGTTATTATAGTTTAGTAATAATATCATTATTACTAAACAATTACTAAAAATTCAGTTCAATATTTGTGTAATGTATACTATGTGCTTCTATCCAGAGTTTACCCTAGGTCAGTAATTATCCAGTAGTTACTCCATTGATGAAATTCATCATGTCCACATTTAAATACACTTTTGTTTTTTTGTTTCTAAAGAAAAAGGCTGTTTTTTTTACTTCACCTTCCTCAGAAGCATCACCTGACTGCTGTGACGTCACGTATAAGCTGATTGGAACAACTAAAAAATAATTGGAACAGAAAGATGCTGGATGAAGGAGGGAATAGAGATCAGGAAACGATGCACAACACCAATGAACAGAGTCGAAGGAGCTGTCATGCTCCCGCACGCTTCCCCAGAGACCACCGGGCGGCAGGGGGCGTGGCCAAGCTGGCAGATCTGTCGGACTGGGAAGACCAGGAAGAGCCGAAAACAACCTATACTTTTGTCTTTATAAACAAACAAACAAAAGCATCCGGGAATTACTGGATTATTCAACAAGATAAGATAAGATATTCCTTTATTGTCCCACATGGGGAAATTTCATTGATGCAACGCAGGTAGATACAGAAGAAAAGAACAGATCACTTATAGGAAGTTTGTTTTTCAAACAAACCTGTTCAACCTGTTTCAAACAAACCTGGAATTATAACCTGTTGTATAGCAACAGGTTATAATTCCAGTTTACAGCTGCATGGTGGTCTTTGTGGGGTAATTTCACTCCAACCTTTGGGGCTAAAGGTCTAAAGGGCAATAAGTTATGCATGTAAACACAGATTACATGTTTTAAATGCAAGGTATTGCATTGCCTGGAATGTTCCACAACATGGCATTAAACTTATTTCTCTTGCATTTATCCAATTACAAGTGTTATTATTGCACAAAAACATACACGTAAACTGAGCAGCGATTAGGGGACTCATTTATAAAACAGTGCGTGGACAAAACCTGAACTTCACGTACGTAGAAAATATTCAAACTTATAAAAGCGTCCCTCCTCCGCACTCCAGCAGGTAATTTCCTCCTCACGGATCACAACGCGCCTCCTCCGCGCCTCCATTTCACCATGTAAGGACATTGCAAAGTGAGTTATGAATGACATTTACCTAAAAATGAGCCGATAACGAGCGGGTTTGATTGACACAAGAGCAAAAGGGATGAGGGGAGGGAGACGCTGCATCAGAGGCACATAAACTCTGCTTCCCTGACAAACACATTTCCCCGTCATTTATCAGTTTGTGGAAAGAGGTGCTCAAGTGCAGTGACTTTTTTATATGTATATTTTCTTGGGCTTCACTTAGCTCAAAACAAAACTTAGGAGGACGGAGCTTCAGAATCGGCCTATGTCTATGACCGTAACATTTTATTGACGGATGCTTGCTTTAGGTAAACTTTATGTCCATCTTCTGCTTAAATAAAACAAAATGAGCCAGCGCCTTTTCGGTTACAAAATGACTAAACACTAATACAAATAACTCTTTTACTTCCCCCCGAATGAAACGAAATAATAGGCTAGTATTTGGCATTTCTTGCAGATATAAAGTAAAGCGATCTATACGCATTGTGCACTAAACACAAACCTCTTCAAATGGGCCCTTCTCCCCTCTGAGCGCAGATCACCTTCTGCCTCGTCTCTGAAACCTCCGTACGCCGGGTTTAATGCCATACTGCATTTCAGTTTTATGCAGCTAAATCTTAAAGTCTTTCTGAAGACGTGAGACCGGCTTCTACAATTCTGTTTAACTGTGCATATAACTGAAATAATTGTATCTGCACTTCTATTTTAAAGAACATTTTACATTTATTATTTATGTTTTCATCTGTTTGTATTGTCATTTTCATTTGTTCCTGTTATGTAAAGCACTTTGAATTGCTTACTATGTACAAATTGTGCTTTAGAAATAAACTTGCTGATCTATTGTAGAACATTCCAGGCAAAGCAATAACACCACCACAGAGAGGGTTCTAACAAGAATGTCTTTTCACACCTTTTTTAATGTTTACCTTTGATTAAACCAACTACACCCTTCGTATCCATTATAAGTGCTACAAATGTAATAATATTGACCGACTTTTAATGCATCTCAAAAGCAGCTTAACATCCTGGCCTTTAGTCGGCCTTCATTTCCTGCTAATGTCTCGTGGCCCGTTCCTCCCAGACAGTGACGCTCTGATCAAGAAGGGGATAGCGTATATCTCTGCTGCATCCCTCTGTCTTATCACCCTCATTTGGCCAGCACTGCTGTTTGCCCATTGTGCGCTTCATTATCTTTATTTACATTGAGCTCATCTGGACTGACCTCCGCTGTGGACTTCCTGACACAAAATCACCAACGCCTCTGGAGATGTTAACGCTTTAACACTATTACACCCAAATAAAACGGTTGAAGGGCCAATGTGTAAAAGGATGCAACGACCCTCCATTTGATGTTTTAGATGAGAAAAATCAGAGAGCATTGGTTTTTGATTGACTAAAAGGGGTGCTTGAGCGTCAAGTAGCAATGCTGGAAACAGTGCGTTTGATTGAAACCATTAGGAAAAACCTATGTCGGATTTAACCAGCTGAGGAATGTGCAATCCGCTATACAACGCTGCTGCTTTGATATCCTTGTCAAGCTTCCATTAACGTCCATAAAGTGGCGGTTTTATTCCTCGACATAGGCCACAGAGAAGGCCATTTGGCGCGTGGAATTCTGTCAGCCCCATTCTCATAAAAGCAATACATCAAAATGGCAGTGACAGAAGCTGTTTAAATTTGGCACAAGTTTAACTCAAAAAAGGATGACAAGTTCAAGGGCGGCGTCACCTTATGAAACGCACACTGGCAATTTCTCAAAATCTGGGATTGAGAGCAATTATTGGACAGTCATAAATATCGACAAAGGCAAAGGGCAATATGAAAGGCTTGTTTAAACTGAGCAAGGCCGTGAAGGCGGCTGGAGGCGGCTGGAGGCGGCTGGAGGCAGCTGGAGGCGCTCCAGCCACGACATCAGCGCACCAGCCACGACACCAGCACACCAGCCACGACACCAGCGCTCCAGCCACGACACCAGCACACCAGCCACGACACCAGCGCACCAGCCACGACATCAGCGCACCAGCCACGACACCAGCGCACCAGCCACAACATCAGCGCTCCAGCCACGACACCAGCGCACCAGCCACAACACCAGCGCTCCAGCCACGACACCAGCGCACCAGCCACGACACCAGCTCTCCAGCCACGACACCAGCCACGACACCAGCGCTCCAGCCACGACACCAGCGCTCCAGCCACGACACCAGCGCTCCAGCCACGACACCAGCGCACCAGCCACGATACCAGCGCACCAGCCACGACACCAGCGCTCCAGCCACGACACCAGCGCTCCAGCCTCGACACTAGCGCACCAGCCACGACACCAGCGCTCCAGCCACGACACCAGCCTCGACACCAGCGCACCAGCCACGACACCAGCGCTCCAGCCACGACACCAGCGCACCAGCCACGACACCAGCGCTCCAGCCACGACACCAGCGCTCCAGCCTCGACACCAGCGCACCAGCCACGACACCAGCGCTCCAGCCACGACACCAGCCTCGACACCAGCGCACCAGCCACGACACCAGCGCTCCAGCCACGACACCAGCGCACCAGCCACGACACCAGCGCTCCAGCCACGACACCAGCGCTCCAGCCTCGACACCAGCGCACCAGCCTCGACACCAGCGCTCCGGTCTCGACACCAGCGCTCCAGCCACGACACCAGCGCTCCAGTCTCGACACCAGCGCACCAGTCTCGACACCAGCGCACCAGCCACGACATCAGCGCTCCAGCCTCGACACCAGCGCACCAGCCACGACATCAGCGCTCCAGCCTCGACACAAGCGCACCAGCCACGACACCAGCGCTCCAGCCACGACACCAGCGCACCAGCCACGAAACCAGCGCTCCAGCCACGACACCAGCGCACCAGCCACGACACCAGCGCTCCAGCCACGACACCAGCCACGGCACCAGCCTCGACACCAGCGCACCAGCCTCGACACCAGCGCACCAGCCACGACACCAGCGCTCCAGCCACGACACCAGCCTCGACACCAGCGCACCAGCCACGACACCAGCGCTCCAGCCACGACACCAGCCTCGACACCAGCGCACCAGCCACGACACCAGCCTCGACACCAGCGCACCAGCCACGACACCAGCGCACCAGCCACGACACCAGCGCTCCAGCCACGACACCAGCGCTCCAGCCTCGACACCAGCGCACCAGCCACGACACCAGCGCTCCAGCCACGACACCAGCCTCGACACCAGCGCACCAGCCACGACACCAGCGCTCCAGCCACGACACCAGCGCACCAGCCACGACACCAGCGCTCCAGCCACGACACCAGCGCTCCAGCCTCGACACCAGCGCACCAGCCTCGACACCAGCGCTCCGGTCTCGACACCAGCGCTCCAGCCACGACACCAGCGCTCCAGTCTCGACACCAGCGCACCAGTCTCGACACCAGCGCACCAGCCACGACATCAGCGCTCCAGCCTCGACACCAGCGCACCAGCCACGACATCAGCGCTCCAGCCTCGACACAAGCGCACCAGCCACGACACCAGCGCTCCAGCCACGACACCAGCGCACCAGCCACGAAACCAGCGCTCCAGCCACGACACCAGCGCACCAGCCACGACACCAGCGCTCCAGCCACGACACCAGCCACGGCACCAGCCTCGACACCAGCGCACCAGCCTCGACACCAGCGCACCAGCCACGACACCAGCGCTCCAGCCACGACACCAGCGCTCCAGCCTCGACACCAGCGCACCAGCCACGACACCAGCCACGACACCAGCGCACCAGCCATGACACCAGCGCACCAGCCACGACACCAGCGCACCAGCCACGACACCAGCCACGACACCAGCGCACCAGCCACGACACCAGCGCACCAGCCACGACACCAGCGCATCAGCCACGACACCAGCGCACCAGCCACGACACCAGCGCACCAGCCATGACACCAGCGCACCAGCCACGACACCAGCGCACCAGCCACGACACCAGCCACGACACCAGCGCACCAGCCACGACACCAGCGCACCAGCCACGACACCAGCGCATCAGCCACGACACCAGCGCACCAGCCACGATACCAGCGCACCAGCCTCGACACTAGCGCACCAGCCACGACACCAGCCACGACACCAGCGCACCAGCCATGACACCAGCGCTCCAGCCACGACACCAGCGATCTAGCCACGACACCAGCGCACCAGCCACGACACCAGCGCACCAGCCACGACACCAGCGCACCAGCCACGATACCAGCGCACCAGTCTCGACACCAGCGCACCAGCCACGACACCAGCCACGACACCAGCGCTTCAGCCACGACACCAGCCACGACACCAGCGCTCCAGCCACGACACCAGCGCTCCAGCCACAACACCAGCGCTCCAGCCTCGACACCAGCGCTCCTGCCACGACACCAGCGCTCCAGCCACGACACCAGCGCTCCAGCCACGACACCAGCGCTCCAGCCACGACACCAGCGCTCCGGTCTCGACACCAGCGCTCCAGCCACGACACCAGCGCTCCAGTCTCGACACCAGCGCACCAGTCTCGACACCAGCGCACCAGCCTCGACACCAGCGCACCAGCCACGACACCAGCGCACCAGCCACGACACCAGCGCTCCAGCCACGACACCAGCCACGACACCAGCGCACCAGCCACGGCACTAGCCACGACACCAGCGCTCCAGCCTCGACACCAGTGCACCAGCCTCGACACCAGCGCACCAGCCACGACACCAGCGCACCAGCCACGACACCAGCGCTCCAGCCACGACACCAGCGCTCCAGCCTCGACACCAGCGCTCCAGCCACGACACCAGCGATCCAGCCTCGACACCAGCGCACCAGCCATGACACCAGCGCTCCAGCCACGACACCAGCGCTTCAGCCACGACACCAGCCACGACACCAGCGCACCAGCCACGACACCAGCGCACCAGCCACGACACCAGCCACGACACCAGCGCACCAGCCATGACACCAGCGCTTCACAAAGTTTAATACAGTTTTATTCAGTGACAGGCTTCAAAAATACACAGGATTTGTCCGTTCCCTGCCTCTCTCTCCTCGAGATCCAAGAGCGGTCAAGCCTATTATCACTGTCATGTTCAGCCAAAAACTGAGAGAACTCTGACTAAAGTTGTATAAATCATGTGTTTTTCTTCCATATTGAACAAAGTATAATTTAGCGTCTCCCAGTGGTAACAGTGCTCACGCAATTAATTCAACCTAAACACAAATCTCAATATCAAAGAATCAAGAGAACATATATACCTTAATTATTATTTAATATCAGGATTATTATTAGAAAACTAGACGAGTTGGAAGACTTTAAGATTCTGATTTGTATATGTACTGTATGTGTTGTATTTTCCCCAATAATTAAAGACTAATTCATATGCAAGACGCTGGCAACTGGCACAATAACACAGCTGTTTACATTAAAGGCTTCCTCGCAGTGCGTAAACCATATGCATAAGTCTGTCAGAGCCACCTGCAGAGAAGCTTTAGGGGCGCTTTGCTTCCAGCTGCAGCGCTGTTGAGAACTACAAAACTGTTTTCTATGATCTCTTATTTATTCCGCAGTTTGGTGAATATTTTACATCGCTTCCGACTACGTTGAATAGAAAACGTTGCAAATAGAATAAGAATTGAAAGAGGCGATGAGGGTCTGGGCCGAGTTTGTGAAAATGTGGTTTATTGCATGAAATGTTTATCAACTGTACTTCTTTTTGCCTTTTTGTGGCAAGAGCGGTTAGTAGCTGCAAATATACAAAAATAAGATGAAAAGAACCGACAGTGCCACCTGAGAGAAGGCTCAGCATATGAAATAAATAAAACACAATTCAATTTTATTTTTGTAAAGCCGGAAATCACAACAGCGATTTACAGTGTGTTACAGTGTGTTACAGTGTGTTACACTGTGTTACAGTGTGTTACAGTGTTTTACACTGTGTTACACTATGTTACAGTGTGTTACAGTGTTTTACACTGTGTTACACTGTGTTACAGTGTGTTACACTGTGTTACACTGTGTTACACTGTGTTACACTGTGTTACAGTGTGTTACAGTTTGTTACACTGTGTTACAGTGTGTTACACTGTGTTACACTGTGTTACACTGTGTTACACTGTGTTACAGTGTGTTACAGTTTGTTACACTGTGTTACAGTGTGTTACACTGTGTTACACTGTGTTACACTGTGTTACAGTGTGTTACAGTTTGTTACACTGTGTTACAGTGTGTTACAGTGTGTTACAGTTTGTTACACTGTGTTACACTGTGTTACACTGTGTTACAGTGTGTTACAGTGTGTTACAGTGTGTTACACTGTGTTACACTGTGTTACACTGTGTTACAGTGTGTTACAGTTTGTTACACTGTGTTACACTGTGTTACACTGTGTTACACTGTGTTACAGTGTGTTACAGTGTGTTACACTGTAACACACCTCGAAGGTTGACAGTGAGAATAGATTAAACAATGTTCATAGGGACTTGGCAATGTCCCAGTGTCCCCTGTCCTTAGACCCTCCTTCTCTGCCAGGAAAAACTACCAAACCTCTTTGGGAAAAAGCAGAAACATGGAGGAGTTCCGCAGTGAAGGAGAAATTTGACTTCTTCGAACGGACAGACAGACGTGAAATAGACTCAGGAGGAGAACCAGTTCTTCAGGTGGAGAACCAGTTCTTCAGGTGGAGAACCAGTTCTTCCAGGCAGATGAAGAGAATCTGGATCCACAGGATATCGATGGGCCTCTTCCACTTCCCCGAGAGTGGAAGAGGAAGAAAAAGATGTGAACAGCAATGAACAGATTGCAAGTGAAATCAAATATTAAATATTGTTGATAGGAAAACACGTTTTATTTCTAAAGAAAAATGTGTTTGTTGAAGGAGAGTTTATCATCGATCCAGATGCCAAGCATTTGAAATGGGGTAATTTAATCATATTACCATCAATCGTAAGAATAGACATATTTTTGGGTCACTAGAGTGTCTTTTGGAGAAGTTTGTTTTCTTCAAATTCATTTATCATTTTAAATTAATATAGTTTTGTTGTATGGAGTGAAAATCCTCTTGAATATTTAAAACCACTTCCTTAGCATACAGAATTGCATCATCTGCATACATGTGGATGCTACTGCAGGGTTCAGAATAAGCGGTATCGCATCGCAAAATGCGACGTAATTTCTCTCAAATGCGATGCATTCGTCAGAAAAAAGTGCTTTTGTATCACAGCTTTTGCGATACAAAAATGTGTGGCAATTGTATCACCAAAGCGCCTAAAAAGCACTGATCACTCGCCAATCGATCGTCAATAACATCATGACTGACGGGTTCCGCAGCTGTCACAGATCACGTGTGTGAAAACTGCTGAGCTGGAGGAGCCGCGGGAGCGAGCGGAGGCGATGAGGCGCTTTACGAGCGCCGCGTCCCGCTGATCTCACATATGACTGTGTGTGTTCATCCATGTTCATACATGTAGTTATTGTGTAACATGTAGTTATTGTGTAACATGTAGTTATTGTGTAACATGTAGTTATTGTCGTGAGATCAGTGAGCCGCGGCGCTCGTCCAAACCCCTCGTCGCCTCCGCGCGCGCTCCCGTTTTTACATCAATGGAAAATATTGATTGTTAGTCACTTTTGTGTTTTGCTATGCAATTATCAAATTGCTATACAAATTTGAAAAAAAATGCAGATTGTGTAGCAGCACCGCTATACAAGTGAAAATCCTTAATCTGAACCCTGTACTGTGTTTTAGATTATTCCCAATTGAGTTTATATCAATTGTAAATAAGAGTGGTCCAAGGACAGAGCCTTGAGGAATCCCTTTATTAACATTAGTCTGTAGAGTTTGCCAATTGAACACTCAAAGGATTTAGCATATGTGTTTAATTGATCCTCTGCACCATCTGTATGTGCGTGGCTGTATTTGCTGATTAGGCTTGATCTCTAGACACACTTTCAGGCGCGTTATGAAGTTATTTACTCACCAGCTGTGGAGACATCTTTCTGCACAAGGCGTCATCTGGGAGTCATTAAAAATGGGGTGGCTATGTTTATAGTTCTGTGGATTTTTGTGCCAAATATTCCCCAGTGTTTTTTTTGTCGGGTGACGCTTAAATTATAAACAAGGGATTCTGGAGTCATTCTGTCGGCTCCTCCGTTCATCCGAGCTGCAGGAAAGTAATCAGTAAGAAAATAATCTTAATTGACTTAATATTAGAATCTCTATAAAAGGATGTCACTAATGAAAGAAGTTGATTATCCAGCTATATCTGTGTTTAGAAAGAGAAGTTGCAAAAATGCATGAAAATATATTGTTAATGAGAATAAATATTCATGCAATACTTAAGTATAAACATGGTTGGACTAATACTAAAACATTTATAGTCTGTTGCAGTTTCTGAACTATAGCACAACATACCAGAAAACTTAGAACTATTGAAGTGGTTTACTTAAAACTATTTAACAAAACTATTGCATCCATTTAGCTACAGTGGTTTCACGTAGATGTCATAGATTAAGATGGCGATGCTGGAAGGATTTAAAAAATAAAATAAAATAGGCTAACACTATTGTCTTTAACAGGTCCTAAGCTAAATTAAATGGCGCGTCATGAAGAGTCAGATCCTTTGCTGTGGAGCTCCACGATGAAAACAATATCATCTTTGTTGCTTTTAAAAATAATCAAATGAAAACTCATGCGCACAGTGTTAGAACGTGTGTTTAGTTTAGCCCTTCCTCCGCCACCATTGTTCTGTGGCATTCTTTTTGCCGAGTCCTACAGTGAGTTAAGTCTTTGGAGTTGTGCATGTTTCTTACTTCAAAGTGCTCTAAATATAACTTTACCTGGAGGAACCGGGAAGCAGCAGAGGCTATCACCCCATGGGCTTTGTTGTTTTGTTTTTGTTCAAACTAAATACTACATTATGCATTCCGGCAATTATGTCTGCTCTTCACAATTCGTCCAAGCAATAAGCATTTGTAAATACAGCCTTTCATTTGAAGCCCCACTGTATACAATATGCATGAGGTATAATTACACATGATTGGGCTTGTTATCATAAAGCAATGCATTTCAACAATATATTTGCAATGTTAAACGTCATATTGAACTGCTCAAACCTCTAATGGCTGTAATATCACTGTAATTTAGATCTCAATGGCTGTTGGAGTGCAGCTTTCTAAATAATTTGCCCCGCTGAATTTGAGATATACAGAAATAATTGGACAATACAGCAGCAAGCAGGAATGATCGACCCTCGCCTGCACCACGGCCCCGGCGGCCTCCTTTTGTTACACCTACTGCCAAATCTGTGGTGCCATCGCGCCTTCTTCTCCCCTTTGCTTTACAAATAGGGCGTTATTGTGTTCTGAAATATTCAACATTTTGGGCAAAGTTTGTGGCTCTGTGGTACTTAAAAGAAAATAAAAAGGTTTTGATGGCGTACTACTGAATGACTAGTCCCACTAAATTCTAGATTAATCAGGCTCTTGCCCCAGGACATGTTGAAATTTCAGAGATTTTTAGACTTTTTAAGCTCTGGCCTAACTAAGCTCAGGTTTAGTCTGAAGTTTGGTCAGTTGATGGCCAATTTTATTATGAATGGAAAACGCCGCTGTAATGCAACAAGTATTGAATTATTGAATAATGAAAGTTAAATTAGAATATGACTTTACGAAAGATGCACGCAAATAGAACATTACTTGAACATTTCTTTTAACAGTGTCATTTAAAGTGCAACATTTCAAGTTAACACGCAGATGTATGTTTGTGCATTGGTAGTTCACTCATAATAATAATCCAAATTTTAAAAAAAACTTTACTATAAATAACATAAAATCAACAATATTAAATGCTCATTTTATCCTCTTGGAATATTTTGAGATGATAGACCTTTAATTGATTCCACGTGTTTGATGTGTTCTTCTTTTCTCCACACAAGGCAAAGGCAAGTTTATTTGTAGAGCACAATTCACACACAAGGCAATTCAAAGTGCTTCATACAACAAGGAAAAAATCCTTAAAATAACAAAAACATGACAGAAATCACAAAACAGTTGAAGGCATGAAAGAGAAGAGTGCAAAGAAAATGCTTTCAGTCATTTGTACAGCTAAACAAAACTGTTTTTAGATTCAGGTCTCACATCTTCTGGAAGAATGTTCCAGATTTTAGCTGCATAAAACTGAAACGCAGATTCCCCATGTTTAGTCCTGACTCTGGCACCAGCAGGAGGCCGTTCCATGTTTAGTCCTGACTCTGGCACCAGCAGGAGGCCGGTCCATGTTTAGTCCTGACTCTGGCACCAGCAGGAGGCCGGTCCATGTTTAGTCCTGACTCTGGCACCAGCAGGAGGCCGGCCCATGTTTAGTCCTGACTCTGGCACCAGCAGGAGGCCGGTCCATGTTTAGTCCTGACTCTGGCACCAGCAGGAGGCCGGTCTATGTTTAGTCCTGACTCTGGCACCAGCAGGAGGCCAGTCCATGTTTAGTCCTGACTCTGGCACCTGCAGGAGGCCGGTCCATGTTTAGTCCTGACTCTGGCACCAGCAGGAGGCCGGTCCATGTTTAGTCCTGACTCTGGCACCAGCAGGAGGCCGGTCCATGTTTAGTCCTGACTCTGACACCAGCAGGAGGCCGGTCCATGTTTAGTCCTGACTCTGACACCAGCAGGAGGCCGGTCCCTGAGAACAGGACTAATGTGATCATACTTCCTGGTTCTAGTCAGGACTCGAGCAGCAGCGTTCTGGATGTACTGCAGCTGTTTTACAGCTCGTTTGGAGAGACCAGTGAGCAGTTACATTAGTCGAATCTACTGGAGACAAACACATGGATAAGTCTCAGATTATTGCTTGTTGATACAATGATAGAAGTTTTCAATGATAACAAGGAAATACTTCTGGGTATAACTACATCAAAATAGGAAAGAAATTAGTAGAACTTGGCTGGCAACTAATCAATTGCATGTCGCTTTTTATCTTGAACTATTTGCTAAATCGTTTTCATTCATATTCTTTTACATAGGATTTCCAAACCATATGTAGATTAGCCTCTCTCACCCCATGACATGCACTGAACTGAACCGTGCAGTTAGTTGGCAGACCGTGAGTTATCACATTTACAACTTAATTCCATCGCGTCCTATCTTTTGCAGCCCCTTTGACCGCGATGACTCACTCTCGGCCAGCATCTGACCTCGTTCCAAATATAGCTCTCCACAAACTCAACATAGCATCACATATTTAATTTGGCACACTTCCTGATGTCATATTGCATTAGTCCACTGTTTTATTTCCCTTCAAAAGGTCATCGCGCGTCCTCATGTGCCATATCGGGAAGGAAGGAGGACAGGATTCTTAAGGCTTGGCACTCTGTTGTTGCCGATAGCGCCGCCAGTCAAAGCAGATGGCCGGTCACTACAAGCAATGACGCAAGAGTGGAGTTGCATGGGAGTAATATCATAGGGCCAAATGGATAAGTGGGCAGCAGTTCTTAGCCCGGAGGACCACAAATATTTTTATCTGACTGTGCACAGGGTTCTCCGGGAGGCCTCTGCGCGCCTGCTACAAGCAAGACCCGAGCGGGATGATATTTATGCCACGCAATCTGAAAAGTGGTGATAATTTGTTAGTGGCTACAAGTTGTTGGGCAAAAATAAGTGTCCAGAAGCAGGATTGAGCCAATTGAGGAGTTCTGAAACTGCAGGCGATGTTGTTTGGAGTTTTTGCATCTGTAATTTGAAGGTGTCTCATGGTTGTGTATTCTGTTACTTTAAACGAATGATCAATGTCTCTCTGTATTTAGCACTTCAGAGAATATATAGCTTTTATGTGTAGGATTTAGGCAGAACATTTTGATTGATTATGTATATTGTTTGCATATCAAAGTATCAAACTCCAGGTTAGCTCTGTATTTTCTTATGTACAGTATTCTTATTTTCCCAAGTTAGTTTTAGTTTAATCCAATTCTTTTACAGAGTTAGTCCGGATGTAGGTTTATTTATAGGGGATTTATCGTGCAAAATAGTTTTGCCATGTTTCGACCGGCCGCTTCTGTTAATGGTGGTCTGCGTTTCCATGGTAATCACTAATGAGTCTGCTACATGAGCTGCTCACGTCACCCAAACATAACAAATGTTTTTTTTCTTTTTTCAAATCTACATTATACCTGAATTTGACTGTTTCTTCATAAAGCCAATCGAGTCACACAAAGATGTTCCATGTTTGTATCTCTGAAGAAACAGCGTGCGGTTTATTGTCTAATCTATTGTTAGAAGCCTTTATTTCACTCCTGTTGCCTCTCTTTATATAATGCATTGGCTTTGGATAATATGAGATCAGACAGTGAATTATGCACTAGAAATATGATATTTATTTTAGTCCATTTAAGAATTTACTGGGAACTAATATATCCTGAGGCTGAGTTCAAGCTTTGCCTGTCTCTTATCTCAAAAACACTGAGTAAGTTTTTCTTTCTTCTAGTGTAAGAGAATAAATCATTTTGAGCCATACATAAGAGTCCTCTGTATTGATTCAGCCGCATATGAGGCTGGGACTGTCAGGAGGACTCAGAGATGGACTCGGTGTCAGCGTGCAGAGCTGTGATTTATGAGTGGCCGTGTTTGTTTGTTGTGATGCAGGGTGCAGGATCTGAAGGAGCTGGGAGAACTCTCTCCTCACTGGGACAACTTAAGGAAAGAAGTCATGAACCGCTACGGAGGCATCATCAACTCATATCAGGAGACTCTAACGGAGATGGACAAGATTACTGGTAAGGCTCAACACTCTATGATGTGTGAGTCTTATAAGTGTATATAAATATGCAATATCTTTGGTTTTGTATGAATTTGTAGTAGTGTTAGTGTTAGTTAGATGGTATTTAACAACATTGAATGCCAATTTGTGTAATGAATTGACCAGTGAAGTGAGATTATCTACTAAATTCAGTAGGTTTTCAGTTGGATACGTGTGCACCTTTCACACGGGAGGCCGGCGTTTGAAACTCACCCTTGCATGTTTTTCACTTTTGTGTGCAAATGTTATCCACTAAATATGGATGAACAGTCCATATTTAGTCTTCTAGTCCACCCATAAAAGTGACCGCACCCTACAGGTGTATCAGGTGTCACACAGAGCAGCAATCATGCTACTATGCTACAATGATGAAGTTATGTGAAAGTATCGTCCCTGTGTCTCGTCCCTGTGTCTCGTCCCATTGTCTTGTCCCTGTGTCTCGTCCCTCTGTCTCGTCCCTCTGTCTCGTCCCTGTGGTGTCTTGTCCCGGTGTCTCGTCCCGGTGTCTCGTCCCTTTGTCTCGTCCCTATGTCTCGTCCCTGTGGTGTCTCGTCCTTGTGTCTCGTCCCTGTGTCTCGTCCCTGTGTCTCGTCCCTGTGTCTCGTCCCATTGTCTTGTCCCTGTGTCTCGTCCCTGTGTCTCGTCCCTGTGTCACGTCCCATTGTTTTGTCCCTGTGTCTCGTCCCTGTGTCTCGTCCCATTGTCTTGTCCCTGTGTCTCGTCCCTCTGTCTCGTCCCACTGTCTTGTCCCTGTGGTGTCTTGTCCCGGTGTCTCGTCCCGGTGTCTCGTCCCTTTGTCTCGTCCCTGTGTCTCGTCCCTGTGGTGTCTCGTCCCTGTGTCTCGTCCCGGTGTCTCGTCCCTGTGTCTCGTCCCGGTGTCTCGTCCCGGTGTCTCGTCCCTGTGTCCTGTGTCGCGTCCCTGTGTCTCGTCCCGGTGTCTCGTCCCTGTATCCTGTGTCTCGTCCCGGTGTCTCGTCCCTGTATCCTGTGTCTCGTCCCGGTGTCTCGTCCCGGTGTCTCGTCCCTGTGTCTCGTCCTGGTGTCTCGTCCCGGGTGTCTCGTCCCTGTGTCCTGTGTCTCGTCCCGGTGTCTCGTCCCTGTGTCCTGTGTCTCGTCCCGGTGTCTCGTCCCTGTGTCCTGTGTCTCGTCCCGGTGTCTCGTCCCTGTGTCCTGTGTCTCGTCCCGGTGTCTCGTCCCTGTGTCCTGTGTCTCGTCCCGGTGTCTCGTCCCTGTGTCCTGTGTCTCGTCCCGGTGTCTCGTCCCTGTGTCCTGTGTCTCGTCCCGGTGTCTCGTCCCTGTGTCCTGTGTCTCGTCCCGGTGTCTCGTCCCTGTGTCCTGTGTCTCGTCCCGGTGTCTCGTCCCCAGCACTTGCAGTCGGTGGATTCTCTGCATTTTGTGTCAATGACAATCCTAGTGAAGGGTTGTTTCATTTATCTGCATCTCCTGTCGAAGCATCTCCATAGCAACAGACTTTTCATCAGCACCAAGGGTTTAGAATGCATTTGTTGGTGGAAAAAAATACACCTAGCAATTCAATTTGAAACATTAGACATAATTAAAGTTATTGATTTGAGCATGTGCAATAACTCTGAATAGATTACAATATGAGGGTTAAGATGCTGTTTCATAAAGAAGTGGGAAGACGCGTACTCTGCGCCTATAATACTTAACAGTTGGGCTATAATAAAACAAACAAAAAGTCTTGGAACATCGTGTATTGAAACAGAAATATAGAGAATGATTGCATTCTTTGTTTGTAAAGTCTGGGACAATGAAGAACCCAGAAGTGTATTTGATAGTCGATGGCTTTGACAGACAATAGGAAATTCATTTGAGTGCTTTTTTTGGATGATGAAATATTTGTTCTGACTGAAACACGCGGTGGATTTTGATTCTGGTTTATTAATCTGCAAACTCCAAATGGATATCACGCAGATGAAAGGAGGAGGAGTGCGTGGTGTTGCGGTTTTGCCAGGCCACTTTAAAGATTACCGTATTTTGCGCACGAAAAAGCGCACCGGATTATTAAGCGCACCATCAGCTATCTGTGTACCATGTGTACTGGTCCATACATAAAGCGCACCGGACGATAAAGCGCATAAGATAAACAAAACAGACGGATAAGTCAGAGTCAGTTGAGCTTTATTAAACACGTTCAACTCATTCAGATCATTGTTCAACATCAAAACACACTCTGCTATCGCTAACAGACACGTTAGCATATCCAAATCAAATCTCAGTCAAGATCACTTGTTAACACATAAAATACAAACACAGAACACACTCTGCTACCGCTAAAAGACACGTTAGCGTACTCACAACAACTCCCAGCCTCGTTCAGTTGCAACGCGTAAAATACATCACAATACTCTCACTTTTTCAGTTCATTCCTCGTCATCAAATCCTTCAAATGCGCCCAAGTACATCCCGCACAGCTATGACCAGACGTCCCGATTTACCTGGGACAGCCCCGATTGTTTACGTCCCGTGTCCCGGTTTAATGTCTGCTGGGGCGCACAATGGTAAAAGCAGCCAAAGCGCCGAAAGTGCTCCGTGCTAAAATCTCTTTGGTCATGTGATCCCGCATCTCGGACCCACGCAGCGGTTCAGTGATGATTCCGGCCTTTTGATTCCCACAGTTGACTGATCGTTTAGCCCGTAAGTGCACGGAACTTTATTATCTCAAGTTTAAAAAATAATAATTTTGGGCTGAGTTAGCTACACTTTTGCTAATACAAAGTCATGGTATAAACTAGTTTTAGCCAAACGAAGTAAACCTAAAACTTAGGTTTAGGGGTTAAGGGTTAAGGGTTAAGGGTTAAGGGTTAAGGGTTAAAGTTAGGGTTAAGGTTAGGGTTAGGTTTAGGTTTAGGGGTTAAGGTTAAGGTTAGGGTTAGGGTTAAGGTTAAGGTTAGGGTTAAGGTTAAGGTTAGGGTTAGTGTCAGGGAATTAGACATACACCGATGCTATTCCTTAACACATAGAGAACACCATTCAACTTAGAATATGAAACGACACAGAAATATCAGACATTTGTGTGGCATGCATGGGAGAAAACGCGGGGACTGATCACGCAAGCTGTGGTAAGCAGCCTGCGTGATACTCCTGCGTCTCACCCCGTTTTTTCCCATGCTGGTTGGTTTTATTAGATATTCTGGAATAGGCGGGTCACATTTCTCATTGGTCAGCTACACATCAAGGCACTCCGTAGAGATCAAGCCTGCAAGGGGGGGTGCAACTCCCCCCCTGGGGCAAACATCCTTTGGCCCATCTTTACGATCCCTTCACAAATGCAGTTTGTCGCACACCCGTTCTTCTCTTAGACTAATGATGCAGATAAAATATCACTATTATGCAGATAAAATATATCACAGAAATATAATCCTATATTCACATTTTATCACAGTTAGGGTTAGGGTTAAGGTTAGGGTTAATGTTAGAGTTAAGGGTTAAGGTTAGGGTCAAGGTTAAGGTTAAGGTTAAGGTTAAGGGTTAGGGTTAAGGTTAAGGTTAGGGTTAGGGTCAGGGGTTAGGACCCAGACCCATGTGATTTACATTTTCACAATTCTTTGTTTTACATTCAATGCACGCCCATTTATATTGTTTCTCAGCAAGACACCACCAGGAACTCATTGTTTGGTCCTTGTACACATCAAATGTATCGTAAACTTCAGGTTTGGACCCAAGAGTGAAAATTATTGATGGATCAGCAGAATTAGCGGGACCGTTCGCCATGTTTACAACGGTCGACCACCTGTTTACTTCCGCCCGGCTCCTGCCATGTCGTCCTCGCCATGTCGTCACGGGCATTGTCGTCACTTCCTTCTTTCCAATTCCCTATATGACCTAGTGCCAACTGTGTCGCGTGTGCCGCGTGCAGGTAGACTACTATTCCCAGAATGCTTTGCAAATATGTTGTTGGGACTTCCGGTTCCAGAGTACTGTAAATATAGTCGCGCATCGGCGTCTCGTGTCCCAAATCTTCTTTATACACAATGTACCACACCAAATATCTTCGCGGTCAGTAAGCACAACCAGAAGTAAACCATTATTATGCGCAACGGACTATTAAGCGCACGGACGGCTTTTGAGGACGTTAAAGACTTTTACGTGCGCTTTATAGTGGGGAAAATACGGTACCAAAGTTGGGCCTAAAACTTCTTTAGTTGGTAATTTGGAAAGAGTATTAGAAAAAATGCAATTATTTCTGTATTTCTATTTTGTCAAATTGTGGTATAACGCTACAGGAAACATGTCATTTTTGAAAGAATTTGCCAAACTGAAAACTCACAAATGTTGAAATTGTATTTTTATAAAATTATTATAAAAATATAAAAATTATAAAATATTTGATGGAGATTGAGTCCACAAACCTTCTGTATTAATCAGGAGTCCTTTCAACTAAAAACAATAGCATTTTTGGACTTGAATAATACCACCGCTTTTTGAAGCTATTGTGCAAAAACAATATATTTGATGTATGTTTGTGCAGATAGAGATGATATGAGCTTTGTGCCCATTTGGGTTTTCAATGGATATTCCCAGTAACTACATATTAGCCATAAACCTGGAGAAAATATCTGCATTTTTGACAATTTAGCAAAGAGAAGCCAAACTCTTGGATTTTGATTTGCCCTCCAGCTCAGTATGGGACCGTTAAGTTATGATTACGGTAGATTAGATTAGTTTATTTGAAGTGGGACAGTGCAGTTTCATAAAACACAGTAAAAAAGCCAGATTAGCAAAAAGGCTTCTTTCGTTATGATGTTAAAGTTCAAACACATTAACAGGACAAAACAAAATACCGGTACTATAAATCGTTACGGTACAAAAGAACAATAAGAAAAAATAATTGAAAAGAACAGATTGCGATTTATTTAAAAAAAAATACAATTGACAAACAGAACCACACAACATATAAATGTACAAGTGAATGTATTCAGCATCCATTCTCTCAGTGGTTTAGTAAAAGCCTCATATGTGGTTTGTTATTTCATGACCTGGGGTATAGTTCCACTCTCTGGCTCCTCTCACCGGTACTAAAGGTGCTCTTTCCCAGAGGGATCACACACACTCACCTCTCACTGAGCCTGTAGTGACACGCTCAGAGCTGCTTCTTCTGCCTGTGGAGAAGGAGCCAAATCATGTATAACTTTGTACATTAGGCATAAATCTTCAAATGTATGAGTCTGACCAACTTAAAAAAAACATACCTTTTAAAAAATTGTACAGTGATGAAAAAGTCTTGGTGATTCATCCCTGACTTTGATAACTCTTTTATACAGTGTTTCCAACGGCCTCAAAGTGCTCTGTTTCGCTTGAGACCAGCTCGTTATGCAATAATTAAAATGACTGGAAACCATGGAATTTTAGTCCTGATTGATCTAAAATGTACAAAATTCAACTAGATTATTTTGCACATCTTATTATAATGGGATTTAAGGGAGAGTTTAGAATCAAGTGTCAAAGCAAGATATTTATACTATCAATTTGTAGCTTTTTCCCTGCAAAGTAGATTTCAGGATCAAGGGAAATGTTATTAGTTTTCCTAAAGAACATGCCCATAGTTTTACATATGTTTAGCTGTAAGCAACACAGTTTCACTACAATAATGTCTTTGGAGTAATCGTGAGCAAATTAAATGATGTCATTTGCATACATTATGTACTCAACTTCAGGGCAGAATCGTTTATGTAGAGGCTAAATAAAAGAGGACCCAAAATCTATTCCTGTGGTACTCCTGCGGCTGTTGTAAGCAAGTCCTAACTGCAGTTGTGCATTGAAACACACTGAGTACGACCATTCAGATTCAATGCAATTCACAGTTGTATCAAAATTGAAATGTGAAAGTTTTTGCATTATTTACTGTATCGAAAGCTTTCCTGAGATCCAGAAATACTGTGCCTACAACACCACCCATGTCCAGAGAAGATGTTATTCTCTCAACAAAGAGGCAGGTGGCCGTCCCAGCTGAATGTTTGACTGCCTTGGCATGGAGAGAGGAAGAGCTGCTATTTAAATATTGAACAATCTGCTTTGAGACCTATTTTAGGAATGGTTGGAAGAAAGCCTATTTGTCTGTAATTGTTTAGAACCAGAGTTAGATTTAAAGATAGGAGTAGCAACTGTAGATTTTCAGACATTTGGAAAGTGACCAGTGGAAACAGAAACATGTCAAATGGAGGCGATGGGAGTGGCTAAAGCTGAGCCGAGCTCGTTGAGTATACTATTCCAAGAACATCCTCAGCCTTGGAGTCTAAGAGCCATGAAGATATTGAGAACTTTAGAGGGCAAAGGATTGTGTTGCAGAGAGTGCAGGAATTGCTTTCTTCTGGCCAACTGTAAAGTTGTTGGAAATTGTGACCACAGAATCAATACAAAAAATGATAAAATGCCTCTGGTACTGCCTTTGGCTTTGTTAAGATCGTATTTCTATTTGTTAAAAAATGTTTTCTTCTATTGTATTTTTAATGTGATTCCAAATCATCTTTGAATTTCCTCGTGCCCTATTCAGAGCCGTAATAAACTAATGAACCACCTTGTTTCCCAGTGAAATAAAATGGTGCCTATTGTATCCTTTTTTGAAGCCATCTTCAAGGCCTGGTCTCCTTCGTTCATTATTTAAAAATAGATTTATTTAACCATGGACCTGGTTTGAATTATTTCTGAGGAGAAATTCATCCCAATTTATTTGAGATGATGTTGGCTACATCTGGGTCCAATGGAATTAGACTATAATGGCATTTTGGGTGTTGTATTTAGCAATTTTCAAATTTAAAATAGCACAAAAACAACAACTTGTAGTGATGTAATCCCTCATTAGTCCAGGAGTGTTCCATTGTAGAAAAAATACAAAGTCATTTTATCATTATAATTCCAGGCTTATAAATAAAAATGCTTAAATAATACATTTTACTGGAAAAAAATTGTACATTCACTGCAAATTATCGCACGTTAATGTCGAGCGGTTGTGGCGCAGAAATCCCAATATCGTAGCGCTGGCTGTAACCATCAAAGGACCAGTCGGAGCAAAAAGAACAGTGCGGGCATTATCTGCTAATAGACCAACCAGTCACTTCCAATGCTCCTCTACAATCTCTCCCCGTGCATAGTTTAGCGCGGACAAAAGCACCGCATGATGACTGATTAATTTTGGCCTAATCCCTATAATGAGATATTTGTCTGTGTTGTTTTTCTGCGTTGGCCTGCTGATAAAACATAATGGTTGCTAAGCCTCTTCCCCGGCCGAGCTGTGTGTGCATGTGTGTGTGTGAGAGAGGGAAACCAGAGAAAAATAAGAGCGGGAGAAAGGGATTACGTGCTATTGGTCATTCCAGCTCCTGACAGGTCCCCCCGTGCGGTCGGAAGCGTCCAATGCGGAGAGACGAGGTGTAATCCCGGGCCCCGCTTAAACTCACCGGCGTATGTACGAGCGCTGCAGATTAATTACCGATAACGGACGTGTTTAAGCTGTGGTGGACAGGAGCGCTAATGTGGAGGAGGTGGCAGAGCGTGGGTTGCCCGGTGGCAGTGGCGGCGGTGCAGGGGAATGACAGGGCCCCCGGAGATAATTATAGGAGTGGAAATAAAGTTTGCAAGCACCACCGGAATCTATTAAAATGTTCCGTACGGACTTAAACGAAGCTGAATCCGCATTTCCTTGTCAGTTGATTGGTCGTAATGAGATTCGGAGAGGGATGTTTTGTCACGACTCTGTTCTTAACCCGAAACATGGGTTTGACTTTGATTTTGGGCCTGGGAAGAACAAAAAAGGAATTCCCCCTTTTTCGATAAATGACTATATTACTGCTTTATTGTAGTATATGTGTGATTGGGCAATGGCTCTGAATTCAACAAATAATGGACAAAATGGGACTCACACTTCCTGCAATAAGATGTGTTAACCTCTCGTTCCATTAGATGCTACCTCGTTATCTGCTAACTTTATTCTTTACTTATTCTGAGTTCCCTGTGGTACTGCCCAGCCCTGCCTTTTTCTTTTTCTTTTTTTAATTATTTATTTTAAATGATGTTTGTCTTTAATTATTATTATTATTATTATTATTATTATTATTATTATTATTTTTATTATTATTATTATTATTATATGCATAAGATATCATTTGTCTGTGTGTATCTATTTTGTTTCTCTTTCTTTACATAGGTTAGTTTGTTTGATGTAAATTTTGTTGCTGTGTGTTTAAACACTAATGAATAAAAAAGAAAAAAGAGGCAAAAATAAGTGTGCCTCAGAAGTGGCAAGTGTGTTTGTAATGCTTAGACATAATTAGACATAGATTAGACATAAAATAAGCATCAGATCTTTCTAATTGTGTGCATTTCACTTAAAAGTCCCTGCACGGTACTTAACAGCAGTACCCCTCCTCCCTCTGCTGCCCCGATGAAACCAAACACACACAGTAAAGTAAAAACATCCAAAGTCGTTGTTTCCTAAGGAAAACTTGGGCAATAATGTTTTTAAAAAAGTGCTAAACTAATGACACATGAAGACAAAAGCAGTCTTGGATCATTTAAGTCCATATTTCAGTCATTCCTGGGTCTTTTCACGCAACAGAAAAACAGTAAAGATAAAGAAAACATACTATATTCTTTTAGCAGCAGTAAGTCTCCCTGCATTTCTTAACCTTTTCCTCCCCACAGCATAATGACAACACAGGGTCTCAAACCCAACACGTCAAAGTGAGATCGAAACACTAGTATCGAATGATTGTCCCTTTTCTAGTTTCTCGGCGAGCTGTTCTGTTATTCTCATTTTGAAATTGTTTTCAATCCTTGTGATGGGAGCGTGACTGTGTGGCACTGCATTAGCTCTTTCACATGGGAACCTGGGATTTCTTTTTCCAGGGTAAATGCTCTTTTCATTAAGCGTACTTTAGCGGGTAGCGTGTCTCGTCCCGGTGTCTCGTCCCTGTGTCTGCTTCTTTATGAATAATAAATGACGTGATTTGTACCTCGTTTTGTGACTTCACTTTGCGAAATCTGCATTCTAAATCTAGTCACGTTTGTGTGGTGTGGATGAGAGCCGCATATCCGAGCATGAAAATGGATACAGCCCTTTTATAGAAACATCCAAAAGCGGTTTGGCCATATTTCACCTTACGCAAGTCCATCCTCAGAGGAGCAGGTGACTTTGTGCTTTGCTCTTCTGCGCCGCCGCCGCTGCCGCACTTAAATCGAAATCCCAGTCGTCTGTCAAATGAAGAAACGGAAGATTGAATGGGAAGGTTGAGGAAAACTGCGGGCGGCGGAAAAAGAAATAAAAAATAACGAAATGCAAAGACGTAAACACACTGGCGGGGGGGCTGTGTACTATTCCGTCCCGGGGTTTTCGCCTGTTGTTCTGACTGTTTTACCCATGCATTATTAACGAGGAGTTGACCCCGGAGCCCTTCAGCTACAGGAAAACACTACATGTCCATGAGTGGCAAGTGTTTTTGTACTTCGGCCGCTTACTGTGACTTAAAGATGCACCTTGTAATTTTTCTCATGCTCTCCTATTTCTCTCCACGTTATCGATGTGCCCAGAATGTTCCACAGTACGGAATTTAACATGTCTAGCTTGCGTATGCGCGTGTATTTAATTACAGGAGCTCAAAAAATCCTCGACAAGCACGCATTCTCACAGTCAGTGGGTCATCTCTCCGCAGATCCGACCTGTAACGTGACCTAGAGGCAACACCTGCTCGTCTCCGTGGAGAGAGACGGCTTTATTGCCACGCTCTGGAACAGTCCAACAAAGCAATTAGATTTCTGTGAAGACAAGTCGCAAAGAGGAAAAGTTAGAATAGTTTGCAGCAGCAGCAGCAGCAGCAGCAGCAGCAGCAGCATATTCGTTTTTTGCTTGTTTGTTCCTATCATTGTGCTGGTTTTACTCATAGGTTGAGGGTTTTATCCCCACCCCAGCAATGAATATGGTTACTACGCTTTTACCTATGTCATTTCAGGTAGGAGAGATCGTAAAATGCACCTGCAAATGGTTGTGAATACCGTATTTTCCGGACTATAAATCGCACCTTTTTTCATAGTTTTCGCCGGGCTGCGACTTATATGTGATATTGTTTGTTATTTTCACACTGGCAACCGCATTTCACATGTTGATTATTTTCACATTGACAACCACAAGAGGGCGCTCTCGGCTCTAAGCGACGCAGAAGAAGAATCTGCACTTCCTCTACCTCTGGAGTTTGTGGAGTTGTTTAGAAGTGACACAGAGGAAGAAGAATTCAATGGATTTAGTTATTTGGGGTAAAACTGATGCTTTGGTAAACTTGTTAGCATGTTCTTTATGCTATAGTTATCTGAATAACTGTTCATATGTTACGTTAACATACCAGACACTTACCACAGTTCTGTCTGTGCCTCATGTAGCTGAAGGTGTTAGCGTTAGCATACGTCTATTCACCATGTTCTTTAATCTGTTATCATTTTAAATTGCATTTTAAGATGAAATGTCTGTTCTTGTTCTTGGATTTTATCAAATAAATTTCCCTCAAAAATATGACTTATTCTCCAGTGCCACTTATAGTCCGGAGCAACTTATAGTCCGGAAAATACGATAGTTTGCAGCAGCAGCAGTATATTGGTGTTTTGCTTGTCGGTTCCTGTCATTGTGCTGGTTTTCCTCGTATGTTGAGGGTTTTATCCCCACCTGAGCAATTAACACAGTTACTACGCTCACCAATGTCATTTCAGGTAGGAGAGATCGGAAAATGCACCTGCAAATGGCTGTGAATAAATATATATGAACTATACCTACAATTATAGATGAGTTTATCTGTCTGTTTTTTTTTGCGTTTGCCCCACGGTTATCTATTTTTACACGCATTAATTATACATCGGAGCGTTTGAAAGTCAAGAATCCAGGGGTTGTGAGAGCTTATGAAGCTGAGGAGAATAAGTGCGCATTAAGACTGATGCGAATCTCCGCGCTATCGCCGCACGGCTCCTTTCCTCTACTGCAGACGGCCCTCAAACAGTCTCGCAGATGATTGATTAAAGACGCCCGCTGCTTTCTGTGCTCTCGTAGTCTTATGAAGTCGAAGCCCTTCTCGTGCTTTAACGGGGGGCGCGGGGATCCAACAGAAGACTGCGTAACCTCACGGTCCCGCTCTGAATCACTCAGGCGGTGAGCGGGAGTGTATTTGGGGCTCTTCTGGGGGGAATCAACGTGGACGGTGAGCGAAAAGGTTCCACCGTGGTCTTATTGGGCCGATGCAGGTAACTTATAATGCTACGTTTTAGACTGTATATTCAAAGTTACCAGTTGACTAAGACCTGCATCAAGGCATTCGCTCATCGTGATGTTTAAGAGTTCCAATAATCATAGAAACAGTCAATAAATAAATCAAAATGAGTATGAGTTTGACATTTTTAAGTTAACGATTCACTGAGTAACTTCTGCCACATGCACTATCTATGTTGCTTTATTCAATTATTGGTGTGTTTATTGAGAAAGAAAAAAAGAACTTGCTCGTCAACGTGGAGATAAATTTGTATTAAAAAGTTACATAGTGCACCAAGTTAAAGCCCTCAAAGCTAGAATCTATTAAAACTGTTTGCCATTACGTCACGTGTTGAAGTGTTTCCTGCTGAATATCTGTATTTATACTTATACAAACAGTGTTCATTTCTTCTCCGATCTATTG
The DNA here is from genome assembly GCF_026437365.1 of Eucyclogobius newberryi. Lineage (NCBI taxonomy): Eukaryota > Metazoa > Chordata > Actinopteri > Gobiiformes > Gobiidae > Eucyclogobius > Eucyclogobius newberryi. The sequence continues at coordinate 29,795,645 of NW_027316056.1, read as the reverse complement.
CTCACATTGTACACAAAAAAATCAATCCTCAAACATGCTTAAGGGGGGGAAGAGAGCGGAAGGATGTGCTTTTGGAGAGTACGAAGACCATGCACAGACTCAAGGGGTGAAGTCCACAGTTTTCCTGCTAATGAACCCACGGTGAGCCGACCGGGACCTCTGGCTGTGCTCCCGTCACAGCTTCTTAGTGAGATAGATGACACCTAGTGGACGGCGCCTGTAGGAAGAAAGGCCACGCTGTTCGGGGAGGAACATTGCACCGAGATGATAAATGTCCAGTATGTTCCAAACGACCACTGGAATCAACACGGCAGTAGAATTAAACTATCTGACTTTTCTGTTACTGCTTTGCCTGATGCGTTCCACGGTTAAGCTCATCTATCTTGCATTTATCGTGAGCACGGTCGCCTCTCCGCAGACCTGACCTGTGGCTTGGCCTGGGGGAGTTACCTGCTTGTGTCCATGTCTGCATTTAACGTTTATACATGTGGATTAGTCAGATGACAAAGGTTAGAGGCAAGACCCTTGAGTGAGTGATAGATGGTGGTCTGAGGCACAGAATAGCAGCCTCACATCTGTCAGTCTACCCCAGGGCAGTTGTGACTACATAATCTTACCGCCATGTATGGGGAAAGTGTAAAGTCTAACTATAAGACTAAGTATATAGACCTTTCTAAGACTAACGTGTTTAGTAGAAAGCACAGACAGAATAGTTGTTGTTTATATGTCTAAATTTCACATGTGCAGGATTTGTGGTGCTTGATGAAAGAAAACAAACATTTTATTGTCAATGTTTTATTGCCAAAACAGCCCTGGTTTTTCATAGTTTAGTGACGTTTAGCGGCTAATGCTAACTCCCATTTAAAGTGCACTGGAGCAAAACAAACAAATGGAACCGTACCAACTGTTGTGACCAGAACGCCTGCATTCTAAACACTGGACGAGGCAATGACACTGATTCATTTCTATTTGTAAAAGCAGTGTTATATTTATTGGACAGCTCTAAATGACACACACTCTTCACCGCGAGTGCCGCGTCGTTATACGAAACACAACATAATCATCTCATTTCCGCCGCAGTCAACAGCACTCCGCACACGCAGACGACTTCTGTAACGCCATCTGTTTTCCTTCACACTCCGACAAGTCTGCATCAATGTGACTCCACCTTCAGTGAAAGGACGTGATTGATTTTCTCGCCGCTTGAAAATAATAAGGCATATTGCTGTCAGCGGCGACTGACTCGACACGCCGCCATCGCGTTTTGAGTTAACACCATGTTGCAGCTCTCTGAATTGTGGCGCGAAGGATTGTGTTTATTTATTTTCTCATGTTTGGACAAGCTGCCAAAATGGTTTTGAAAGCGCGTGGCAGGTACCGGCTCATCTGCGCTCACGTGTGCGGTGTTTGCAGAGTGATCAATGAGCGCGAGTAAAAACACCAGACAATGGCACTGACAGATGAGCCAAATGCCCTGACACGACGAGGCTTTTAGTGTCATATTATTGTAGTAAATGATCTGATCTTGATTGTTCCATCAGTAGTTGGTAATAAGAGGGATTCATCTTCAGTGTTCTCGCTGGGCTGAGGTTTGAGGATGGCGGCGGGACACCGCCGTAGGCGGCGCTAGCAAAAAGTACTCAATACGGAAAGCCAATATGATCACACTCCGCCACTTAGTAGCGCCGTATCGCGGCGTAGTTTCCGAGGCTTTTACAAAATTAAGCGGCACTTTTAACGCAGTGCGCCGTAAACGAGCGCCTTCATTTACGCCAGATGGCGCTCGTTAGTGGCGGAGTGTGATCATATTGGCTTTCCATACTTTCGGGTACCGACACACCCCTCCCCCCCGACATGCGCCCCATTACAGCCGTTTAAATCTAGGCTTAAAACATTCATTCAGACTGGCTTTTAAAACTCACTTAATTGTATGTGAAGCACTTTGGTCACTTTGAGTGTTGTAATGGGCTCTATAAATAAAGGTTGGTTGATTGATTGATTGATTGATTGATTGATTGATTGATTGATTGATATGATTGTAAAATAAACTGACTGGAGGAGCTGAAGAGGCCGAGGTGAAAGAGAGTGCATTTAAATAATTGTCACGGTCAGAAATACTACTCAGTCTCTCAAAAGTATATTGGAAAAATAAATGCATTGTGTTATAACTAATGAAGAATGGGAACATAAGCGCGCATCCCAACAGAGAAACACAAAATCTCATGTTTGGAAAGATTTCTGTTGGAAATAACGTACCACTATATTTTCATGCCGAAGTGGGCACTATTATGTGTTTTGTGATTATCATGTTAATCCTAAATACTGGACTGAGCTCGATGAGGCGCTGCAGACAGTCGTCAACACCGATATTCCAACTGTGTACCGCAGATGTAAAACTCCAACAATGACATCTAGGAAATAGAAAGACTCAAATGGACAAATTTGCCGGACATCTGCCGTTAAATGGACAACTCCTTTTCCGTATTGCTTTTTCTGTGTCTTGTTCTGTTTGGTTTTATTTTAGATTTGAACAATACATTAACACGTTTTTACTGGTTGAACTTCAGCTTTATGAGAAAAACAATTACAGCTATTAATTGCGTGACAGTGTTGTTGACGAACTCATGTGTCCTTTTCCATTTTAATTTGAAACGGTTCAAATATTTGGGCAAAACATGACAAAATAACACAAGTAGCTTCATTTTGCAGCTTGTTTTACGAGTTTTGAGTAATTTTACAACTGCTAAAGAGTGACTTCTTTGACAGTGAGATCCCGCTACAGGCGATGCATACTTCTCCCATCCCGTCTGTATAAATCAATGCTGGATCTGTGGGGGTTGGCACATGTGTAGGTGCAGATTGGCAGCTGTGGCAAGTTTGAGTGAATGAATAATGCAACAGGAGTGTCGATTTGAGTGTCTGGTAAAGTGCTACATACTTAATACAAATGCGTTTACACCACCTATTGTTATTATTTCCATCATTTTTCATGCGCAGACGAACCGCTTAGTATCTCGTTATACAGAGACCGTAGAAATCAATATTATCCGGCGCAATGTGTGTTTATTCTAATTTCCCCGTGCAAGATCGTGTGAGGTGAATTAGCCCGACCAGGAGGCATCACAACATGTTAGCTGTCTCCTGTTGCCTGATTGTTTCTGAAAGCTCCAGCTCATTTCAAAGGCTCTTATCAGTGCCATTTGCATATATCAGTTTGAGACACAACTTCAAATGTCAGATTGTGGCTTTGAGCAAAGGAAAACCATCTCATTGACTTAAAAAAACAGGACGTAATAAGCCAAAGAGTTGCAGAAAATGACTTAATATTCTACAGCAAGCTTCTAATATGAGGAACCACAGAATTACTGATGCAACAATTATTTCTTTATGCTCTCTAAACAAATATATTTTTTATTACACAATACATTTAATTTTAGTAATGGTCCAAAGATTATATGAAATTGAATCTTCTAGATTAAATGTTTTGTGCCAAAAGCAAGAGAGAGAAAAACACCACCTAACGACCAAAGCTAAGAATACTGATACTTGCAGTTGTTCTTATTACATTACATTTAATTGGGAGCTTCTGCCACAGTTTTTGTACAAAAGCCTGGAGGGAAGATATTTCAAACAAAGTATTCAAAAGGCTATTTGAAACATTACAGTTTCTTAAGCCTCTGCTTTTTGTCTGTAATTAATTTACAACAACAAAAAAGCTCACAGAAAAAAACAGCATAATAATAAAAGCATAATGAATTAGGCGTTTTGTTTGGTCTGAAGTACAAAAAAAATTATATTTTTACCAAGTAGATTATTTGTAAACTGCATCAGATGGAAGAATCCCAATTCTGACTGTCCAACAATGATGTTTATATGTGTGTTAACTACACTTGTGTTTAATTGTTACGGCCATGTGTTTTCTAGGTTCCTTCAAGCCAAGCTGCTGTAAAGCTCAGAAGTCACTGGAGTTCATCCCAATAAACCTGCACACACAGAGGATGAGGGTGACCTGCCCCAGGAAAACAGGTACCACACTGCTGCCACCATTTATTATGACACATATACAGAAAAAGTATAATTATAATAATTACAGTATTTACTGAAGTACTGATTTTGAAAAGGGCGTAGATAGGTCAATGCACATGCAAAACACGTGCAAAACACGTGCATAGGAAACGCATAGGACGTGCATAGGACGTGCATAGGACGTGCAAAACACGTGCATAGAACGTGCATATGACGTGCATATGACGTGCATAGGACGTGCATAGGACGTGCAAAACACGTGCATAGAACGTGCATATGACGTGCATAGGACGCGCATAGGACGCGCCTTGAGTGCCGCAAACCCTGATGAAGATAAGCTTTGAAAGTTCTCTCGCGTCACAGCAAGAAGGTCCTGGGATTGATTCCCGGGTGGTGCAGGGCCTTTCTGTGTGGAGTTTGCATGTTCTCCCGGTGTTTGTATAGGTTTTCTCTGGGTACTCTGGTTTCTCCTACCACTAAAAACATGTGTATGAATGAGAGTGCGTTGTGAGAGTGAATGTGGGACAACGGATGAAAATTAGCCCATGGCTAATCCGGCTTATTCACCGCATGTGTTTCATTAACATGCACTGTCCACAACAAATAAATATCCCCCTCCCAAAAACGTGCGTGTTTGACATTTGGCATTTATTCATTAATATGCATTTTCAAAATGTGTTGATATTTTTATATTATGTTGCTATCACAAAGAATACAAGAATGTAGGAAATGTGTCATTGTTTGTTTCTGACCAACTCCTAAATACTAAATATTCAGGGTCATTGAGGGGTTATGTAACTGTCTGAAACCATTGGCCCGTGCTGCTTTGGTTGTCACCTGTTGTTGTGCTTGTTCCATCCACAATCTGTCACAAATCCTCCACAGGACTGAGGGCATTGCCCTGGTAAAAAGGTGAAAAGACACAACTCTAATTAAGTCCTTTGTGTTTTTGGTGGCATTGAAATTTGACATTTTGGCAACTGGCCAGATCGCAGCTCCATGGAAATATACAAAGCTGAGTTTCTGTTCAAAATGATAGAGATTCTGCCTTTCTGTTACATAACCCCCCGTGTGGTCTCACAAACTTTTCAAATTCAAGCATTTTTTTAGCTGATTGATATTAGTAATTATTTGCTGAGAATTGTTTTTTGAATCTTTTCCAAGCAGCCACACATTTCTTTTTTGGCTGGACAATCTAGAATGATATCTGTGTATTATGATACAGGTTGATTTCAGTCTGTTCACGCCGTGATCTCCGCCAGTTCAGATGGGCATGATTGACAGTGGTTTAGCCAATCAGGGACACGCATGGCGTGTCATCTGTATCAAAACAATTATGGCTGCTTACGAGGGAATCTGAACAGTACTGAGAACATCACAGATATCCACGGAATCAATGAGCCAAGCACAAAACAAATGAAAATGAACTCCTTATTTCACATGCGTCTCATCTGATTCTACAGTTATTTTTGAGTTTGATTAAATTGTGTGAATGAAAAGAAGCAGAAACAAGTGTAAACTTATAATATAAGTTTACACTTGTTTCTGCTTCTTTTTATTATCTGCCCCTTTACTCAAAATAAATCAATATATGGTTCCAACTTTTCAGTCGAAAACACAGCTATTTCATGCAAATTATTTAAATGACATTAAGTTAAGTCATGTTAAATTTAAATAACAGCGGTTATTCTGCATTCACATATTTTTGTAGCATAGACTATTCTCCATTTCTCCAACACTTGAATACAATTAGGGGTCTCCAATTATCTTTTTCCGGGGGCCGGACGACAAAATCACACCACAATTTTATGTTTGACCTGCTTTAGTCCTGCTTTAAAGCAGAACTAAAGCAGGTCTGAAGCAGGACTGAAGCAGGTCTAAATCAGGTCTAAAGCAGGTCTAAAACAAGACTAAAGCAGGTCTAAAGCAGGACAAAAACAGGTCTAGAGCAGGTCTGAAACAAGACTAAAACAAGACTTAAGCGGGACTTAAGCAGGTCTAAACCAGGTCTAAAGCAGGTCTAAAACAGGTCTAAAGCAGGTCTAAAGCAGGACTAAAGCAGGTCTAAAGCAGGTCTAAAGCAGGTCTAAAGCAGGTCTAAAGCAGGTCTAAAGCAGGTCTGCCTCAAACACAGCTAAATTAGCTGTTTAGTGCATAAGAACAAACGCAGCTTGGTCACTAGGCAACATGCACAGTATTGCAGCAGGTCAGAGAACTCCAAAAACATGCATGATACTGTACATGTTGCTTTTTTCATCTCGCTTCACGTCTATTAAAAATAGTCCACACTGAGCATTGAAATATATGCAACATAATGACATGGAGGATGGAAAAAGTTCCTAAAAGCACGAAACTGGTGACAACGGATCTGCACCTGAGAAAAACTCTTTCCTTCCTCCAGAGGCACGTTCTCTGTATGTTAAACTATAAAATGATGTGTATTTTAATACAATCCGACACATATTTGGAGAAATTAGTTTATGAGTTTAGACGTGCCCAAAGCAAAGGGGCACATGTCCCGGGACGAGACAGAGGTCCATGTCATAACCTGACCCGTGGGACAATCCACACATCACGCAGAGCTGACTGAACTTCTGTGCACTCACGCAGGCTTTTAAATCCAACGACGAAGCACAAAACACGCTGCTCTCCGGTGCCACGGCACACAAATGTTCCTCTTTAACAAGGAGACTTCCAAACACTCAGAACACACGGTCTTTACGCATGTTACATTTACACCAACTCATCGATGAAGCTGTTGTGTCCGCAGCATCACAGAGCAGTGTTTCAGGAGAACCAGGGCTCTATGACCTGCCGTGACCAGCGGTGGAGCGTTGTAGATGCACTGTGTAGCATCGCTTTAGCGACGCAGAAAAAAAATATATATACATTTTCAATTATGGGAAACTGGGCCAGACCATATTGCTTTGGGGTTCAGAGTTGGCCCGCAGGCCACCTATTGGAGACCCCTGATCTAGAGTGTTCCATTGGCTGACACCTTTGATTTAAATATATGTTTCCATTATTGTTGTTCTAATATATCATATATCATATCAACTCTCTCTTGGTAAATCTTTTTTGTAATTTATTGGGTAATGTTTTACAAGCACTTCCCTGCACTTTAATACAATAAGTCAGATATGGAACAACCATTGAATTATATACTACGCACTCCTGTTTACATTTTAGTGTAACACATTTGAGGGCAACACTCACATACACACACATATCATGTTGATGAGGATAATGATGTTAAATAAACTGTAAAATAGTGGTGATAATCTAAAGAGAAAATTATAATGATCCATAGCACTGCACCAAAGTATGAGTAATGACTGGTATCACACATCATTGACATAATTGTATTCATTAGCAATATGCACCAAAATGACAAAGCATTAATTTATTTGAATACTATTTAAAGATGCCAAGAAAACCTCTTTATTTTTTAACTATAAATACAGTAGTTAAGACAAATAATATCCACTTGAAGGACACATTATGCTAATTTTACTTTTAATGTACTTTTAACCCTGTTCTAACATTCTTCCCTTGTCAAAAACATACCTGGAGTTACATGAAGCTTCATTCACGCTAGTTTGAACCCAATCTAAATCCTACGACGTTTTCTCAATCCGTGACGTTTTCTCAATCCGACGTTTTCTCGATCTGTGACGTTTTCTCAATCCGACGTTTTCTCGATCTGTGACGTTTTCTCAATACGACGTTTTCTCAATCTGTGACGTTTTCTCGATCTGTGACGTTTTCTCAATACGACGTTTTCTCAATCTCTGACGTTTTCTCGATCTGTGACGTTTTCTCGAACTGTGACGTTTTCTCGATCCGTGACGTTTTCTCAATCCGTGACGTTTTCTCAATCTGACACGTTTTCTCGATCCGTGACGTTTTCTTAATCTGTGACGTTTTCTCAATCTGACGTTTTCTCGATCTGTGACGTTTCCTCAATCTGACGTTTTCTCGATCCGTGACGTTTTCTCGATCTGTGACGTTTTCTCAATCTGAGGTTTTCTCGATCTGTGACGTTTTCTTAATCTGACGTTTTCTCGATCTGTGACGTTTCCTCAATCTGACGTTTTCTCGATCCGTGACGTTTTCTTGATCTGTAACGTTTTCTCAATCTGTGACGTTTTCTCGATCTGTGACGTTTTCTCAATCTGTGACGTTTTCTCGATCTGTGACGTTTTCTCAATCCGTGACGTTTTCTCGATCTGTGACGTTTTCTCAATCTGTGACGATTTCTCGATCTGTGACGTTTTCTCAATCTGTGACGTTTTCTCGATCTGTGACGTTTTCTCGATCTGTGACGTTTTCTCAATCTGTGACGTTTTCTCAATCTGTGACGTTTTCTCAATCTGTGACGTTTTCTCGATCCGTGACGTTTTCTCGATCTGTGACGTTTTCTCAATCTGTGACGTTTTCTCGATCTGTGACGTTTTCTCAATCTGTGACGTTTTCTCGATCTGTGACGTTTTCTCGATCCGTGACGTTTTCTCGATCCGTGACGTTTGTTTTCTCGATCTGTGACGTTTTCTCGATCCGTGACGTTTTCTCGTCCGTGACGTTTTCTCGATCCGTGACGTTTTCTCGATCCGTGACGTTTGTTTTCTCGATCTGTGACGTTCTCTTGATCTGTGACGTTTTCTCAATCTGTGACGTTTTCTCAATCTGTGACGTTTTCTCGATCTGTGACGTTTTCTCAATCTGTGACGTTTTCTCGATCCGTGACGTTTTCTCGATCCGTGACGTTTTCTCCAATTGTGACGTTTTCTCAATCTGTGACGTTTTCTCGATCCGTGACGTTTTCTTGATCCGTGACGTTTGTTTTCTCGATCTGTGACGTTTTCTCAATCTGTGACGTTTTCTCGATCTGTGACGTTTTCTCGATCTGTGACGTTTGTTTTCTCGATCTGTGACGTTTTCTCAATCTGTGACGTTTTCTCGATCTGTGACGTTTTCTCAATCTGTGACGTTTTCTCGATCCGTGACGTTTTCTCGTCCGTGACGTTTTCTCGTCCGTGACGTTTTCTCCAATTGTGACGTTTTCTCAATCTGTGACGTTTTCTCGATCCGTGACGTTTTCTTGATCCGTGACGTTTGTTTTCTCGATCTGTGACGTTTTCTCGATCTGTGACGTTTTCTCGATCTGTGACGTTTTCTCGATCTGTGACGTTTGTTTTCTCGATCTGTGACGTTTTCTCAATCTGTGACGTTTTCTCGATCTGTGACGTTTTTTCAATCTGTGACGTTTTCTCGATCCGTGACGTTTTCTCGTCCGTGACGTTTTCTCGATCCGTGACGTTTTCTCGATCCGTGACGTTTGTTTTCTCGATCTGTGACGTTCTCTTGATCTGTGACGTTTTCTCAATCTGTGACGTTTTCTCAATCTGTGACGTTTTCTCGATCTGTGACGTTTTCTCAATCTGTGACGTTTTCTCGATCCGTGACGTTTTCTCGATCCGTGACGTTTTCTCCAATTGTGACGTTTTCTCAATCTGTGACGTTTTCTCGATCTGTGACGTTTTCTCGATCCGTGACGTTTTCTCCAATTGTGACGTTTTCTCAATCTGTGACGTTTTCTCGATCCGTGACGTTTTCTCGATCCGTGACGTTTGTTTTCTCGATCTGTGACGTTCTCTTGATCTGTGACGTTTTCTCAATCTGTGACGTTTTCTCAATCTGTGACGTTTTCTCGATCTGTGACGTTTTCTCAATCTGTGACGTTTTCTCGATCTGTGACGTTTTCTCGATCCGTGACGTTTTCTCCAATTGTGACGTTTTCTCAATCTGTGACGTTTTCTCGATCCGTGACGTTTTCTTGATCCGTGACGTTTGTTTTCTCGATCTGTGACGTTTTCTCAATCTGTGATGTTTTCTCGATCTGTGACGTTTGTTTTCTCGATCTGTGACGTTTTCTCAATCTGTGACGTTTTCTCGATCTGTGACGTTTTCTCAATCTGTGACGTTTTCTCGATCCGTGACGTTTTCTCGTCCGTGACGTTTTCTCCAATTGTGACGTTTTCTCAATCTGTGACGTTTTCTCGATCCGTGACGTTTTCTTGATCCGTGACGTTTGTTTTCTCGATCTGTGACGTTTTCTCGATCTGTGACGTTTTCTCGATCTGTGACGTTTTCTCGATCTGTGACGTTTGTTTTCTCGATCTGTGACGTTTTCTCAATCTGTGACGTTTTCTCGATCTGTGACGTTTTCTCAATCTGTGACGTTTTCTCGATCCGTGATGTTTTCTCGTCCGTGACGTTTTCTCGATCCGTGACGTTTTCTCGATCCGTGACGTTTGTTTTCTCGATCTGTGACGTTCTCTTGATCTGTGACGTTTTCTCAATCTGTGACGTTTTCTCAATCTGTGACGTTTTCTCGATCTGTGACGTTTTCTCAATCTGTGACGTTTTCTCGATCCGTGACGTTTTCTCGATCCGTGACGTTTTCTCCAATTGTGACGTTTTCTCAATCTGTGACGTTTTCTCGATCTGTGACGTTTTCTCGATCTGTGACGTTTGTTTTCTCGATCTGTGACGTTTTCTCAATCTGTGACGTTTTCTCGATCTGTGACGTTTTCTCAATCTGTGACGTTTTCTCGATCCGTGATGTTTTCTCGTCCGTGACGTTTTCTCGATCCGTGACGTTTTCTCGATCCGTGACGTTTGTTTTCTCGATCTGTGACGTTCTCTTGATCTGTGACGTTTTCTCAATCTGTGACGTTTTCTCAATCTGTGACGTTTTCTCGATCTGTGACGTTTTCTCAATCTGTGACGTTTTCTCGATCCGTGACGTTTTCTCGATCCGTGACGTTTTCTCCAATTGTGACGTTTTCTCAATCTGTGACGTTTTCTCGATCTGTGACGTTTTCTCGATCTGTGACGTTTGTTTTCTCGATCTGTGACGTTTTCTCAATCTGTGACGTTTTCTCGATCTGTGACGTTTTCTCAATCTGTGACGTTTTCTCGATCCGTGACGTTTTCTCGTCCGTGACGTTTTCTCCAATTGTGACGTTTTCTCAATCTGTGACGTTTTCTCGATCCGTGACGTTTTCTTGATCCGTGACGTTTGTTTTCTCGATCTGTGACGTTTTCTCAATCTGTGACGTTTTCTCAATCTGTGACGTTTTCTCGATCTGTGACGTTTTCTCGATCTGTGACGTTTGTTTTCTCGATCTGTGACGTTTTCTCAATCTGTGACGTTTTCTCGATCTGTGACGTTTTCTCAATCTGTGACGTTTTCTCGATCCGTGACGTTTTCTCCAATTGTGACGTTTTCTCAATCTGTGACGTTTTCTCGATCCGTGACGTTTTCTTGATCCGTGACGTTTGTTTTCTCGATCTGTGACGTTTTCTCGATCTGTGACGTTTTCTCGATCCGTGACGTTTTCTCGATCTGTGACGTTTGTTTTCTCGATCTGTGACGTTTTCTCAATCTGTGACGTTTTCTCGATCTGTGACGTTTTCTCAATCTGTGACGTTTTCTCGATCCGTGACGTTTTCTCGTCCGTGACGTTTTCTCGATCCGTGACGTTTTCTCGATCCGTGACGTTTGTTTTCTCGATCTGTGACGTTCTCTTGATCTGTGACGTTTTCTCAATCTGTGACGTTTTCTCAATCTGTGACGTTTTCTCGATCTGTGACGTTTTCTCAATCTGTGACGTTTTCTCGATCCGTGACGTTTTCTCGATCCGTGACGTTTTCTCCAATTGTGACGTTTTCTCAATCTGTGACGTTTTCTCGATCTGTGACGTTTTCTCGATCTGTGACGTTTGTTTTCTCGATCTGTGACGTTTTCTCAATCTGTGACGTTTTCTCGATCTGTGACGTTTTCTCAATCTGTGACGTTTTCTCGATCCGTGACGTTTTCTCGTCCGTGACGTTTTCTCCAATTGTGACGTTTTCTCAATCTGTGACGTTTTCTCGATCCGTGACGTTTTCTCAATCTGTGACGTTTTCTCGATCCGTGACGTTTTCTCGATCCGTGACGTTTTCTCCAATTGTGACGTTTTCTCAATCTGTGACGTTTTCTCGATCCGTGACGTTTTCTCGATCCGTGACGTTTTCTCCAATTGTGACGTTTTCTCAATCTGTGACGTTTTCTCGATCCGTGACGTTTTCTCGATCCGTGACGTTTTCTCCAATTGTGACGTTTTCTCGATCTGTGACGTTTTCTCGATCTGTGACGTTTTCTCGATCTGTGACGTTTGTTTTCTCGATCTGTGACGTTTTCTCAATCTGTGACGTTTTCTCGATCTGTGACGTTTTCTCAATCTGTGACGTTTTCTCGATCCGTGACGTTTTCTCGTCCGTGACGTTTTCTCGATCCGTGACGTTTTCTCGATCCGTGACGTTTGTTTTCTCGATCTGTGACGTTCTCTTGATCTGTGACGTTTTCTCAATCTGTGACGTTTTCTCAATCTGTGACGTTTTCTCGATCTGTGACGTTTTCTCAATCTGTGACGTTTTCTCGATCCGTGACGTTTTCTCGATCCGTGACGTTTTCTCCAATTGTGACGTTTTCTCAATCTGTGACGTTTTCTCGATCTGTGACGTTTTCTCGATCTGTGACGTTTGTTTTCTCGATCTGTGACGTTTTCTCAATCTGTGACGTTTTCTCGATCTGTGACGTTTTCTCAATCTGTGACGTTTTCTCGATCCGTGACGTTTTCTCGTCCGTGACGTTTTCTCCAATTGTGACGTTTTCTCAATCTGTGACGTTTTCTCGATCCGTGACGTTTTCTTGATCCGTGACGTTTGTTTTCTCGATCTGTGACGTTTTCTCAATCTGTGACGTTTTCTCAATCTGTGACGTTTTCTCGATCTGTGACGTTTTCTCAATCTGTGACGTTTTCTCGATCCGTGACGTTTTCTCCAATTGTGACGTTTTCTCAATCTGTGACGTTTTCTCGATCCGTGACGTTTTCTTGATCCGTGACGTTTGTTTTCTCGATCTGTGACGTTTTCTCGATCTGTGACGTTTTCTCGATCTGTGACGTTTTCTCGATCTGTGACGTTTGTTTTCTCGATCTGTGACGTTTTCTCAATCTGTGACGTTTTCTCGATCTGTGACGTTTTCTCAATCTGTGACGTTTTCTCGATCCGTGACGTTTTCTCGTCCGTGACGTTTTCTCGATCCGTGACGTTTTCTCGATCCGTGACGTTTTTTTTCTCGATCTGTGACGTTCTCTTGATCTGTGACGTTTTCTCAATCTGTGACGTTTTCTCAATCTGTGACGTTTTCTCGATCTGTGACGTTTTCTCAATCTGTGACGTTTTCTCGATCCGTGACGTTTTCTCGATCCGTGACGTTTTCTCCAATTGTGACGTTTTCTCAATCTGTGACGTTTTCTCGATCTGTGACGTTTTCTCGATCTGTGACGTTTGTTTTCTCGATCTGTGACGTTTTCTCAATCTGTGACGTTTTCTCGATCTGTGACGTTTTCTCAATCTGTGACGTTTTCTCGATCCGTGACGTTTTCTCGTCCGTGACGTTTTCTCCAATTGTGACGTTTTCTCAATCTGTGACGTTTTCTCGATCCGTGACGTTTTCTTGATCCGTGACGTTTGTTTTCTCGATCTGTGACGTTTTCTCAATCTGTGACGTTTTCTCAATCTGTGACGTTTTCTCGATCTGTGACGTTTTCTCGATCTGTGACGTTTGTTTTCTCGATCTGTGACGTTTTCTCAATCTGTGACGTTTTCTCGATCTGTGACGTTTTCTCAATCTGTGACGTTTTCTCGATCCGTGACGTTTTCTCGTCCGTGACGTTTTCTCCAATTGTGACGTTTTCTCAATCTGTGACGTTTTCTCGATCCGTGACGTTTTCTTGATCCGTGACGTTTGTTTTCTCGATCTGTGACGTTTTCTCAATCTGTGACGTTTTCTCGATCTGTGACGTTTTCTCGATCTGTGACGTTTGTTTTCTCGATCTGTGACGTTTTCTCAATCTGTGACGTTTTCTCGATCTGTGACGTTTTCTCAATCTGTGACGTTTTCTCGATCCGTGACGTTTTCTCGTCCGTGACGTTTTCTCGATCCGTGACGTTTTCTCGATCCGTGACGTTTGTTTTCTCGATCTGTGACGTTCTCTTGATCTGTGACGTTTTCTCAATCTGTGACGTTTTCTCAATCTGTGACGTTTTCTCGATCTGTGACGTTTTCTCAATCTGTGACGTTTTCTCGATCCGTGACGTTTTCTCGATCCGTGACGTTTTCTCCAATTGTGACGTTTTCTCAATCTGTGACGTTTTCTCGATCCGTGACGTTTTCTTGATCCGTGACGTTTGTTTTCTCGATCTGTGACGTTTTCTCAATCTGTGACGTTTTCTCGATCTGTGACGTTTTCTCGATCTGTGACGTTTGTTTTCTCGATCTGTGACGTTTTCTCAATCTGTGACGTTTTCTCGATCTGTGACGTTTTCTCAATCTGTGACGTTTTCTCGATCCGTGACGTTTTCTCGTCCGTGACGTTTTCTCGATCCGTGACGTTTTCTCGATCCGTGACGTTTGTTTTCTCGATCTGTGACGTTCTCTTGATCTGTGACGTTTTCTCAATCTGTGACGTTTTCTCAATCTGTGACGTTTTCTCGATCTGTGACGTTTTCTCGATCCGTGACGTTTTCTCGATCTGTGACGTTTGTTTTCTCGATCTGTGACGTTTTCTCAATCTGTGACGTTTTCTCGATCTGTGACGTTTTCTCAATCTGTGACGTTTTCTCGATCCGTGACGTTTTCTCGTCCGTGACGTTTTCTCGATCCGTGACGTTTTCTCGATCCGTGACGTTTGTTTTCTCAATCTGTGACGTTTTCTCAATCTGTGACGTTTTCTCGATCTGTGACGTTTTCTCGATCTGTGACGTTTTCTCGATCTGTGACGTTTGTTTTCTCGATCTGTGACGTTTTCTCAATCTGTGACGTTTTCTCGATCTGTGACGTTTTCTCAATCTGTGACGTTTTCTCGATCCGTGACGTTTTCTCGTCCGTGACGTTTTCTCGATCCGTGACGTTTTCTCGATCCGTGACGTTTGTTTTCTCGATCTGTGACGTTCTCTTGATCTGTGACGTTTTCTCAATCTGTGACGTTTTCTCAATCTGTGACGTTTTCTCAATCTGTGACGTTTTCTCGATCCGTGACGTTTTCTCGATCCGTGACGTTTTCTCCAATTGTGACGTTTTCTCAATCTGTGACGTTTTCTCGATCTGTGACGTTTTCTCGATCTGTGACGTTTGTTTTCTCGATCTGTGACGTTTTCTCAATCTGTGACGTTTTCTCGATCTGTGACGTTTTCTCAATCTGTGACGTTTTCTCGATCCGTGACGTTTTCTCGTCCGTGACGTTTTCTCCAATTGTGACGTTTTCTCAATCTGTGACGTTTTCTCGATCCGTGACGTTTTCTTGATCCGTGACGTTTGTTTTCTCGATCTGTGACGTTTTCTCAATCTGTGACGTTTTCTCAATCTGTGACGTTTTCTCGATCTGTGACGTTTTCTCGATCTGTGACGTTTGTTTTCTCGATCTGTGACGTTTTCTCAATCTGTGACGTTTTCTCGATCTGTGACGTTTTCTCAATCTGTGACGTTTTCTCGATCCGTGACGTTTTCTCGTCCGTGACGTTTTCTCCAATTGTGACGTTTTCTCAATCTGTGACGTTTTCTCGATCCGTGACGTTTTCTTGATCCGTGACGTTTGTTTTCTCGATCTGTGACGTTTTCTCAATCTGTGACGTTTTCTCGATCTGTGACGTTTTCTCGATCTGTGACGTTTGTTTTCTCGATCTGTGACGTTTTCTCAATCTGTGACGTTTTCTCGATCTGTGACGTTTTCTCAATCTGTGACGTTTTCTCGATCCGTGACGTTTTCTCGTCCGTGACGTTTTCTCGATCCGTGACGTTTTCTCGATCCGTGACGTTTGTTTTCTCGATCTGTGACGTTCTCTTGATCTGTGACGTTTTCTCAATCTGTGACGTTTTCTCAATCTGTGACGTTTTCTCGATCTGTGACGTTTTCTCAATCTGTGACGTTTTCTCGATCCGTGACGTTTTCTCGATCCGTGACGTTTTCTCCAATTGTGACGTTTTCTCAATCTGTGACGTTTTCTCGATCCGTGACGTTTTCTTGATCCGTGACGTTTGTTTTCTCGATCTGTGACGTTTTCTCAATCTGTGACGTTTTCTCGATCTGTGACGTTTTCTCGATCTGTGACGTTTGTTTTCTCGATCTGTGACGTTTTCTCAATCTGTGACGTTTTCTCGATCTGTGACGTTTTCTCAATCTGTGACGTTTTCTCGATCCGTGACGTTTTCTCGTCCGTGACGTTTTCTCGATCCGTGACGTTTTCTCGATCCGTGACGTTTGTTTTCTCGATCTGTGACGTTCTCTTGATCTGTGACGTTTTCTCAATCTGTGACGTTTTCTCAATCTGTGACGTTTTCTCGATCTGTGACGTTTTCTCGATCCGTGACGTTTTCTCGATCTGTGACGTTTGTTTTCTCGATCTGTGACGTTTTCTCAATCTGTGACGTTTTCTCGATCTGTGACGTTTTCTCAATCTGTGACGTTTTCTCGATCCGTGACGTTTTCTCGTCCGTGACGTTTTCTCGATCCGTGACGTTTTCTCGATCCGTGACGTTTGTTTTCTCAATCTGTGACGTTTTCTCAATCTGTGACGTTTTCTCGATCTGTGACGTTTTCTCGATCTGTGACGTTTTCTCGATCTGTGACGTTTGTTTTCTCGATCTGTGACGTTTTCTCAATCTGTGACGTTTTCTCGATCTGTGACGTTTTCTCAATCTGTGACGTTTTCTCGATCCGTGACGTTTTCTCGTCCGTGACGTTTTCTCGATCCGTGACGTTTTCTCGATCCGTGACGTTTGTTTTCTCGATCTGTGACGTTCTCTTGATCTGTGACGTTTTCTCAATCTGTGACGTTTTCTCAATCTGTGACGTTTTCTCAATCTGTGACGTTTTCTCGATCCGTGACGTTTTCTCGATCCGTGACGTTTTCTCCAATTGTGACGTTTTCTCAATCTGTGACGTTTTCTCGATCCGTGACGTTTTCTTGATCCGTGACGTTTGTTTTCTCGATCTGTGACGTTTTCTCAATCTGTGACGTTTTCTCGATCTGTGACGTTTTCTCGATCTGTGACGTTTGTTTTCTCGATCTGTGACGTTTTCTCAATCTGTGACGTTTTCTCGATCTGTGACGTTTTCTCAATCTGTGACGTTTTCTCGATCTGTGACGTTTTCTCGATCTGTGACGTTTTCTCAATCTGTGACGTTTTCTCGATCCGTGACGTTTTCTCGATCCGTGACGTTTGTTTTCTCGATCTGTGACGTTTTCTCGATCCGTGACGTTTTCTCGTCCGTGACGTTTTCTCGATCCGTGACGTTTTCTCGATCCGTGACGTTTGTTTTCTCGATCTGTGACGTTTTCTTGATCTGTGACGTTTTCTCAATCTGTGACGTTTTCTCAATCTGTGACGTTTTCTCAATCTGTGACGTTTTCTCGATCTGTGACGTTTTCTCAATCTGTGACGTTTTCTCGATCCGTGACGTTTTCTCGATCCGTGACGTTTTCTCGATCCGTGACGTTTTCTCAATCTGTGACGTTTTCTCGATCCGTGACGTTTTCTTGATCCGTGACGTTTGTTTTCTCGATCTGTGACGTTTTCTCAATCTGTGACGTTTTCTCGATCTGTGACGTTTTCTCGATCTGTGACGTTTGTTTTCTCGATCTGTGACGTTTTCTCAATCTGTGACGTTTTCTCGATCCGTGACGTTTTCTCGATCCGTGACGTTTTCTCGATCCGTGACGTTTGTTTTCTCGATCTGTGACGTTTTCTCGATCCGTGACGTTTTCTCGATCCGTGACGTTTTCTCGATCCGTGACGTTTGTTTTCTCGATCTGTGACGTGGCTTCGAGGATCTTCTGTGCTTTTTTTAAGTCCATGAATCATCGCCAGTCGCATTCTGAGCACTTCTGCCGTCAAAACACTATCATTACAATTGCTCAGCTACATTAGCCTGTTAGCGTTTCACCCCCAAAAAAAATCCTCTAAATTAGTCATTCTTTCTGCTGCCAGTAGATGGATTCCATAGCTCAGTTGCTCGTGTGGGATAAGCCAAAGACATTGGAAGTCATATGTTTTTTTAAAATCTTTTTTTGTTTGTTCTTAAACATCAGATGCCAAACTAAAGGCACTTAAGGGAATTAAATGCAAATAACAATATAAATAATGCACAATATTTATCCTTTAAATAATATCCACAAAGACAAGATAGATGTCACTAACAACCTTCTTCTTTTTGTGTCATAAGCACTTAGTAACAAACCAACAGTTTTTATCTTTTCTATCACTATAGACAACTTGGTTATCAAAAAACAAAAACAAAACAAAGAAACAATCCATACATGTGAAATCACAGAATTATCAACCATGTTTCTAAAAATAAATGTGTGAAATAAAGCGCCCGGAAATGTCACACAAGGTTGCTAACTTTGCTGCTGTACGCAAGGGAAACAGAATAGACTAATAATGCACATGTAAATCTCTGGCGTGAACTCTGAGCTAACCGATATCAGGCGACCACTTTGTTTTTGGAAGAGTGGTTTCAGGCAGTGCCCTCTGAAGACACGGCATTGACGTAGCAGCGCTCTATAGCTCGCAGCTCCTGTACACAATCAATTGCTCTATTGTTTGCGTGATGTTTTTTTTAGAAGAGATGCATTTCCTCGAGTTTGGCGGAGCAATTCACACAACGACACCGAGCTATTAATTTTCGTTTAGCCCATTGATCGTCCAGCAAGGAAAGGAAATCTTGAGAGGAAAAACACTCGCGGCCAGAAACGGTCGACATCAGTTTTGCTTGAAATAGCTGTTTTTGCTCTTTGGGACTCACAATTCTGAGACGTTGTGAGTATTTTTTTTGATTTAATCAATTTTGGCTCCTGCGCTCGGCGGACTGCATTGCTCAATGCCAAATTGGGATCTGGAAACTGAACACTTTGTCACTGTTAAACGAGATTAAGGACCATGCTGCGTGTGAGTTATAACCACTCGTATTGACTGCCACCATCAATTTTCCTCCCCCTGAACTTGAAACTCTTGTCTCCTCTGTGTCTAAGCATTGCAAATAAAAGGAAAGAAAGCCAGAGAGTGACACGAGTGGGAGAGCCGGCAAATCAAAACCCAAATTGGCCATTGTGCTTGATGTCCTGAGACCTGCCATTGACTCTCTGCGTACTTGTACTGCGGGAGAACCAATTAGGGCAACTCGGACATGTGCGAAACCTCCGGGGGCCTGCTGTGTTGTGGACGGCGATAGACACGCCGATAATTAGATAATAGAAGGGGAGCAGTGGGCGGCATCAAACCCATCGCTGGCCCACGGCGCTACAGGGATGGACGCTCGTCGGCCCGCGGTATCGCCGCTCGCATCGCCGAAGCAGCACCCGGAGCTTGAGTTATGTCATTAATTTATATATTTTTTTCCCACACAACTGTTGCTTTCCCCCGGAGTGTTCATTAGCTGACCCGGCACAAAAAGACAAGCTGAAATATTCACCCCCTATAATCCGCGGCTTTCCCCCCGCCTCGCCGTGCAGTGCTCCTGATTTAATTGTCAGCCGCCGTTCCATTACTCATTCAAAACAAGCCCCGACCGTAAGCGCCCCGGCACCCGCACCGCCGTCTGTGCGCTGTTTATTTACTTCTGACGGCGAAAGGCGGGGAGGGGGGGAGGGGGGGGATTGGAACGAAGCGCGTTGGTGACATTCTTCGTCCTTCTGCTCGCGACGACGTGAGCGCTGAGGTACATTAAGACTGAAGGTGGCAGCAGAGAGTAGGAAGGTAATACTGTAGGTCCGATGGGGAAACCGGCTGGAGCGTCTGTGCCCCGTAACTGGCACACGAGTGAAGAGGGGTAACAGCCTGGCATGGTTAAAAGTGATTTAGATTCACCCTTGTGTTACTGTTACGCTGGAATGTGCTCTAAGTATCTTTTTAAGACCCACTTTTATTCACTGTCTTTTAGCACCGCGTGTGTTGTGTAGTCCCCTGGGTCTTTTATTTATCTATTTATTTTATTACTTTTCATCTTTTATTTTTATTTATATTTTAATCACAGTGCTTTAGCTACTATTTATTGTTTTATGGTTTTATTATAATTTAGTTTTTTATATATGTATATATATTTTTTTATTAGCACTGGTAGAGCATTTGTTTATTTGAGTGTTTTAAATGGTTTTCCGTGCAGCACTTAGGGAACTGTAGCCGTATTTTACTATTTTTAATATATTTTAACCTGACTATGTTTTTTAATTATTTACATTGAAAAGCATTTTATACTTTGGTTTTCATTTGTTTTTGTGGTTGTGAAGCCCTCTGAGTGCTATACAAATAAATTTTGATTGATTGATAAATGTAAATGTGCTGTATAAATAAAATGCAGCCATCAGCAGCTTTACTATTACTATATAGTAACATAAATCATGTGTTTATTAACTGTATTTAAGCTAAGTAGTATTTATAATAAACTTAAACCTCTCTTTTAAAGTAAATGTTATAAAGATGATTTATCTGTGACTTGAATACATCTTTTGTTATGTAAATCACTTTAAATGAAAGTGCCTTGCCTTACTACAGAATCATTGTGCTTGTAGAGACTCGAAAAATCAAAATAAAAACTACCAGACTGATTGCAATATTGTATTTTTCTCTTTCAGACGCGATCTACGACATCGTCACTGTCGGTGCTCCCGCGGCCCACTTCCAGGGCTTCAAGTGCGGAGGTCTTCAGCGCCTTCTGAGCAGATATGAAGCCGAGAAGAAAAGGTATTATTTTGCCTTCATTTCCTCATAATCTCGGCTATAAGGCAGTTAAATTTTGGTGGAATTGCTTTATTTGTCACTTAGCATGGTGTACGTCGTGTAAAACAAATACGCCTCGCATGAAAAGATGGAAGAAGATTAATAAAATGAATGAAAGTCTGTGATGAATGTGTGGGTTCGAGTCAGACGGACTGCACTTTGCTCCAAAAAATATGAATAGTAAATAGTTCCATGTTCCCTCAACTTTAACTGGCACTTATGCAGAAAGTATTCAAACTGAGTTCAAACTGAAGCAGCGCGGCGTCTGACAGCTCAATTTGACTGGAGGCATCGGGGCTTCTGGAGAAAGGCGTTGTACAGGCTGGCGCTCCCTCGTTCTTTCCGCTGTTGTGTCTTTTATAACTGCCAGAGCTGTCTGTTAACGTCTGCGAGAACTCCAGCGAAAAAAAATTAAATTCACTTCATCTCGAAGCACTCGACCAGTCTGCAAACTTTTCGGTCGGATTTATATCAAACTTAGTCTCGGTAAAGCAAACAACGGACTGCTTTGGAAGTGGGGTTCTGGTTCTGACATTGGCCAAAGTCAATATGGTCTTTTGGCATGGATCGGGGGGGAAGATTGGGTTTGGTATGTCATTGACTGAAGTCCGCGGCTTTGTAGCTGTTCTTGCTTTGATTGCTTGATGGGAAAAAATATGTTGTATGAGCTTCAACAGCCCTCCACGGTTGACTGGACAAAAAGAGCGCTCGCTGCGACTGCTCCCCTTGCAAGGATGATGTATATGCACTTGGAAAATGCTCTCCAGGGCAACATATCCATAGCCATATACCAACCTGAGATCAGCAATATCCGGCAAATTGTGCTGTCTTTGCCCCTTTGAACGCAGCATGCATGGAGCGTGTGTGTGTGTGTGTAAGTGTGTGTGTGTGTGTGTGTGTGTGTGTGTGTGTGTGCGTGCGTGCGTGCGTGTGTGTGTAAGTGTGTGCGTGAGCGTGTGTGTGTCACTGGCCTCCACTACGGTCACTTGAGTGATGCTTGTAGAAATGAAGGCTGATTTTGTCCCTAAGCTCCCCATGGAGTGCAAAGTCATTACAGAGCATGCCAGATCCAATTAGTTACAGAGTTTGTGGCTACGAAAAAAGGGCGGGATAAAGCACCAAGATGGAGAAGCTATAAATTGGACGAGTCGATGGGAAAATAGTCCTCTGCTGGTGATAAAAACGAAAGAAAAGGAGTTCTTTACGCTGAGGTGCACAGGCAAAATCCTGTCCAAAGATGGCCCAGTTTTATCGGCTAGCATGAATGGTACAGATAAGGTTAGCATATTTTCGGGAATCCACTCAAGTGAAGTAGTTTTCTTTGAACGAGAGATTACAGTTTGAAAAAAGTAGAAAATTCTCAAGGGTGCAGAGCGTTTTTGTTTCATATTTGACTTAGCTAATGATTCACTGTAGCTTACATTTTCCAATTTTACGCCTGGCTAGCTGTCGGCGGCTACACGCTCAGCCTTATCCGTGTTTGACCTGGAACGCAGTCATTTGTCAGTCTTCATCAGAAATGGCAATGAATGGTTGTAAACTTTGACAATTATCAGAAGGGAAGCTTACTTTTATAGGCAACACTTATTTTTGGATGGAATCATTAATATTCTGGGTTGCATTGGTTAAAGTGCTGCTTGTGAAATTGATTTAATTGTTCAGCACAGCAAGCCTTTTTTCCAAGAACAAATATCAATGTGTGTCCATGTGCACCGCTTTCTACTTTCCCACCATGTCTCCTTTGGCTTTTCACAAGTGGCCCTTTTGTAATCACCTTTGATTGAAGCAGGAACAATCATCGAGATGGGAGACTTTAGCTATTCAACGTGATATTAATTCATCAAAGTCACGTCGAAAGGGGGGTTGACAGAGGAAGAAAGGTTTCTTAAAAAAAAGGGAAAAAGTGATCGCAAAGGTGTTACCAGGAGGGCAATAAAAGAGCTATTCATCTTTGTTCCCTGGACACTGGCGTAGGGGCGGAGGCTTTCCAAATCCATTAAAAGCTGCATTGGTCCAACTTGGCAGTGGCCGGAGCCTGTGATGTAGTTTGTCTCACAGGATGAGCCGTGGAAGAGCCTAATCGATCGCTACACTTAGTATTCCTCCAGAAAAGCCTGTACAGGCTCACACAGGGCAAGAGCATTTATCTTTCATTAATGCATGCAGTCCTACTTAAATGGCTGTTTTAAAAGTCACTGGATTTATATCCATTTTTAATTGAACCCGATAGACACAGCTGAGGAAATGCTGAGGTGGGCTAATCTTTCATTAACACTCCCTTTTGAATTATTCACCTACTTTGCATAATGGTGTGCCATACTTTTTTGGGACAGGTTTTGTGTTCCCAAAGCATATTAAGAGTCCATTTCTTAATTTCTGGAGTAATAGTGCACAAGTGTCTTCGGGCTTCTGGGGCTGTGGCGATGACACATGGTAAATATAAAGCTAGTCTCACTTCATTTTTGTAGTAGCGGAAAGGTCTTTTTATGAAGTCTGTTCAGTGAAACATTGCTGCCGCTTTGCAAAAGAGACCTCTTTGCTCTTATTTCTCCAACAAAGAGGCTGCTCCGTCATCTGGCCTTCGCTCTTGGTCAACTTGTAGTGCCCATTGACAAACTTTTGAGACTTAATGGAGTCTCCAGAGGCTAGTGTTCAATTGTAATGTGGTGACCAGCGTGTTGTTGGACAGAATGAGTGTGTCAGTGCAGCATGTGCAGGGTGAGACGCACTGGCTCTTAGTGCTGATGGACAGCAGCTTGTTAATGTTTGAGCGCTGGACTCGACTCCTCTGGCTGACAAAGGGGACATTGACATCTGCATTCAGGCTCATCTGGTTTAGGATCATAGTCTGGAGCTTGTGCTGTGTTCATTGAGGAAAAAACATTTGGCGTGGACTGTGAGGCGCAGTGGCAGATCAGTGGAGGATGCAGGATTGGACGACAGATGGAGTTTGTTGGTTCCTGGTTCCTCTGTGCATCTCTAGCTCTGTCTCAGTCCTCTCTGTCCGTGTGGCACTGGCCCGGTGATAGAACTATGATTAGAGTGGGCTGTCTGGATGACGAAGGAGGCTTTGGCAGTCACCTGGAGTGCTGCAGGGCTTGGTGCTGACGTAGTCGCATTTTGCTCCCGCTGGCTGTCAGCAGCAGGCCACAAGCTCTCATTAATTTCCCCTCCACTATTAATTAGCCATGTGTTGGAGATGCTTGCTTAATTAGGCCGGTGGGCCCACTGCGATTCTCCCTCTCATTACTGTTATTACCAAGTCCTATTGATCATTTAGGAAACTAAGGCGAAAGTTTAGCGTTAACATACTTCTAATTTTAGCTCTGTCTGTAAGTTGACTGGAGCGCCCGCCCTGACACGCTAAAGCGATGTTCTAATTAAACTGCACTTAAAGTCTGAGCACATGGCTGCGTTCTCTCATCCAGACATTCAGCTGCGTTTGCCAGACTCTAAATCTACAACAATGAAGGGTAATCACTAAAGAACTCAAAGTTCAAGTTCGCAAAAGATTCCTGCAGTGCAGCTGTGTGGCACTGGCTGCATGTCGTCGGCTGGAGGCGCGTGGCACACTTGGAAATAAGGTGGCAGAAAGAGAATTCATTATCATGCATTAGGACTGTGCACGTTAGGGGTCTGCTTCAGGCCTGTCCACCAGCATAGCTCTCCTCTCTATAAACTTGTGCTGTCACTGTGCACTCGTGAGGGGGTTCACCCACTGGGAAACTCATATTGTCTCACAGGAGGGGAAAGTTGCAAAGGCAAATTCAAAGTGGAATAACTATATCAAGGTTGAACAATGTATGCTGCTACATGCTTCAAAATCCCCTTAATGGATCAGCATTGTGTTATGGAAATGTTTTCATGTTTCATTTTGAGTTTCTATTTCAAACATATTGTGTGAAATAAAGGCTATAGATACATGCGCTGATATTGGTGCCCCCTGATTGACTGCCGCATATGAAGGAGATGGAAGATTGTGATTCCACTTTGGATTGTTGGATATACCTGATTATGGCCATGTTATGCTTAATACGCCCCGGTTGATTTCGTTTTTGTGAGTCGTGTTACGCCATGTCCAAAACCATCTCTTTTATTCCGGATGAGGCTGCAAATGTACGATTCAAAACCACGCAAACTGTGCAGCCTTGTGGTTTTCCTCCACGCACCGGCCCCATCAACACAATCCCTCCCTCTGTCACGGTTTCAACACGTTGGACTTCTCGAAATGTGCACGGCTCAAGTCAACCTTTTTGTGTGTGTGTGTGTGTGTGTACGGTACATCATGAGTCTCAGGGGCCCATAAACATACACATACATATTCATCGGACAAATAATCTGTTTTCCAGGCCTAATTTTTTTTAACCGGTTTAAAAATAGCCTTGTTAAGTGTCTCCCCCTCCGAAAGTGTATCGTTCAAAGAATCAAGCAGGCGTGAAACAAAAGGTCGTGCGCAGTTCTAAGTTGAGGTGAAAAATGAGATGAAAAGGAGGGGCAGCTCGTTTCTACTCGTGTTGTGATTTTATTAACATACAAAGACAGTTCAAGCTACTTTCACAACAAAGATGAACATCAGGAGACACAATTTAGTTGTTGCAGTGGAAAGTTCGTAGAGATTGGTGTTTTTTTTTAGGGTAGTCTTCCTTCCAAATGTGTCTATAGTAAAATTGGAATATACGGTACACATTGGATCAGGTGTGATGTTTGGTATTCTGAATTGCTAGCTATATTTATATTGCTTGATGCTTTGGTTATAGTTGAAGACATAGTTGATTGAAAGGTCTACTACTTTGAGGACGCTGACTTTGAAAACTATTCCTCCACATGACCGTATCTTTAAAAAAGAAAAGAAAAAAGTAATAAGCGTTTGAGTCAGTAAGAGGTGCTTCATTTCGCTGTTGTCGATAAATCCTCTTCAGATGTTGAAAATCCCACCCACAATGAAGACCCGCGTGATGGCTTAAGTGTATTTGTCAAGCTCTTAACTTTCCGGGGCCAAAATGTTACGTTTGTATATTTTTAATCAAATAAATGGGGAAAATGGGGACGGTCAAGGTTGTATCTCAAATTTTGTGCGTAATTTGGCCTCTCAAAAGCCGCCATGCTGTAGAAGTCTATTAGAGTTTTGTAGCTTTAGCCTTCGCCAACCTCGCAGCGAATCAATTGTGTCTTTTGATTTGTACTTTTGAGTCAACAAGGCCAGAATTGAACCAGTCACTGCAGTACTTCTCGTTAGTAACTGTTCTTAGGATGTACTTTTCCTTTTATCGCTTGTTTTTTCTTTTTTACAAATTACACTTCATGTTGGTAACGTTTCCTTTTCACTATCTAACATATTTAACATGTTAAAGTGCCTATGACAGGTCGTACGACACGTTGAAACTAAAATGGAGTTAAAGATAAATATATTTTGAATTTGGCTAAAAAATATAAAAATGTTATCTCTTAGGAAATTACCCAGCAAACACTGGGCAAAAACTCATCTAATGTAACAGTTATTTTAATTTGACAAATTAAACTATATGGGAGTGACTTTTGTTGAATTAATATTTAGAAAGACAATAAAGTTGTTTCTTTTGTGTAAATTATGCATAAACTTTGACTGGAACGAGTGTCCCTAGTGTGATGTCACTTCCTGTAATTTTCTACAGATTTTTCCAAGTTTTCTCCACAAATACCTGCTCGATTGGTGTAAGTAGCAATAAGTAGGAAGACTTCCTATTTATTGCGTATTTTGTATTTCATATTACAGTGTAGAAAAAGATTCAGTTGTAGTGATAGGGACTCTATACGTTTCGACTCTCATCCAAGAGTCATTCTCAATCTGTGAATCAAGACCGGGAACTCAGATATTTCTCCTACTCTGGGTAGGCCCTGCCCACCGGGCGGTACCTCCTGATGGAAAGGTGTAATTGGTTTCACCAGAAACTAAACCTTTGTTTTGTTTTCTATCAAACTAGCCTCTTTGTTTACTACCAGTCCTTTAATGGGCTATCAGCCTCCTATTGTTACCTGGCTCACTCTCTCCCTCCCTGTCCAGATGACTACAACTGAATATTTTTCAACAATGGAACTCTCCTGGACAAATGAGGGATTACACCGACATGTCTTCACATTGCAGTGATTTAAAGCAGTGAAGTGAGGCTGTTGGAGATTTTTTGGGAAGCAAATCAACCTAATCAGAATTGAGTTTTTCTTCCTCCATCATGCTCTGAGTCATTGACTGGTGGATTCAACCAATCACAGTGACGTGTGAAGTCGTGTGAAGTTAATACTAATTACTATGGGAAAAGGCATAATATGTATTTTGTATTGTGTATATATATAAAATTGTTTGTTTTTGCCATAACGTCCACACTGACAGGCCTTGATGAATGGATTGCATCAGGAAGTGCATCTGGCTTAAGATCTATGCCACTTTTATGCACATCAAGTTACTTTGCCGCGGCAGATCAGGAGGATAAACACTGAACAGACCGAACAGCAGTCAAATGAAGGAGTTTCTTAGCATTAGCATCAGCCAAGTTGCATTGTCGTTATCTTTCACGTAAACATGGGAAAACTAATCTTCCTGCGAGGCCTTAATGGAGCCTTGTGTGGTCTGCTTGCTACAATATTGACTGCTGTAATGATCGCTGCATCATGTCTGGTGGTTGCGGCTGACGGGAGGTGGTCGGAGCTGTTTTGCACCCAGACACAAAGGTAGCGTGTCTGTGTAGCTTGCTTTTCCTTTGATTAGCTTTGAGTTTATGGGTGGTCATCCTCCGGGGGACTCATTAGCCATAACGACAAGGCCAGGATTTGCCGTTAGCGCGTCTTAAGACAAAGTAAATGCCTGGTACCTACTATAGCATAATCTCTTTAAACCTTTTACACCGGGAACAATAACTCGAATGCTGCTGCAGTTCTGTGTATATGTCTCCTCGCTTTTTGTTCCTTTCTTTTTTGTGTCAATTACGCCCCAGGATGTGGCCCACGGGTATGGCCTAGATGGATGCAGGAGACTATAGCTGAGAAGGTTGCAAATGAGAGCCGCTTTTCACCCCGCGATGGATGACATATGCAGGAATTTGAAGGAAACTTTGTCAAAGTCACAGGAACTTTCAGCCGCGGAGACATCCGATCGGAGTGATTTAGGCCAAATTGTCCAGCCTTTATCGTGATAATAATAGAAGTGCTATTATGATTGTGTGGTTCCTCACTCCAGTTTTACATATGTGAAATTACCTATGCTATCTTTTGTGAAAAAGGAAAGGATTTTTTTTTGTTTTAATATCTTTGCTTATTTACATTTGTTTTCTTGTGTACTAAGGTTTAAAGGCTGAAAAGAGATTTTTTGGGAGAGGCACATCAACCACATAGGAACAATGGGACATTTGTTTTTCCTGGATGACAAATCCACTTTTGGCCTCCGTCAAAAGGCTTAACAGTATAAAACCTGCTGAATGAAGATGCCCATCAAAATGGGCTTCTGTCCTGCATTAAATGGCTCCCCACATTTAAAAAAATAGCTATTATTATTAGTGGAAATGGACCAAAATGCAGGTTTCATTTGACACTTAATGTCGCTGCTGCCACTGCAGCAACATTCGAGTTATTGTTCCTGGTGTAAAAGGTTTAACATGTATCATAAAAACAAATTGACTTAAGAAATTGGTACTACATATAAAACATAATCTTTTTGGACAAACAATATCCTGGTTTGGTTATGATTTATTATACCCATGTTGATACTTGACCAGAGGAAAGAACTTTCGCTGTATAATTACTGTAATCATTTTCTGTGTTAATTCCCAATTCTTTTTCTTGCTCTTCCAAAACTGTGCATAATAGTGCACTTTGTGAGATATGAGAGGAGGTAGATGCTTCATTAGTGCTTGTTGCCGGGTTTGCTGTGTTTGCTTCCTCTGTTTGTTTATGCCAGTGTTGATCTTGGCGGTGGGGCGGTCCAGGTCAGCCAGTGCCGGCTGCACTGCGGCTTGTTTGATGTTAAATACTGACTTTTCTTGTTCTGCCTGTTTGGCACATAGTTCTGGCCCTTCCATATAAACAAAATGGCAAATAAACCGTTGTGAATTTCTCTTTCATGTTCAGAACAAATACCCAGGGCCTTGATATTTGTGCTTGAGATTTGGGTTTGTTTTCCACAATAATTCTCAGCCTGTGATAAAGGTGCCTCATGTGGCTGTTCTTGTTGCCCACAGCTTCAGCACTGCCTACCAGTGTATCTACTACTCCCCGGAGCACACGGCCAAAGCACAGGAGGTGCTGAGCTCCATGAGCCTGCTGCAGCCGCTCATCACAGCGCTGTCCGAGCAGCTGCTGCTGGCCGCGCACGAGCACTCGTCCTCTGGGCTCCGGGACGCTCTCAAGAACCTCTCAGACAAGGTACTGGACACTAACAACACCTCCATCTGTTATCTCATATACACACAACACGTTCATACCATTCCAACATTGACCCTGTCTCTAGAACTAATGTGAATGTCATAGTGTGATAGTGTGATTAGTTTGGAGTGTCTATAGGTCCATGTCTCCAGTCTGTCTGAACTGAACCTGTAATTAAAGGTCTTAGAAACATAACAAACAGAACTAGTTCATTTTAAGCAGTTTGAATCATATAGTAATTCACCGCGATGAGTTTTTAAAGTGCTTTTCACAGACATTCACTGACAGATACAGGTCAGATTCTGAACCTCAG
Source organism: Eucyclogobius newberryi (assembly GCF_026437365.1). Lineage (NCBI taxonomy): Eukaryota > Metazoa > Chordata > Actinopteri > Gobiiformes > Gobiidae > Eucyclogobius > Eucyclogobius newberryi. The sequence continues at coordinate 29,766,030 of NW_027316056.1, read as the reverse complement.
AACTGCTTTTACAATACTACATCTGTACAGAGGCAACACAGATGTGACCGTATTACATGCAACAAAGACTGGTACCAACTGTTAGTGGTTAATACATGTTTTTGTCGTATAGAATAATCCACTGAAAAAAATAGACCGTATGAAGTCCAGTGCCACACTCCAATGATTAAATTAACATCGAAAGCTGTTAATTCAAGAACCGTCTGAAAAATACAAATTGAATAGATAATTATAAGATAATAATAACCTTTATTTGTCACGTAATGGGGAAATTCCACTGTTGCAGCACAGATTAGGCACAGAAGCATAATAATGAAGAAACAGATAACTCTTATACTCTTAATAAAAATAACACTCTTATTTACAGCTGTTATATGGACAGAGAATATTGCACCAGGATGACTGACATAAAAAGTATCAACCTCAACGACCCAGCTAATGTCAGCCTTTATTACAAAACTAAATATTGATTATAACTCTCATAAAATCCGATTATTCATAGCCATCCAAACTTCACTCTTCAATCTTCTCTTCTTCCTCTTTGAGCAAACCGCACATACAGTGTCTTATTCAGGTGTTGTTTCCACTCTCACAGGACAACAATGGCAGAGCACCAGTTCAATTTGATACAACAAGCCACTTTTCTTATCTTTTCTTTTCTTTTTCTCTTCCGCATAACTTCCCAAACTTAACACCATTTCCAGCCAAGACTTCGGGACAGCCTCTCAAACGAACCAGACCTGGGGAATAGCCATAAAAGCAAACAGAAGTGAACAGCAGAGGCGCTTTATGGAGTGCGGGTATTTTTGATCAGCGTAATTAATGAATTACATCTGGTGCTGTCAGGCTGCAATCTGCCGCGCCACAGAGGAATAGAGCCCAATCAGCCATCTTAATTGGTACATTCGCTCTGTCGCTGTCTCGCTCTCATCCTTGATTAGACGTGCCGCACCCCTGGACCTGGTAACCTCTCGCCCCAGTCAGCAAGCTCAGCACCCCGATACGGAGTCTCCCTGCGGAACTAACGAAGGGAATAAAGACTAATGATTGTACTTTTGGTTGTTTTCCCTCGCACTATGTCACTTTTATGGTGGAGGGAAGCGCTATCTGCTCGTCTACATCCATCTGCATTCGTTTCATTGCACAAAAACATAGATCCGACCTGTAGCTTGGCCTGGAAGCCTCACCTGCTTGTCTCCATGGAGATAGATGGGTTTAATGTCGCACTGTGGAAGATTCCAGGCAGAGCAGAGCGCCTTTAAAGGAATAATAAGTGGCATAGCGTTGGCTCTCTGTGCGTGAATGCTTTCATTATTTGTGATGGATGCTTGTATTCACCTTTATTTTAATGCAGTGTTTCTAAAGCAACGCAAATATAATAATTTATGATTTCTTGGCATTAGTTCTTCCGCACAAAGTAGTTAGTTCCAGCTCAACCACCTGACAATATTCGCTAGGTTTTAATCCGCAGAGAAATGCACGGTCCATGTCAAAACAAACACGGCGGCTTACGGAGAAAAGACTTATCTCAAATCAAAGGATTAAACGACAAACGCTGTAAAAAGTTATAAAACAAAACTTTATCTGAATAACACTGGGATAGCTCAATAGAGACGTCTCGCGTTTAGGACTCGCTGCATGCATTTGATTTGTCGTTAGAATCCAGACAAACGAATAGGAGGGACTGATTTAGCTGGTTATTTACTACTCAAGCCGGCAACCATGAAACATCAGATGCCACGAAACATCACATGTGACGGTGTGTAAATTGTGTTTTCATTACACGCCAGATGTTCAGAGCCACGCCTGATCGCACGGGAACACATCTGTGCTCGCGGTTAGCTGCGCCGTCACAATAACGTGTTCATTTTGATTCATTTGTTGGAGAGAAGAACAGATTTGACGACTAACTGTAGATTATGATGGAGGCTAATCAAACTGCAGTGTGTACCAGGTGGATCACTGGTTTACAGGGCGTCCGGAATCTCCCGTTGTGTTATGTTACAGAATTATTCCAACATGTAATAAAGTCATCATTTTTTGGGCCTCTGCATCGTGAGTTTGAATCTGGCTCTCGACTATTTGCCACATGTCATTCTCCAGTCTCATTCCCATTCCATGCTGCGCTGTAAAGCCTACGGGCCAAAAAAGATCTAAGGATGTTCCCGTGTGAATTTACACGTCGGAACTCGGAAAACCCCGACCTCCGAGGACAACTGTAAGGCAGCATTTGCTCTGTGGATAGTTTTGTATGTTTGCCACGTCTGTCTTGGCTCTTCACAGGTAAATCTAAACACTAGATGGTAACTGTAAGTATATAATTATTCGAGAATTATGACACTGACAAGTTATGCTTCAGCAACCTGCGCACCACAGCACATACGGTCTAAAAGTGTGTTCGACGCTGTTTCTCAGGGGTCACAGCGAGTCTGGCCTGTAGAGAACTGCAAGTGAAACAGCATCAAATGGCAAGATCCCTTTTCTTTTTCCTCCACGTCTTATGGATTTGGAGAAATGCCTTTTTTTTTTTACATTTTCCCAGGCTGGTTCTAGCTCTTTCTGGTTACTCCGACTTCTGAAAACTCCACAAGGTCACAGATTTTTGGCCTATCAAGATTTCCATTCTCTTGGCGCTGATTAGCCGCGGAGTAAGAAGATGCTCCTCTGCTTTCTATACAATGACGAGTCCGTTGATGATAATAATAATAATAATAATCTGGGCCTGATGATGATAACAGTGAACAAGGCAAATTGCAATGCAGCCTTCCTCCTCCTTTAGCGGCGTCTAGGACAATGCTGAATTTGTATTTTTAGCTATCGTGGTAACAGGGCTTGTGATTGTGTGTGATTATGCTTCATTATGGTATACAGGGTCATATATTAATGCTTTTCATGTCGTGTTACGCAGACCCCTCACTCTCAATAGATTCTTTGTTGTTTGGGCATTATTTCCACCCCTCCCAAAACAGAATATTGACTGTTTTCCACTAAATCGCCCTTGATATTTATTTTTGAAAAGCAATACTAACAATTGTAATAATTACTCAGTTCCCCTCAACGTTTGGTCTCATTTTTCCATTTTTTTTTTTTTAAAGCTATGAATGATTCCGCCTGAATTTCTGAGTCCTGTTGCCATGACAACTTCGATCGTTCTCGCGGCGAGAGTGTTTACAGTTGAGTTGTTTGAACAATGAAAGTGATGTTATTAACAAACGCGCCTCGGCATGATTAAAAGACTTGTAAATAATTGCCACTTCACGTTTTGTTTTGCCCCGTAGGCTTTATCAGACGGGACAGGGCAGCGTGAAACGGGGGTGAGAGAGAAGGGGGGGACATGCAGTAAACTGTCGGGAGTCGGGATTCGAGCTCCACTTCAGTTTTTCCATAGGCTTCATGTGCACAGCTAAATTTGGTTGACATGGCGACCAGTTGCAGCCTTGACTTGCAGCGGCAGGGGCTTTGGCAGGTAGATATTACTTGCCGGATGCGAAACGTGAAGAGGAATTGTAATGAAAATGTTGAATTGCGTAATGTAGCTGAATAAAATAAAAGGAAACACAAGTAAATGTTTTAAAGGATTTCTTGAGAAGTTTAGTTTGTGAGTCGACCTGCAACAAAAGAGAAGACATTATGGAACTGATCAGTTTAGCAAAATGAAACGTTAACTTACCTCATGTGTCAGCCATTTTAGGTGCGCCGGCCAAAAGAGTCCCCAGGGAGCCGGAGCACCTTAAGAAGGTTCCGGGGCAGAACATTGTGGGAAACTAGGAGGGGGTGTTTTAGGGGGTTAACTGTTTTAAAATACATGGTAAGGATGAAATTGTGCACGGTACATTAAATAAAGAATATATTTTTGTATGATTGACACTGTGTTTCTACAGTTAACTTTTATCTTTGCTGTTTTAGAAAGATTAGTAACTTACCTGGTCCTCGGAGTAGGAGTGTCCATTCAACCCAGTGGCCTATAAAAAGTGCCTGGTTGCAGTTGCTCAAGTGGTCGATACTGCTAACAGATGCAGTATTTTAAGTCTATTTTTATTTATTTTTTTTGCAAATCACTGTAAATAAAATGCACGTGGGTCTGCACCATCGTTCGTTTATATAATTTTTGTTTCGTCATTAGAAAAAGATGACACAATAGTTCAGGAAATCGCAGCAAATTGCGTCTTGGCGGGTCAGGGATATGAGACATTTTTTTAAACTCCTTGACATAGAAGCAGCATTTAGCGGTCCCCTATAAAAACAGTAGTAAACAGAGTAGCTTGCGCTCATATATAAGCATATTTCTCGATCGGCGAAGCTCATATTTGAATTGTCGAATTGTAATTTGCGCAGAGTAAAGCCACACTTACTCAATGCGAACACCCACAGAGCTATATCCGACGCATTAGCTCCGTGACCCGGTGGTTATCGAGCGCAAACACTGTCTGCGTCCTTTTCTTTTTCGTTTTAATATAGCTCATTTCAGGAGGTGAGAAAAAAAAATATGAATAATGCATGTTGCCGTCGTGCAAATTAACACCGAGTTCGGATACGCCCGGAGTTCAATGTGATTGAGCGTTTGAATGTTTTCCCGTGTAGAAGTTTGTCCTGTAAATCAAAGCTCAGGCGGACAGCTCAATCTTTCGAATAGTGTTTGCTTTACACCTTTGTCTTAACGGTCACATTATAAAGCGTGCAGAAATTCCCTGGCAATTACCCAAGGCTTCTTATCCCGGGCATGCAGCGTCACATCATTGACTTACAGTAATGGAAGTCGTTTGGATCCCTGCGAGGCAATTAAAATGGGTATGAATTAAATACAATGGTGTTTTAAGTGTAGCTGCTCATTTTTGCCCTCTCCTAAAGCGATTATCAGATGGCCTTTTCACTGGAGGAAAGGGCATTTTTGAATATTTCCGAATCCGGGGCCGAGATTGCGATAGAGCCACGTCCCCCAGAGAAAGGCGGAGGATCACTTTAAACGCGTGTCAGCATTTTAGAGTTTTATACTAGTTCTTTTCATAAGCGATGTGTTAAGTTCAGAGCTGGGCTGCAGTAAGGAATGAAGAGCTGATTGTGCAGTTGTAGCTCTTAGTTAGTGTGTATGTGCTAATGGTGCTACTGTGCTATTGAATGTACAATTGATAGATCGTAAAAGTGTTTCGCCATAATCGTAATATTAAAAAACAAATACAGTGTATCTCAATGGCACCAAGATGTTCAATCTGACAGAAATGTGCTATTTTTACATTTAAATAATGAAAAAGGCTGAGTTTTATTCATGATTTTCCTCCATTATTCTCAGTTTTGTCTCGTGAGATTATTGTGTCAAAACATTTATCTTCAAATTTCGCATTTCACAATAATTTCCAATATTGTGCAGCCCGAGTTGATGTCATTTTTCATACTAGTTTTAATGAGTATCTAGTGATAATTCTAGTTTTATTGATTAGTATTAGTAGGTATTGTTTTGTTGACAGTCTTGAAGTAAACCGAGGCAGACACAGGGAGAAGATGCAGAAATGCTGAAACTCGCATACTAATATAAAGTCAAATTAGTGATGTTCATGCGCACCAAAGAGTACCGTATTTTCCGGACTATAAGTCACACTGGCCAAAAAATGCATAATAGAGAAGAAAAAAACATATATAACTTGTAGTTAGTTTACCAAATCATTAGTTTTACCCCAAATCACTAAATCCATTGAATTCTTCTTCCTCTGTGTCACTTCTAAACAACTCCAGAGGTAGAGGAAGTGCAGAGTCTTCTTCTGCGTCGCTTAGAGCCAAGAGCGCCCTCTTGTGTTTGTCAGTGTGAAAACAACGAATAATATCACATATAAGTCGCTCTGGAGTATAAGTCGCACCCCGGCCAAAACTATGTAAAAAGATGCGACTTGTAATCCTGAAAATACGGTAAATGGCAAGACTAAAAACTCCAAACGCTTTGTAACACATACATAAATGTTTGAAGCTGCATTCGACACAACGTAATCCCCGAGAGGTTGAATCATAATGGAAAAGGCCACAGCTCGCGGGATCAAGAAGTTGTTGCTATTATCATTTATTACGCCCAACCTGGCAACCACACACAGAGATGTGTTGGTGCACGACGTGAGATATGGATAAATAATTGCTTTAATTAGGCCGGGGCCATAATTCACGTGGAGCGGGGGACATTGTTTATGTGGTTAAGTGATTTTGTTTGTCAATTGTGGTGAATATCTTTTCACAGTTCAGTGGGTCGTCGATCCTGAGGCTAATTAAATTATCGTTAAGCGTGGTTTCAAATAGAGCAACAACATTTCAAGGTAGATGTCTTTTATAACTGTATTTGTTGTAAAAGAGATTAGATGGTGGACACATAAATATTTAGGTTCTAATACAGACAGAACGTTTTGAAATCAAGGCAAGCAAATTACTTTTTAACTTTCTTTTTTTGTATTATCCTGGTGACAATAATGAGACAATATTTTACCAATTCAACAGAAATTTGCTTATTTAATTGCATATTTAACTGTATTAGTGGAGGTTTAAGTACCAGACTAATGTGAAATCTCACTGTATCACCTTTATTTTAACATATTGCTCACCTCTCGTCTCAGCTGTCAGCACATTTTATATTTTTTAAAAGAGATTAAAGCGGAAGTTAACACGCTCCTGATTGTGCAGTGCGATATCTTGAATCCACTTGAATGTGATGCTTCGTGTAAAACCGTCAGTGCAGATAAAAGGATCCGATTCTGTGACTGTCTCCGAGGCCAAACCAAGATCTTTAGCAAAGATTTCATAAAGTGTGGTACTTTTTGAGCACATTTTGCATACGTTATTTTTGGTTTGTCATAACTTCAGATGGAGCGCCTGCATAACTCTAGGTGAGTCTCTGGTTTTGAAAGAAGTAAACTGAAAATCCGTGTTGAACGTTATCATTATTTGTTAGGAATTGGCCATATGAAATCAGAACTAAGTAACTTTAGTGATAGAGCTCCCCCTACAGCTCCCTTGTGAAACTACACTATCAGAGAACAGACCCAAAGTGTTTTTCTTTTCTTTTTTTTACTAGACTAAAGGAACTCTCAACAAACAAAAACATTTAACTTTGCCAAAATAATTTTCTAGAAGTGTTCTCTTCAGGACGGCCATGTTTTAACGCTGGTTCCCCGCCCAGAGCCAGCAGGGGCCAACAACGAGCGCTCCAAACTCCCTGAAAATACATATCTAATCACAGAGACTCGCAGAGACATTAAATAAGGTATAACAAGACTTGGCTCTTTATTCATACAGACAGAGAAGACGTTGAGCTGTGCCAGCTTGTGTTTCATACGAGATATTCACCACGAGCTGGGCAAACAAATCTAGCAGTACAACATTAGGTATTACCAAATGTGATGACGTCACACGTGAACGCGACCTTTTGTCAGCGGCGATTCCTCCTGAACGTTTAAAGAGGCTCGTCTCTACATCCTGATGACATCGACATAAAGCCCGCCTCCTGCACTAGGGCATCTTTGGCCTGGGGATGTGTTCTCTTATCTATTTCCCTGACGGCGTTGCTTTCCAAAACTCCTCACTGCTCCCGCCACACCGGGGGGGGTCGGCACGTGAAGGAGACCCCCGTAGTAAACGTACACGGGCCGCTTCGTGACCTTACGCCAGTCACGTCGCGTTTTTTCCACCCCCCCTCCCGTCTTCGTTTTGTTGTCTGTAATAGAATAGCTCATTGCGGCGCTAACTCAATTACTCCTGAGGGTCCTTATCGTGTTTTGATTCCCCGCTTCTGGAACCGTCATCGGCTTTACAGTAGAGGGTGAATTTGAGATCAAAGCATGCGGGCGCTCCTCCGAGAAGCCGACTGGAGGAAGAGTAATTGAATTGTTTGTTGTTTTGTTGGTGTTTTCGTCGCTGGCTGGCACGGCGGCGGTAATGGAGAGCAGCTTTTTCATGACAAGGGAGGAGTGCGCTTGCGTTTTGGTTTTCTTTTCTCTTGGTCTGTAAATAGTTGGCTCGTTCCCAGCTCCGGTCTGAACTGTTCCTTTTGGGTTTTTTTCCCACCGGGGAAGTGACACTTGCTTTCTGTCTCTCGATGGCCTCGTCTCCTTTGCTTTGCCGGCACTTAGATTTTCATTTGCGACGCTGTCTCAGGCACAATAACTTTCTCGTATGTTTCTTTCAGTGTCGTTTTTCGCCAGACAGAGCAATTTGTCCACGCGCTAACCGCACAATGAGCACATAGTCTGTCAGGTTTTTTTTTTTCATTTGTGTGGTACAGAACTACTGTGAAAAAAGTGCACCGTATCTCTTTCATCAACAATGTTTGGATGTTAAACTTTAAAGAATTCCAAACTTTAAAGAGCTGTCAAAGTGAATGCGATTAATCAAAGGAAATCACGGTATTAATCATAAATTGACCCATGGATTATGCAGGAGGCTTCACCTGGAAGGTACAGGAAGGTACAGGAGCAGGACTGTGACGACGTGTTACATTTACACATCAAATCCAACAGTCCTCAGGTGCAGATCAGTCGCCAGCTGATGTTTACTAGAGAGCCAAAAAATGCATAATAGAGAAGAAAAAAAACATATATAAGTCGCACTGGAGTATAAGTCACATTTTTGGGGGAAATTTGATAGAATCCAAGACCAAGAACAGACATTTCATCTTGAAATGTAATTAAAAATAATAACAGATTAGAGAACATGTGAATAGGTGTACGTATGCTAACGCTAACACTAGTGATGGGTCATTTGAAGCCGAGGCTTCGAGGATTGTGTCAGTTTGCTTAAAAACACGTGACCGACAAAAGCGAAGCTTCACTTTGTTTTTGGTCATGTGACTGGTTCAGGATACGTGTCACTTTCAAATAGAAGCGCGCGATGTCTCGCGGTGCGTCGTGGGTGTCGTGGGTCAGTCAGTGTCAGATAGTAGAATGACAGTTCAGTTTAGTATTTCAGGTTTATTACTCAGGTTTGTATTTCAGAAGCACAGGAAGCTGCTGATTATATCTAACAGCACAAGCACCGAGCACGTATCTGTATAGTAATAACATTCCTAATCCTAATTACAAATGCTCACTAAATGATTCAAACAGGAAATACTTGGCCTTAAAAATTTTATACCTGAAAGGCACATTATAGAAGAAATGTTTATTAAGGTGAATGAGTACCAAAGCGTTGATTCACTCACGCTCTCCAATTATGTGTGATGATCCCCTCATTTTGCAGCAGTGATCAATGAGTCAAGTTCTGATACAGACTTTAAACTGAAGCTCCATCAGGATGATCTCAAGCAGCGTCTGGATGAGGAGAACAAGCACAAATGAACTGCCTCATAATCCGTGGCAGTGCCTGGGTCTGAGAAAGCTCAGATTGTTGAAATAGATAAATACTAATATAAACCTAGAGTTTTCAGAAGTCTGTGTGGCTGACTAGAGTTGCATCCGCCCTGGGACCAGGGGAATACAAGATCGAGACCTGATCAAGCCTTATTGTTGAACCATGTGACACAAGCTGTTGTTATGGAATAAATATGCATCATTGGATAGATCATTTATTTTTTAGTGTATTTTTTGTGTATTGGTGTTATTTTCTCAATAAAAGCGGTTATTGTTTGGTTTGTGACGCTGTACTATTTCACATGCATTACATTTTATTGACCACAAGATGGCGTAGTGGAGCAAATGAAACACCTTGCGAGGCATCGACTCGTGTATCGATACAATTGGCTAAAGCCTCAAATGGTTCATGGGGCTTCATTTGGCCATCACTAGCTAACACCTTCAGCTACATGAGGCACAGACAGAACTGTGGTAAGTGTCTGGTATGTTAACGTGACATATGAACAGTTATTCAGATAACTATAGCATAAAGAACATGCTAACAAGTTTACCAAAGCATCAGTTTTACCCCAAATCACTAAATCCATTGAATTCTTCTTCCTCTGTGTCACTTCTAAACAACTCCACAAACTCCAGAGGAAGAGGAAGTGCTGATTCTTCTTCTGCGTCGCTCAGAGCCTAGAGCGCCCTCTTGTGGTTGTCAGTATGAAAAGAACAAATAATATCACATATAAATCGCTCTGGAGTCGCACCCCGATCAAACTATGAAAAAAGGTGCAATTTATAATCCGGAAATTACGGTAAAGATTGGTTATGAACGCTAAAACAAATCTTATCTATTTCACTAAACCAGCACAGGACAGTGTTAAACACCAGACCAACCTGAACAGTTTACATCTGTCACATTAAGAGCCAGTTACACCCGCAAGTGGCAATGAAGGGCCTTGAACCCCACTAAACCGGTTGCTTGGTCCTGTAAATTTACTCAGATTTATTTCGAAATAGACTAATAAATAAAAAATAGACCTTTTAAATAGGCAATTGTATATAGATTTGCAAAATAAATTGATTCTTAAAAATCCTTAAAGAGAACGTGTGGAAATATTCAAAAGTAAGAAGATTGTACATTTATGTCATTATCAACGTAAGCGGCGTGTGTTAGTCGTGTTTCATCGTTTAAATCAACTGACGGCACTAATTAAAACACAGATACAATTATGGCTCATCATGATGTTTATCTGAAGAAAAATTAAATACAAAATAAAGTACGTGGCAGAAACATCTCACCGTTCAGGCGAGGTGGGAAAAATGTCTTGCATAAGGACATTGTAGAACCCAATCAAAGCAGTGAATATATCAAAATTCAGTCATTACAATTCATAAGATTGTAGATATTATAGTGTCACTTGATAAATGGCTTGCTTTCTGGTCTGGTGACATTATGATTGCTATGTTCTCTCTTTGCTCGCTATACTTTATGTCCTTAAAACTCTTCTCTCGCTCTGTTTTTCTTCGCCGCAGACGGAGCAGTTCGTCCACACGCTCAAGGACGAGCTGGTCAAGAGCGCTCTCCTCGCCCTGCACGCCGCCCGGCCCGGGTTCAGCTCCAAGAACCAGAAGCAGCCGGGCCACGTCCGCCGCGGCTCAGACCACAATCAGAGCTCTCCCCAGACGCTTCCCGCAGGCCACAGTCCAGCCACGCCGGTCACAGAGAGCCCCAAAGTGTGTAATAATGTGGAGGAATCGAAAACCAACACGACGGGGGAGGCTGGAACTGTGCCCCTGCAGCAGCAAGACTCCATACCGCACCATAAAGAGTACGACGAAGAGGAATGGGCAAGTGTCACCGCCGTTTTGTATCTTTGAAATATCTTTTCTGCGCTGTTTTGTTTCACGCTACAGTACACGGCGACGGTCCCCGGATTGTTCCACACAATAGCACATGCTTTTGTTGAGGCAGTGTTGAAAATATGATCCATTACTTCACTTAAATATGAATATATCTGCATAAAGCAAACATGTTATTAAAGGATGGAGGCCTGGAATAGAGGGGCCCCCGCACAAACACAATCTGGGGGCATTTAGAAGGACTTAAAACTGTGAGATATAGTGTTTATTAGTGTTTAAATATCCACAATGTAACTTTTCTGGTTGACGACTTGTCCCAATGGAGGTGCTATTGCTTTGCACAGTATCACAGGTGTTACGGGTGAGATCTGTGGAGAGGCGACCCCGCTCATAGTAAGAATGCGTGTTTTTCAAGGTAGTTTTTTGCTGTAAAAAGGGGTTGAGTGAGTGCGAGCAGATACGTTTAATGCACTTTAAAGCGTTCCAGGAAAATAAATACATCTAGGTGAAAGACCCCCCACCAGAATAGTTACCAGAGTCCCACCTTGGCTGTACTGGCCCTGGCCACATGTGCCCGCCTCAGTCCCACTCCGCCCTGAAAGCGTCTCCATTACACGTGGAGCTACAGTGTCAGAGTCATTCTCAAAAACACAGTGACAACATTAACGCACGACAGCATCATTTGCCCGATTATTATTGTAACCATAAAACATCATTGTTACGGCAACAGTCAATAAAGCGGACAGAATTACGGCCACAGAAGAAATAATGGGTTTATTACTCACCTCGCCTGAAGCTAAAGTTAACTACATCACTCTCATCCATGCCCTTAATGTATTTTCATCCGCAATTCAATGACACATAATCCACAAAAATATCACTATGAATCCAGTTTTTTACAAAATTAACAAACAAAAGTAGATTTTCAGGCGAGTAGTTTATAAATCTATGCTGGAAGTATCAGTGAAGCAGATTACATCTTAGATAAACACTTTCTGTGCGTTAAGCCTTAACCAGCACAACTGCATTTCAAAAGTGATAATTACACAAGTTGGACTTAAATCTAAACTAGAAGTACAATTCTCTGATTGTTTTGAACATGTTCTTGTCTCAAAGTGAGTGGCTTTGCTCTGGAAACAGCTGATGCTAGGTGCGCTGGCTGTTTGTCTGTGTTTAGCACAAGACTCTCCTCATGTCTGTGCTCGGCACTTTTTGTCTCACGTTATAAATTGTTAAAGTCTCTAAAGACTGTAGTGAACAGCAGTGTTCTGTCTCGCTGAAGTCGCTCACAAAGAACATTTTATCCACTCAGTGTCTGAGTGTCTGTGGACGTCTCGTTTAGTCCCCGCTTTGCTCGACTTCGCCCCAAAGAGGAAGAGGGTACTAAAAAGTACTGGGCCTGAGGAAGTAGCACCAAGTGGTAATGTGCCACTGTCAAGTAAAGCAGAGTAGGTGCCAATCAAAAAGAGGCAATCGTGCACCTTCAAATAGAAATGAGTCTTCAGAAAACATTCAGAAATGTTTTGTTGCATCAGTTTGAACCTGATGATAAATAGCTGTTTTATGTGCGGTGAAAAAAGGGTCAGAAAAGGATTGGAACTTTGTTTAAGATTCAATTAAATATTTTTTTCTTCTGAACAAAATAGTTGATTTTACCAACAAAAGTTAGAAAATCAAACAACGAAACTGTCAGTGAACAATAATAGAGGAGCAGGGATTATGCAGATGGGTAACTGTCCCTATAGTGTCACAAACTGTCTCAGGCTGTCCCCAGAGTGTCCCAGACTGTCCCAGAGCATCCCAAAGCAGAGTCCCAGAGCAGCGTCCCAGAGCAGCGTCCCAGAGCAGTGTCCAAGAGCATCCCAGAGTGTCTCAGAGCGTCTCAGAGTGTCTCAGAGCGTCTCAGAGCATCCCAGAGTGTCTCAGAGCATCCCAGAGTGTCTCAGAGCATCCCAGAGTGTCTCAGAGCGTCTCAGAGCATCCCAGAGTGTCTCAGAGCGTCCCAGAGTGTCTCAGAGCGTCTCAGAGCATCCCAGAGTGTCTCAGAGCATCTCAGAGCATCCCAGAGTGTCTCAGAGCATCCCAGAGTGTCTCAGAGCATCCCAGAGTGTCTCAGAGCGTCCCAGAGTGTCTCAGAGCGTCTCAGAGCATCCCAGAGTGTCTCAGAGCATCCCAGAGTGTCTCAGAGCGTCTCAGAGCATCCCAGAGTGTCTCAGAGCATCCCAGAGTGTCTCAGAGCGTCCCAGAGTGTCTCAGAGCATCCCAGAGTGTCTCAGAGTGTCTCAGAGCATCCCAGAGTGTCTCAGAGCGTCTCAGAGCATCCCAGAGTGTCTCAGAGCGTCCCAGAGTGTCTCAGAGCGTCCCAGAGTGTCTCAGAACGTCTCAGAGCATCCCAGAGTGTCTCAGAGCGTCCCAGACTGTCCCAGAGCGTCTCCTGTCTCCTTCGACCCTCCTTTGTGGCAAAGAAAAAACAAAGATGATCACAAAGATTTATAGATGTAGTAATAATATGACTTCCAACTACATTTAAGACAAACAATTAGCGTAATCCTCTAATTGCATCTATTGATAACAACGAGGAAGTACACAATTTATCACAGAGTAGTGAACAGTTTATTCCCATTAGACGATCCTTTGGTATATTTTGATTTGAGGCCTGATGAAAAATGCATGGAGCGGACGTGAACTGACTGGTGATGCGTTTGGCCGCTGCAGGACAGAGTGTGGGCCAGCGTAGCCAAATGCCTCAACTGCGTCATCGCCATGGTGGACAAGCTCCAGGAGGAGGAGAAGAGCAAGCAGGAGTCCACCCCGGACAAGCAGCTCGCCGACGTCATCACCTCGCACAACCCTGGTAAACACGCGTGCACATTCACCGTTTGCGGTCTGAAGAAATCACAACACAACAGATTTATTTCCTCTACCTTCTTTTCTTTTTTTTTACCTTGGATTGTAAATTAAACCCGTTTGGTCACAGCCATAAATTTAGTGTAGCGTGTGAATTTGAGAAACTGTTTTGAGATAGCCATATTTGACTCCTGCCAGTTTGTAAAGGTCATTTCTATTTATTTCGTCATAATGAAGAATCCGTGCTGTTCTGTGTGATCATAGGCATGTTCGAGGTCGGCCGAAGCGAGGTGCCAGCTTTGACTGTAATTACACTTCATGATCCGACTGTTCAGCTGCATTTGTCTCTGGTTGTTGCCAGATATGGAATTCAGCATCTTCAACACCAAAAGAACAGGGTTAAATGTGATTTGTTTGAATGGATATCACTCTGTATATCAAAGCAATGCACAATCACTGAAAAGCTGCTAGTTCAAATATATCTCCATCCGAAACATCCTCACTTTGGAGTTAAGAGCGACAAGTGTGCATTTCAAAAACTCATTTGTTCTGCGTCTGCTCCAAGTGGGAGACTCCCCGTTGTTTAAGCATTAGCAAAGTGGAATGCGAGAGCGTTGCCAGAGAAGTGGATAAAAGATATATTTGATATGCAGAGCCGTCCAGCGTTGACCGCGTGCTGCCCAGTCCTCCCTCACGTCCAGTGAAACGTGGCCTTCAGCTTGAGTCCAGACAAGTGGCCAGCCTGTTCCAGCTGCCAACTGGCACCAGGCAGCTGCATTAGGCTCGCCCGGCGGGTGTGGGAGAGAAAGAGGAGCTCATAGACAAATGCACTCAGGAAGTTTCAACCAGGTTTAAAAGTGACTGTAGTTCTTTTTTATATGATATTCATTTGGCTGGGATGGATTGTATGAGTAATAATGGATTGTATGAGTAATAATGGATTGTATGAGTAATAATGGATTGTATGAGTAATAATGGATTGTATGAGTAATAATGGATTGTATGAGTAATAATGGATTGTATGAGTAATAATGGATTGTATGAGTAATAATGGATTGTATGAGTAATAATGGATTGTATGAGTAATAATGGATTGTATGAGTAATAATGGATTGTATGAGTAATAATGGATTGTATGAGTAATAATGGATTGTATGAGTAATAATGGATTGTATGAGTAATAATGGATTGTATGAGTAATAATCTCATAGAGTCCACACAAACAGGCGTGCTATGATCCAACTGCACACACGCAGTAACACGTAACACACTGACATACACATGTACTCGGATACTTCTGCAACACACTTCAGTGGAAAACAAGCCGTTTACTCATCCCTCAGCTTGACCCAGACCGCGGCGGTGTCGGGGAAAACTAGACCCTTTGCTGGCTCTTTCCTCGCCTCGCCATGGTGGGTAAAATATCTTGCCAAAGGACACAGTGGCAGTATGTGCTGCGCTAATCTCTGAATTAGTGGAACCACCTTCAAGTTAAAAGCAGTACATTTGTCTCCATTCAGCAGCTGGCTTGCGAGATAATTGTCTGTTTTACTGTAATTACAGCTAATTGTTGAAGGCTGTGTTACTTGGATGCGTGGCCCTGTCTGAATTGGCAGGTGAGGCCCTGTGCGCGGCCTGGTGTCGAGTTGGAGAGATAAAGCTGACTTTAGTGAGATGCAGCGTCGCCCCGGAGAAAGTGCTCATCTGCTTGTCTAAATAAAAACATGGCAGCAGTAATGACATTGGCTTTATCTCTTGAAGGGACCACGGGCTTTTGATGACAGTGCATTGTGGGTATTGGGATGTTTGGACAGGTGCGCTGGACTTCCTGCCTCCTATTTGCCGTATGAGATAAGACGTGATTTGAGTGGCAGGGCTTGGCTCATGTGTTCATACTACAGTTTTCACACTGGGCATGTGACAGTGTTCCCAAGTCTCTTCCTCAGCACATGTTGCTGCTGAGCTGGAAAGGTTTGAGCTTTACTGAAGCAACACTGCCTCCTGTTGGTGCCTCAGAAGACTACTCAATTCTGGCTGAAATATGAGAAATGTGTAAAAAAGTTATTAGATAGACTTTTATGTATATTGTATGCCATGTATCATACCCTTTTCTTTTCTAGCCCAAAGGCTTTATTTATGCTTTATTTGACAGGACAGTTACAGTGTGAAAGGGGCAGTATAGATTACACATGTGCAACGCTCTAAACCACTGCACCACCGGCGAGACACATGACTATCCCTTTCAACATTCATCTTTTTGGCACATAAACTGAGACATATGTTGTAATATTTAAATTTTTAATCTTGTTCATCCATCATCTAACATTGGGTCATTATTAAAATGACTTTGACTGAAAGTACCATCATATTGATGATTAATAAAATCTATATGTAATTTAAACGTCCCTGAGTGCTGCTGCCTCTCTTGGTCTAGTCACTCTTAAATGAGAATTTTAATCTCATTAGAATTTTAACCTGGTTTAATTTAAAATAAATTAACCTAGTTTAATTTAAAGTAAATTAATTCACTAAAGTAAATATTGAGTAATTTCTAGCTGTGGTACACACAGTTGTTGTATCACAAGGACTTGCCTTGCATCTTAATCAGAAATGATTAAGTGTTTAGCCTTCACTTGCACTTTTCCTTTCCAGTAAGTCTTGTTTATATTCCTCATAGTTGACCAAACTGGTTTTTGCTGCAGGACATGTGTTATTTTTGGCACACCTGTGCACTGAGAGGATGCACCGCTGAAAACTGTTATGTATGAGCCTCACTTTGGTTCTGTTTGTTTCTCAGGAGACTGGAGGGAGCAGCTGAGCCCGCTGGTCAGACACTTACAGGAGTGTGTGAAGGAGGTGGTGGACAAGGCCAAGAGGGCCATGACATTTGTGCTGCTACAGGAAGCAGCGTGCAGCGTTCCACAGGGTTTCCTGCTCCAGACACGCAGGGATGTTGTCTTCAGTCAGGCGGTGGGTGTAACGCTGACCAGGCTCATTGTTATTAACCCTGAACAAAGAAAGGACCACAATGTAAAAAGTGAAACGCTTACATTCTGACTCTCTGTTTTGCTTGACACTTTATTCACACATGTATTTAAAATTGTATATTTTTGGCGTAAAAGAGTAAATGAAGCCCCCCTCAGTGAGCTGATGGTGTGTGTGTGCCTGCAGCTGGCCGCTCTGGTGTGTGGCTTCATCATGAAGCTGTACGCTGCAGTGCAGGACAAGGGCTTCCTGCAGCAGCTGCAGCTGGTGGGGCTGGTGGCCCAGTTTGAGAGCCTGCTCAGCACCTACAGTGAGTCACAAGTCACACTACATGACACTGTGCTAAGTAACCCTGGCCACCGTAGTGTTAGGAGTATACAAATACTTCCATTGTGACTGTAATGATGTTAGTTCCCTGAGATGTTTCGCCTTGTCTTGTTGCATGTCCTCAGGTGAGGAGATCGGCATGCTGGAGGACATGGAGGTTGGAATATCAGATTTGCGCAAAGTCGTCTTCAAGATGACTGAAGCCAAGTCTGAGGAGCTCATTGACCTTCAACCCTTAGTATGTGGCAGACGGTAGGACTGCTTTACATATACGTTTTATTAGTGGCAAATAAAAGTGATATTAGAATGTTCCATCACTGACCTTTGTACTCTGTTGTTTGTAATTGATTAGGTGTGATTTATGGCGCTTGTGTACGTTATATCTTATCTTATGTCTGATGATGTAAATGCACACGTCTACTAAAACATACAGAGGAGTAAATCTGTTTTTGCTTCTGTTAAGCACATTCATTTATCCTAATGATGAGTGTAGACGTTGTTGAGGGTAACTACTCAGTAAAGACATCTGTATAATGTTTTATTTTGCTTTTGTTATGCAAGGACAATTTATCTTCAAACTTATTTCCGGATCTTTCCCTGCTTAACCTCTCTTCTTCTCACCAGCATCAGTTGTATCTGCTTGTTTATATAATGCTATCCTTGAGGTTACATCCGGACATGTGAACACGGCGCTTTTAGCTCATCCATCTCCCTTACACATTAACCCTTCTATTACATCACGCCGCGCTCAATCATTGCACCACTTCCTGAAGCGATCACATTTATCCCACACTCCTTGGAAGATATCGAGTTCCCATCCAAACGGCACCGTCTTCCTGTTTTGTTTTCAGGGACCACATTACTGTCGAAGTGCCGTTACCGTGCCAAGTTTTTCAATCGTTGCCCGAGGAGCTCAGAGGAGGCAGGCCCGTACACGTTTACCCGGCGCTGTTCAATGTGGGCATCAATGAGCAACAGACAATAGCAGAGAGGTACAGACACCGTCGACATGGCAACGCCGGGCCAAACGTGCACACGGAGACATGACGTTCTGCTCGTCTGCCGTACATTCCACACAATGTCCCGGTGTAAAGTGGTGTAATACTAATAAAGACGTGTGCTTTTTGGTATATTTTCTCTTACAGATTTGGAGACATCTCATTGCAAGAACGAATAAACCAGAAGAACTTTGAGATTTTGGAAGCCTATTATAAGTTATTGAGCGATAAGGTGCCGTTAGAATGTAAGTGGGAGTGCAATGCGCTCTAATTCATGCTGTTCATGCTGCACCGCGTACACCTCCACTGATCTTATTGTACTCGTGTTAGTGCTCCAGCTGCCTCCACTGCACAGTTAAAGGTGCTAAGCCTGATTTGTACTGTTTGCTACATGTATTCCTCGTTTACCGTTCCAACCATCCTAAATATGAGTTAATCAGTGCGTTTCACAAATCTGATGCTAACGGCGCACGTCCGACTTTCATTCCATCACATTTTATTTATAGAGCACAATTCGTACAAAGTGCAATTTAAAGTGCTTTACGATGTTAAATATACATAAAAACACAACACAGTGAATGTCACAATAAATAAATAAATAGATAAAAACACATTAACATGGTATTTCAAATATTAGATTATGAAATGCTTTGTAATTCGATTCAGAGAAAGGGCCGTGGTCTCTTTTTTTTTTTTTAATTTCCGAATAGATGCGTTTACAATATATCTGTGCCAGGGCAAACTAAGAATTATAAAACACTTACTAAAAATTAGGTGCAGCCACTTTTTTTCTCTTTATTTTCTATAAGCTGCCTGTTTTTAGCCTCATCCAACTACTTCATGTTTCAAATTGAATTATTGAAGATTATTTTTAAGGCGCACTGAGACAATCTGGTGGATATAGTGCACCTTTAAATCTGAGTTTATTTGATTTCATAGCGTTATCTATGGCGTACGATGTAGTTTGATAATAATGCATGATATAAGAAGAAGTTTCAATGGTGAATATCTGGACAATGTTTAACAAATCGAGACGTTTCAACTTCCATTTGAAAGTCATTTGACAATTTTGAGGAGGAAAACGACTAGAGAAAGAAGAAAGATGTCGATCGTAACGTCTTGATTTTTAAATATACTGATTATTTGGGCAGTTTGTGCATTTGAGACTGTTTTTACACAGCAACGAGAGCCAATATCCGAATATTCGAACTGAACAAGGACAAAAATCAGTGCCGTGTTGCTCCGCGTCACTCCATTGAAACCGTGGAACACTTCTTTTATTGGCTCTTGTAAAGCTCGTTGGATTCTCACCACTCCTTTCCCTCTTGTTTCTGCATACAGGTCTACCGTGTTTTCAGAACCACAGCGACATAAAGGAATTACTTGAAACCCTGGGCCAGAATGTAGTCACAAAGAAGAGGAAGAATGTGGAGATCCTCTGGGTAGCCGGAGCGGTGTGTATTTTTCTGTGTACTTTCACTTTGCGACCTTGACCAAAGACGGGCCCTGCTGCGAGCCATACTTCACTGTCACCCGTGAACGCCGGGTTATAGTTTCTGACGCATTGCTATTAAATGGAGTAGAACGGGGGCCCTGCAGTGAACAAGCGTGACCTGAGCGTGGCTTGGACTAATATTGATGGTGCCCTCTCATCTAAAATGCAATTCATTCAGAAACATGCTGCATATTTTTGTACAAGAGCATAACTTTTCTTGTTGGTGGCTAGCATGGAAATATAACTCTTAATGTTTACTGTTATGCCATTTCAAGCAAATATGCCTGTAATTTGACGTGGTTGTCTTGCCTCCCACTAAAACGCAAATATGTAATGGTGATTGAACTTTAAACTGTTGAAGTGATTTCTAATAGTACAAGTACTGCAGTTATTCATGTCCTCTCACTTATGAAAGAGGGTGACATTCAAAGTTGATTAAATAATTGGAACAGATAAATATGAATGTGGAACATGCAAATGAGTCAATAACAGATAGAGACGCTAGATATGATTGGTCTAGATCTATCTAGTGTGTTAGAGTTAATGTTGATTCTATGATGATCTTATCAGCCAAAGTGTGACATGTCCTCATATGACGCCTCCTTCAGCTCGGGGTCAGGCACGGTCACTCTGGAGCTCTGGCTCTGACACTGTCACTCTGAAGAAGCACGGGATCAGGTCCACTTGATCTGTTTTTCCTTGGCTCTGATCCAAGTTTTGTTGTAGACTTGAAAAGATTCAAAAAGGTCATTTGCTTGAATTTACATGATGCAGTTTAAAGTTCAAAGACGAGCACAGAATTCTTATGGAAGAGAATATAGTTTGCTTCCGCGGGCGTGTGTCCTGAATGTCTTTGTCCCCCATGTTAGCTTAGCATCGCTAGGCCAGAGATCCTTCCTGCTTGAAAACCTCTGATAGAACAGAGTCTGGTCTTTTCTCTCTCTCTCTGATAGACCCCTTAGGGAGTTGGTTTAGCGCCAATGTTCAAATAATCAGCGCACATGCTGAGTCAGGAGGACTGATCAGAGAAGATCTGGAATACATCTGATGCAGCCATTGTTTGAACATTAGGTCACAGTCACAAAAGTAAAATTGTTCAATTGTCATAAAACAATTAAATGCAGAAAACAATAACATAATGAACAGTTTACTAGATGATTGTTTACTAAAACCACATAGTTTTAGTTTTGTCTTGGGAGAGAAAATGGCTCTAAATTCATTCTAATCCCAAAGCAGTTATTTGATGGAAAAGTTTATTTCCCTTAGACATGCCAGAGACGTCATAATCTCCAGGTGGGAGTTGTTCCTGGCACCATAGCAAGGGTGTCAAAATGTAGATTTAGATGTTTTATTACCTAACAAAATGGCATGTCTCATAGATAAACATTCCAGCGATGCACCTGTCCAGCTCTTTCAGAGACTTGAAACAAAAGTGAAATGAAATATTTTAAGAAATAATAGTTTACATCTATAACTTTTACAACAGCGTTTTATAAATTAGTGCACAAACATTATGAGATGTTCTGCAGCTAATAAATAGTCTTTTAATCAGCCTTACTCATGACCGATACGCTGAATCGATACACAGTCCACTAAATGTGTCTGTACCCAATACAAGTATCCTTATTGATGCTCGACTAAATAAATACACAGAAAGGCTTAAAGTATGTTAAAAGCCTTTCGTCTCACACCCGCTGCCTCCCATTGTGTGCCCGCTCAGATCTGCCGGAGGCTGAATGGCATCAGGTTCACCAGCTGTAAAAGTGCCAAAGACCGGACGTCCATGTCTGTCACACTAGAGCAATGTGCCCTACTGCGAGACGAACACCAGCTCAGCAAGGACTTCTTCACTCCTGCCCTCAACTGTATGAGAAGGTGAGCCAAACGCACCACCCCCAAGACATCTAGAACAAACAGATGAGGTGCAAGTCACTATCCAGTTGAATATTGTGATTTTACATCATTTTAAATCATAAAAAATGCAATCTTAACTATGCAAGAACACATGTGCCGACTTTGTGCCGTCATTGTCATTATTTCAATAGTTACTTCTTCTCTGAAAGCAACACAAATATAACTAACTTCTTGCACCTACGACATGTTTGTAACGATGGTCTTCGCTCGCCGTCCATCCTGTCATTACTGTACGTGTCAGTGTCCACGACCACATCATCATCGCCCGGGCAACCATCGGAGCTCCCCGATCGCCGCACAATTATGCCTCGCCTAATTTATGAAGCGATAAATAAACTGGTAAAACACAGGCAGCATCAAGCGCATTCGCCTCGTTGAAAATGAGTGATTAAATAGAATAAAAAGGCAGTTAAAATAGATGTTCGGTTCCATGTTAAATGCATTCTGTGATTTTGGCCAGTGTTTCAAAAGCAACCAAACCAACTGTGCATAAAAGATTAACACAGTTTACCATCGAAAATAACAAACGATGACTAATGTAATGGACAAAAACAACAACAAACCCGCATTGACACGTGAGACTCGGGTGAAGCTGTGACAATTCGTTCGGCTCGGTGCATCTTGTGAGCGGACGGGCTGGACCGGTTCATCGTAATGTAACTCTAACTCCTCACGCCCGGATGAATGCTACAGTCCCGCAGCGCTGTCAAACGTGCTCGCCGACTGCGTAGCTCCGGGTTATTTATTCAGTCCGTGACGCGGTTCGCCGACAGCTGCTATGGCCCTACCTTTGACCCTTTTTGCCCCCGTCTGGCTGGTGGATCCACGCGGCTAAAGTTATAGTTAAAGTTATGCTACGCAGACATTTCAAATTAGCTCTGCTCGGACTGCTGCCCCTGCGACCCGGCCCCAGATAAGAGGGAGAAGGTGTCTGGATGCATAGATATCTAATTTAGCATCGATACTATTCAAAACAAATCACATAAACAGGGCAAGATTGGACATTTGAACAGTGTTAGAGTCATTCTGAATAAGACCACATGGTAACCTAAAGAGTAGAGTATTGTATTTATTTTTATTTGAATTTTATTGTCATTGTGATGTCAAGTATTGGGCCTATTCCTTAGTATTGAAATTCTGTTTGAAAAGTTAGTATTAGACAGCACTAGCTCAGAGACATGACAGGAGGTGAGAGAGGTTCAGGGACACGTTCCACATGATGAACGCCAACACAGGGTTAATCTGTAAATGTAAGGGCGCAGCGGAGGAGAGGTGCAGCTCTAGGCCCCAGTCTCAGTCATGTATACCTTGAGTCAGTCACCATCTGTGCAGTGCGCTTTTCCCTCTGTGCGACCTTTTCTCTCCCTCTGCGCCTCTCTCTTGTCCCCTTTGCACGCCTCTCTTTGCTCCCATTCAGAGTTTAAGCTAACTGAACCCTCATTTGGCAATATAAAGCCAAATCAAATATTGTGTGTTTATATCGCCTCCTTCCCGCCTTGATCCCGTGCACTGTTGGTAGTAAATGTGAAACATGGGCGCAGTACGAGAGTGTGTGTGACGCGGGCTCGTGTGGTGAAAGTGATCCACAGTGAAAAGTCACACAAGTGCTTCTCCATGAGACGCCTCATTCACCACAGAGTTTGTAATGAAGTGCCAGTTCTCCAGTGCCCCACTGCAGACGGGTGACTGACCCATCACTCTGTGCCCAGCAGGGAGAAGAGAGAGAGAGCAGAGGCTCGTCCTGTCTATTTACAGAGCAATGAGACTCTGACATTCAAGGCTTCATAAACCAATGAAAGTCTGTTACAGCAGGAGAAAGCCTACATTTAATGATTATGACACTGGCACTAAACATAAACTGTTAAACTTTAAACTACTTCAGGTGTTAATATAATGAAAATGCAATTTTTATTGTTGAATTTTTGATCAGCTATAATACTACTCATTTCTCGAGTTTGTCGTGGGGGATGGATTTATTTTCATCCCCTAAAAGGAGCTCACCAGAAAAGTGCTGGTGCAGCCTTTGCAGCTGTGAGGAAGTCCTCTTTGTTGCACAGGTAACACAGGGTCAGTGGTGATTGTACCTTTTATAAAGCAGCAAGGGAGCAGGATGGCTGTCTCTCCTTTAACTCGGAGTCTCAGATCCAGCCTGAGACTGCTTTTCACTTCAGCTGTGGTTAGTCAAATGGACTGAAATCACTCATTTTCTCCTATTGGTTCCATCATCCTTTCACCTTTCAGCCCATCCCCATCTCCCATCTCGGCATGCTTGTGTGTGCATAGCTACATGCTAATGCTAACCCAGCAGTGTGTTGTGCTCTGTGTGTCCGTGTGCAGCCGGCCGACCCTGGGAGACATTGGGCAGTGGGAGGACCCCGAGGCCGGCTCCGGGACGGGCCACAAACCAGCGTCACGACACTTTTACCCCATTGCCCTGCTGCTTGTTAGCTCCCACTTACTGGTGGTGTGGCTCATTTTAAGTCTTGTTTTTCTGCTTGCAAAATATCAATAAATTGCTGATAACGCGACCTCTTCTTGCTCTGCTTTATTCTCTGTACACCTTTGATGGATGGTGGTGGTGTTTTGTTTAGTAAGGTAATTAGAGCACTGGGCTTAGGTCCTTAATCCCAGGGCAGACGCTCCAAAGCCAACGTGGTATGAGGGAGCATAACAGGCAATTAGACCTGCTCACGTCCTAATGAAACTCTCTTTTCATCAGGCTGACAAGGACAATGTTATTGCCGCTTTCTTTTCTGTCTGTTTCCTCTCTTATTCGTCCATCAGGCTTTACTTCATGAAAATGTACTCTTGAAAACATACATGGCCTCTCCATTAAGGCTGAGGCCACTTTACATGGGAAAATCAATCCGCTACATTTGACCCATTCTTCAAACTTGCTGACGCGACCTCTCAGACGCATTGCACCACAACAGTGCAGCACTGGCCTTCTTTGAGCTCGATTCAGTGATTGGAGGTTTAGGTTAGGTTAAGGTTACCCTCTATTGTCCCCTACTAACGCTCTACAATAGACCTCTCAGAATGTTGACATACTGGAACCGAAATATTGTTACCATCTTGTTTCTAAGCAGCAGAACCACTCTACAGGACTAAGGTAACTGGATCCTTACCTGAAATACCTGTAATATTGTGATTCGAAGTATTTGAGCTCATTAGGGTCCTGACTATGTGGTCCCAAGTCAGCCCCAGTCTTCAAATGGTTAAAATAAGTGAATAAAGATCGACAAACACCAACGTCTAAACATGACTTAAGACCCAAAACTAGTTAGGTCATAATAACCAGGACTAAACCAAGTCTAAACCAGCACAAGACCAGAACTGGTCCGGGACTGCAGCTCTCACCCAGCTTCAACGTGGGACAGACTTCTGAATGCCTCCAATTTGAACAGTTTATGAATCGATGTATTATCCCACGATGACGTTTTGTATTAAACAATGTCCTGACTGTAACATCATGGAACGGTCCAGGATTGCAGAGCTATTTGAATGTTAATATGTGTAGCTGGAAATGCCACTGATATTTGTACTGATCGGGCTTTAAAACCTTTGCTTATTTCTTATTTATCAAAGGGTTTTTTTAATTATTATTCTACAGTTGTAGTTCATCCACTTTCTTCTGTGCATCTTTGCTGTCGTACAAAGGAAATGAGGAGGTTATCTCTGTTGTTCCGTGCAAAGTGAGCGGCTCTGGCTCCTGTTCCAAACACCGCCCTGGGCTTTAAAAAAAACACATAAATTTAGATTTATGACCCGAGTATTAAGCAGCCGTTTTATGCAGTGTCAAGCCACTTAAAGGCACTAAAATATGAATAATGGCGTCAGCTAAAAGGGGCTTTTAACATTGATATTTGAAATCTTTATGCTAATTCGACTAAATGTCTGCTTTTCTGCATCGAATATACAGTGACGTCTGTTCACAAAGGTCAGCAAAGGACGTGGTAAAAATATATGCTTTTCGTTTGTGTCCAAGGTGCACTTTTAGGACAACGCGTTACGCTACTTAACTTTTAATACGCCCAATTTCCCAAAGGTCATGTTCACACTGTGTATAATGTTGTGTATCAGTTTGATTGTTCATCGACGTGTCAAAAATGAAGTAAAAATAATACTTTAAGCACGGTTGAACAGCAATTTACGTTTGAATCAATCAACTTTTGACAGGCCAATCTGAAGTGCATTTGTCCTGTCATTGACTCGTAGCCGCTCTCCAGCCTCTTCTCTAACCTTGAAATGGTTTCCTCATTCCTTTTCCCACTGCTCTTGTGTTTGGATCACCAGAGAAGGATGTCGCATCGAGAACGTCCAAAAGAACATTCAATGCCGGAAATATGCCTTCAACGTGCTGCAGCTCATGGCCTTTCCCAAAGTCTACAGGCCTCCGGAGGGAACCTATGGCAAAGTGGACTCTTAAGGCAGCTCGTGTAAAGCTGGACTGTTCAACAGGAGGCCTGCGGGCCAAATCTGGCCCTCCGAGTGATGGATCCGGCCCACGACCCATCTCCCAAAAATTCAAAATAATAATACTACATCTACATACTTGTTTACTGGTTTAATTCTGCTTTAAACTGTTTTGATTCTGGATTATTTCACACTTGGTTAGTACTGGTTACAAGCTTGGTTAGTATTCTTGTCATAGTTTCATTCTGGTTTAGTACTGTTAGAAAAGCATTTTGTATGTTATTTCTCACAAACATCTGATCAGCAGTTTTACGTACAATCTTATTGTATTAACGCAATTTATTGTAACGGCTTTGGGGATATTTTGTGCGAGCTAAAATGCAGAATCTGGCTAGTTAACAAACAATCTCTTTCTGGTCAATGTTAAACCCAAACTGTCACTGGACATTGGGTTCAACGGCTGTACAAGGAAAACAAAAGCACTCTGAAACAACTTGGGACACAATGAAAGTCGAAATGGTAAAGAAAACGTGTGCGTTCTATAAATGTGTGAGGCGCAAACAATAAATTAAACATATCATTTTGTATTGCGTTTAAGCATTGGTCAAGTACAAACTATGACCAGCGTTTCCTTTCACTCATGTTGTTTCGTGTGGAAGTGCACTATGTGACTTTGATGGCGGGTCTGCGTGCAGGTAATATTTCTTTAAACATTCCAGGCAACGCAAAAGCATCTCCATGGAGACGAGCAGGGGTAGCATCCTCCACCAGAAAGGTTACACAGCACCTTGAATAACTGAGATTTTGAACAAATGACACGTTTTCCTGTATTTGTCTCCTGTACTTTTGTTTCTGGTGAAAACTGAAAGCCTTTTGTCAGTATTCATTTGGCATTGGCGATTTGGGGCTTTCGCAGAGTCGTTTTTCGTGTCTGTGAGCAGCGTCGCACCACATCTCTGCAGATTTTTACAGAAATGTATTTATTTTTCTATTGTAAAGTGAGTTTGTACGTGTAAAACATTGATATACTTATGCATGATGTTTTTTTTAACTGTACAAGCAATTCAACATGTTGAATCTGTTCCCATATAAATCATTTGACCTATAAACCAAAGTGCGTGCTCTCTCTCCGACGGCTGGTCCTGCGTCATGTCTCTGGGGAATGTGATCCTGTGCCACGCCCCGCTTACATAAACACTCCAGACTGGCACTGTACAGCCTTTTGTTGGCAAATGCACTCTTCGGTGTGGCAGAAAAGTGGGCCAAGGGGTCAAGAAGAAGCAGCTGTCCGAATTGGTTATTAATATCGAACCATAACGGCTGTTAAGTGTCGTGTAGCATGCTCTGGGAGTCAAATTTGTCCGTTTTTTTGCAGATATTTCAACATTTTAAAGCCCTTAACAAATCCAAGAACACACAACAGTGCCTTTTATTGTGCCTTTATTAACCAAAATGTATATTCACGCCTTCTCAATTCAAAGACTTCCTCCTTCTCTGCAGCAGGCTACTGTAAAAGTGATTTTAAAGAAAAGGAAAGACCACCTCGTATCGGCCCGTTAGCATTCAAAATATAGATTGTGAAATATTGGAAATATTGTACCTAAATGTATCAGTAATGACAAGACAAGTTTTGTGTCATATTCATACACCAACTTAAGATGATTAATTTACATATTGCAATATATTAAGATGCTTTGATAGTAACATTAGACGCTGAAAAGGCATTTGACCGTTTTGGAGGGCCTCATTTGTTTTACAGATGTGTTTACTGAGACTTTTGTACACCTCAATATGTATTAACGGAGTGATGTCATCTCCATTTGCAATAAATAAAAGCAGTAAACAAGGCGGTCAGACATTACCAGACATAAACACTATTTCTGGGCTGCACAAGTTAAATATATTCTAGAATGGATTAGAAATGATACAGACTCTTTATATTTGGATGTTGACGCGCTTGGATTAGATACAGCACTCTCAGCCATACCATTTATTACTGTAATAGTATAGAATATCCTCAATAAATGGGTTAAATGATGACGCTGTTGTTAAAAAATACCATTAAAACTTGTCAGAACGCGCGCAGACACTTTGGAATAGTGGAACAACCGTGATTTCAGGCCCCCAGTTATGATAATCCCGATTTCCCAGTGTCACGCCCAGATGCAGGCTTTAAAACATGGAGGGACAGAAGATCCAGACCCTCTTTCTGTGGGAAAACAAAACTCAACTCGAGCTTGAATATAATCTCCCACAGACACATGCCTATCCTTAATTGCAGATAAGAAGAAGCTATATTTTCTCAACTCCACCCTATAAAATGGCCATTATAATAATCAACTTGAAACTATTAAGGCAGTGCAATTACAAAAAAGAAAAGTTTAGGCTGCTTGTATAAATATGTTTTGTGTTCTAGTTTGATAAAGAGTTAAAAAGTTTGGCGTGAGGAATTTGGAACTGATCTGGACAAAATGGAAACAAGTTTTATTAAATGTAAAGACAGTTACATGCTCTAATAGATCTTATGAAAACCAATATAAAATAATCCAGACTTCATGTGACACCAGTTATACACAGTCAAAACAATTCTACTCTCCACTGTGTGGAGAGGAATGGAATGGATGGACTTATGAACAATTAAAGTAGATATGGTATAAACAGGATTAATTGAATGGATTGTGGATATTACAGTAACTATAGAACTTAAGGCAATGAACATAAATGGGGCTGAGCCAAAACTTTTTTTAGATACACAAGTACTGTATTTTAAAAAATGTTTTATTTACATTTATTTTCTTCTTCTTAGAGGGTAGGTATGTGTATGTATGTATGTGTGTGTGTGTGCGTGTGTATGTATGTGTGTGTGTGTGTGTGCGCTCGCTCGCACGCGCGCGCGTGTGTGTGTGCGCGCGCGTGTGTGTATGTATGTATGTATGTATGCGTGCATGTGCGTGTGTATGTATGCGTGCATGTGTGTATGTGTGCGTGCATTTGTGTGCGTGTGTGTTGGTGTGTATGTATGTGTGCATGTGCGTGTGTATGTATGCGTGCATGTGTATGTATGTATGTATGTATGCGTGCATGTGTGTGCGTGTGTGTGTATGTATGTATGTATGCGTGCATGTGTGTGTGTGTATGTATGTATGCGTGCATGTGTATGTATGTATGTATGCGTGCATGTATGTGTGTGTGTGTGTGTATGTATGTGTGTGTGTGTGCGCGCTCGCACGCGCGCGTGTGTGTGCGCGCGCGCGTGTGTGTGTGTATGTATGTATGTATGCGTGCATGTGCGTGTGTATGTATGCGTGCATGTGTGTATGTGTGCGTGCATTTGTGTGCGTGTGTGTTGGTGTGTATGTATGTGTGCATGTGCGTGTGTATGTATGCGTGCATGTGTATGTATGTATGTATGTATGTATGCGTGCATGTGTGTGCGTGTGTGTGTATGTATGTATGCGTGCATGTGTGTGCGTGTGTGTGTATGTATGTGTGCATGTGTGTGCGTGTGTGTGTCTGTATGTATGTATGCGTGCATGTGTATGTATGTATGTATGCGTGCATGTGTGTGTGTGTGTGTATGTATGTATGTATGCGTGTGTATGTATGTATGTATGTATGCGTGTGTGTGTATAAAGGTATGTACAGGGCTGTGCGGTGCTGGAGTCCCGGCCTCTGCTGGGTGAGATGTTCGATGTCAAGAAGAATAAAGGTCTCCCGAGCATCGTGGTGTGGTCATGTTCTGGCTCATGGATGGGCCCGTCCTGAAGATATTCTGGAGGGTCTGGGGTTGGCTTGCCCGTTGTACTGGTGATAGTTGGGGCATCGGTCTGGGACGCTGGTTTCGAGATGTGGGCAGCAACCTGATGTGTATTAGATATATAAATGTGTATAAGAGTATATGTTTATGTAATATACGATTATATTGTATTGATGTTCTGTGTGTACTATGCCGTGTCTTTAAATACAAAATGTATGTAAAAATAAATAAATAAAGAACACATAACAGGACCAGAGAGAAAAAAGACAAACGCAAAACATCAAGACGTCAAAAATAAAACTAAGGCACAGAATGTTTCATTTTGTATGTGTTTTTGGACTGGAAACAAAGGCTTTATGGACATCAGTTACCGCGGAGCTGCTTAGTAACACTAGTGTTACTAGTTGTAATTGTAATTGTTTGAAAACACAGTGATATTTGCAGCTGCTCTATTTGTCTAAAAGACAGTGACATCACAGTGACCCAAATACAAACAGTATTCATTGTCGAAGTTAAAATCATGCGTTTTAGAAACCGCTTTACACACTTCATGTTGTCTGTACACATATTTACATTATACACATCTTTGAGGGAACAGTATTTACAAAGTGCTACATTGCCGACAGTGAAGTGAGTTTCTTCAATAAGCTCTTTAGGTTATCCAGGAATGTAGTAGAACTTCTGAGCGCTGTGGCTTCACATGGAGGACAGCTCCCCTAAAACACACATCGTGCACGGAAAGGTCAGCTCTGGGGGTCAGTCGGACAGCAACCTGTACTCAGAATATTGTATCTAACACGAGTATATGGCATGTATTACTAGTAGTCTGCAGCTCGGTTAGAACACACACTTGTATGAGGGTGACATGAGACAAAGAGGACACGTGTCAAACAGGTGGACTCACGATGTCTGGTTTGAAGCCGTTCTTAAAGTCAGCGATGCACTTGGTGTCGTCGCTCATCTTGATCTGCTCTTCGATGAGAACCATCTCGAGCTCCTCCATGTAACACGAGAGCGACCACTTCTCACAGTTCTCCTGCAGAAACACGTGTCACTGTTGACGTGTTCCTCAGACAAAGACAAAGTGCTCTTAAGAATCTAGGACTCACTTTGATCTCATCCACTGATGGAGCGTACAGCGTTGCATCAGATCTCTGTTTCAGTGCAACACAGGAGCAGTTAGAAGCATTCAGGTGAAACCACATGCTCTGTGCTAACGCTTTATAAATGGTACATGAGCGTTCGTAGCACAGTTTGGAGAGTTTTTACACATCTCCGTGGCACTAGTCCAGCGTAATTGTGAGCCACCATTGTGCGAGTGGCTTTTTTGTAGTTAGTCCAGAGGTTTACAAAAGTCGTGCGATTGGACTTAGTTTCAACTTCACTTTATTTGTACGAGAACCAAGCTCACGCATAAGAGTATTTGCTTGAGTGTGCAACGTTCTACATTGTCTGTAAATATCATCATCAACACAACGTTTGACAAGCAAAAATCTGTGGTCCTCCAGATCATGACCAAACTCTTAGCTGTGTCGTACTTGGAGCAAATAGAACAGATGTTGAGAGGCTGTTAAATACTAAACCGAGGCGTCTGCGCACGTCAGACGATTCAAGACAATATTTCTGACCATGCGTTAAAAACACGCACGATATATTTTGGTTCACCTTTTGGATGAATTCCATAAATAATTCCCGATAATTTACCTATTGAATGCTTTGGACGCATTTAAAGACAAAAACACTGATGAGCTCTGCCTTTTGTGCTTCTTTTAGAGCATAATATACAACACAAAATACAGATGTTTACACCAGACTGATCTACAGATCTGATGAACGGTGAAATCCTGTCAATCAGTTTGGACACTACGCGGAGCTGTGTGTACGTCTTTGAGGACGGGGACACACAGCGCAGCGACCACAGAGTGAGCGAGAGAAGCGGCGAGACGTACGGGGAGCAGCGGCGCCAACGTGCCCGCCGGCCTCACCGCGGGACGTTCAGCCACGCCGTTCACAGCGACTCACTCCGAGCTGAATAATCTGACGCCAAAGCTCCAAAAGGCCATAAATCGCACTTATCTCGGGCCTTCCCGCTCGTACCTCGACCCGTCCCGTTAGCTGCCCTGTGTGAAGAGTAATTGCCCCTGCGCGCGCCTCCCCGAACCACAGAAAAGGATCATAACCGCCCCGATGTTCCGCTTTCATTCATGTCAAAACTGACCGTTAATTTGCATCCTAAATGGAATCTGATGATATAAAAAATAGAAAAGCAAGGATGTGATACCTTCTCTCACCTGAATGGAGTGTGTGAGGTTCTTCAGGCAGTCCTCCACATACTGTACGTCGTCGTCGCCGTGGGCCCACGTGAACCTGCACAGCGCACTGCCGATCACAACGTGGGGATTAGAATTACACTGTTCACGTGTCGCGTGTCGAGTCATGAAAGTGCAGCCGACCTTAAAAGCAGGAGCCAG
This sequence comes from Eucyclogobius newberryi, assembly GCF_026437365.1. Lineage (NCBI taxonomy): Eukaryota > Metazoa > Chordata > Actinopteri > Gobiiformes > Gobiidae > Eucyclogobius > Eucyclogobius newberryi. The sequence continues at coordinate 29,733,655 of NW_027316056.1, read as the reverse complement.
AGCCACAGTGGTCGCCTGTGTCCCGCCGTGCGCAGGCTCAGGATCAGCTGCAGGAGGACGCCGTTCTGCAACAGACCATAAACGCGAGCTATGACCACGGCGTGAAGAGATACGCTCTGATATCAGTGTCGTATACAGCCCCAGAACAACAGGAAGCAGCTGACAGGGCCATTAATGCATAGGATCATTGAAGTATCTGAACTGTACATTCTGTTCTCTCTAACCCACTCGGTTTGTTTAACTCTTATACAAGTTGTTAGGAGTACTGAGGCCTGTTGTAATTTATTGCTAGGAGTACGCAACAGGCGAAGCGATAGGCCGAAAAAGCAGATATAGGTCTGAACATCGGCACACACACGCATGTTCTCATCCTGTAATTTTCCCCTGGTGCTACCCAAATAAGGATACCTTTACATCTTGTTCTCTCATTGGCTAATCCGTTGGTACATGGATAGGGTCATACCTGTCAGATATGGTTTATCGGTCTCTGTGCGGTTTCAGTATATAAGGCGAGGTGCGTCCAGAGACGGGGTCTTCCTGATCATCGGAGACCCGGGCGCTGTTTTCTGCTGTCCTGTTATCTGATGCTGTTATCTGTATTAAACATCTTCGAAAAGTACAGAACAGTGTCCGCGACTTCTTCTTGTCACACACCACCCCATGGGAACATCACTCAAACCACATCATCATTCAAATAAGTCTGTGCGGTTTAGTTTAGGTTTTTTATCTTGGTAATTTTAAGTCTTTACGTCTGTGGCTCGGACTTTGTATTTAATGTGAATTAAAAAAAAGTGCCATAGTGGATATTATCTTATTATTACCTCTTTATTGCGGGAGTGGAGTGTTTCGGGAGTGTTTCTGCCAAACCACTGTAAGGGTGTCAAACCCTCATGTGGAGTAAAGGTCCGGCTTAATATGGGACGTGTAATATGGAGCTGCCATTCTCAGACAGAGGCCATTGCACTGAAGGTAAGTTTCCTCTGCAGCCTTTGTTCTGCCGATCACACTTTAACTCAACAACTCTCTCTCTCACACACTTAAAACACACACACTTAAAACACACACACACTTAAAACACACACACACTTAAAACACACACACACTTAAAACACACACACTTAAAACACACACACACTTAAAACACACACACTTAAAACACACACACACTTAAAACACATACACACTTAAAACACACACACACTTAAAACACACACACTTAAAACACACACACACTTAAAACACACACACACTTAAAACACACACACACTTAAAACACACACACACTTAAAACACACACACTTAAAACACACACACACTTAAAACACACACACACTTAAAACACACACACACTTAAAACACACACACACTTAAAACACACACACTTAAAACACACACACACTTAAAACACACACACACTTAAAACACACACACACTTAAAACACACACACACTTAAAACACACACACACTTAAAACACACACGCTTAAAATACACACTTTCGTGTGAAGGAGCGTCCGTCCATTTATATGTAGGGCTCATTTGTGGCTCATTTGTGGCTCATTTGTGGCTCATTTGTGGCTCATTTGTGGGTGGGTTCGCCACCTGCTTGTCTCCAGTTTAAAGCTTTTCTGTGGAACATTCCTGCCAAAGTGACAAGAACCACTGCCTCTTCCGCTGCCTCTTCATGGGACAAAGGCGGACCACTGGACCACTCCCTCTTTGCAGGACACAGGTGGGCCGCTGCCTCTTCAAGGGTCAGAGGAGGGCCGCTGCCTGTTCACGGGACAGAGGGGGACCACTGCCTCTTCACGGGACAGAGGAGGACCACTGCCTCTTCACGGGACAGAGGGGGACCACTGCCTCTTCACGGGACAGAGGAGGACCACTGCCTCTTCACGGGACAGAGGGGGACCACTGCCTTTCCACGGGACAGAGGGGGACCACTGCCTTTCCACGGGACAGAGGGGGACCACTGCCTTTCCACGGGACAGAGGGGGACCACTGCCTTTCCACGGGACAGAGGGGGACCACTGCCTCTTCACGGGACAGAGGGGGACCACTGCCTTTCCACGGGACAGAGGAGGACCACTGCCTCTTCACGGGACAGAGAGGGACCACTGCCTGTTCACGGGACAGAGGGGGACCACTGCCTCTTCACGGGACAGAGGAGGACCACTGCCTCTTCACGGGACAGAGGAGGACCACTGCCTCTTCACGGGACAGAGGGGGACCACTGCCTCTTCACGGGACAGAGAGGGACCACTGCCTGTTCACGGGACAGAGGGGGACCACTGCCTGTTCACGGGACAGAAAGTGATCACTGCCTGTTCACGGGACAGAATGGGATCACTGCCTGTTCACGGGACAGAAAGGGATCACTGCCTGTTCACGGGACAGAATGGGATCACTGCCTGTTCACGGGACAGAAAGGGACCACTGCCTCTTCACGGGACAGAGGGGGACCACTGCCTGTTCACGGGACAGAGAGGGACCACTGCCTGTTCACGGGACAGAGAGGGACCACTGCCTTTTCACGGGACAGAGGAGGACCACTGGAAAACTGCCTCTTCGCGGGACAGAGGTGTGGGCCGCTAGGGATGCGTACCGGTACGACGGACCGGACTTGTAAAAATGTTTCGGTCCAAGTCCAAAAAAAAAACGAAACCCCCGTGATTCGGTTCTGGACTCATACAAAATTTAGCACTCACATACTATATAATTTTGGTTGTAATAGTATTTTGTATTTGTATTCTACAGTTGTTAAATATGGTCTGGTGTTTAATGCCGCTAATATGATGTATCATTTTGATTTGTTGTGTAAAATATTTTCATATTCTACTTTTGATACTGCTAAGTTGATTGCTTTATAGTGGTTCTAGTTGACTTTTATGCTAGTTTTTGTAACTCTGTTATTTTACACTGTTATTTAATTATTTACACTGGTGTATTGTCTGTTTGAAGGTTTTGACCTGACTTTTGATCCTAATGGATCTGTATTAAAGAGTGGAAATGTATCTAAAGGCAAAACATTGTATCAGATGAAACAGCTGCTTTGACCCTTGACCCAGACCGACTCTGTCAACAATACTCAACATGCTCTTGTTCCTCAAGTAAAACACATGAATGTGTGTTAACTGTTAAGCTATAGTTTAGCAGCTAGCTCGTAGTTAGTAGCTTGTGATTTGTGTTGTTATAATTTCTGTTAAAAACAGTGAATAAAGAAGACAAGTTGAGTTCATTGCACTCTGCAGTTAAGCCTTGTGTTTGATAGTCGTCCTTGTGTCTTCAACTTCATTGAGCCAAGTAACTTATGTTACGCTGTTGTAACATTATGCAAATATGGCATGAGTTCAGCCGGACTCATTAGGTCCGGACCTGAACCTGAACGTGGGTTTAGGTATGCATCCCTATGGGCCGCTGCCCCTTCACAGGACAGAGGGGGACCACTGCCGTCTTCACGGGACAGAGGGACCACTGCCTGTTCACGGGACAGAGGAGGACCACTGCCTCTTCACGGAACAGAGGAGGACCACTGCCTCTTCACGGGACAGAGGAGGACCACTGCCTCTTCACGGGACAGAGAAGGACCACTGCCTGTTCACGGGACAGAGGGACCACTGCCTGTTCACAGGACAGAGGAGGACCACTGCCTGTTCACGGGACAGAGGAGGACCACTGCCTCTTCACGGAACAGAGAGGGACCACTGCCTCTTCACAGGACAGAGAGGGACCACTGCCTCTTCATGGGACAGTGGAGGACCACTGCCTCTTCACGGGACAGAGGAGGACCACTGCCTCTTCACGGGACAGAGGAGGACCACTGCCTCTTCACGGGACAGAGAGGGACCACTGCCTCTTCATGGGACAGAGGAAGACCACTGCCTGTTCACGGGACAGAGGAGGACCACTGCCTCTTCACGGGACAGAGGGGGACCACTGCCTCTTCAGAGGAGGACCACTGCGTCACATTGTGTCATGAGTCACAAATAATTCTCATATTTCATTGGCTGATTATGGTTTGATGCCAATATTTGGCGCCATGCAAACATCAGCTGCTGGAGCCAGTGAGAGGTCAGAACTCCCCCAACAACATGGCAACACTTCAGTGTCACAACCATCTGATAATGTCCAGAGAGAGACGCACAGTTTGGTTCTGTTCTGAACCAGAATAAAGTGATTTAAATGTGGCCTTCACTTGCAGAACGTGACTAACACAGATATTATAAAGTTCAGACTCTCCGTGTTACACTACAGGACAATATGAGCCCAGGGGCCCAGCCCAGGGGCCCAGCCCGTGTCAGAATGCGGGCTTTGTTGTTCATCAATATTGGGTAATGGGCCGGTAATAAACATCTGCGTGTCCTGTTCCCAGAGAAGTCGTGCCGCAGCAGATCTGAAACTGAAAGTATGAGAACCGAACCAGAGAGCTTCTGGTTGGGCCAAATCACCTGAACCGCGCGCGGGGGGCACAGCAGCTGGCGTGGGAACACGTGCATAAGGCACAGACACACCTCCCTGGCACGCACTCCGTGACTCGGCCTGTTGCTCTGCGCCAGCGGCACTGGCGGCTGCGGGCAAAGGTCCTACCTGAGAGTGTCCGGGGCATGTGCGGGGTGCGGGCAGCGGGAGCGTCCTCATGAAGCCAGCGGTCAGCGCACTACTTCACATTTTGGCTCGTGCTTGAGGCGACGTCTCATCGGTCTGTGTCTGTGGCGGCGGCAGGAGCCGGAGGAGCGTCCACATTTGGCTCTTGGCTCGGACTGTGCCGCACCCGCCCTGCTCTCGTCACGTCAGAGCACTCCCCTAATGTGCGCGTCACGAGGCACGCGCCAACGGCTTTAAATTGTGGCTGACTTTGGCCACTTTATTTCTGAGGAGGCGCGCGGGAATGTTTAATATAGTACTAACCAAACAAGCACAAGGGCAAAAGGGCTAATCTCAGCACAACAGTCAGAGGCGACTGCGTAATGAGCTCATTATCAAAACAGGACTTTCCAAACGTCATTAGAGTCTCAATTACACCTTTGATCAGGATCACACTGCTAAAGGTCTGTTATTGTGTCCTGAGGCAACACACTCCACCAACATCCCCTGGGAGCCTCAGTCTGCCCCGGGGCGACTGCGGCTACAGTAGCCTCAGTCTGGGATCACGTGGGAGATTTTTATGTTTCCATTCTTAAGGATGTGAGTCTCACTAATGGAGCTCGCGCTCTTCCTCTGGACTCTCTCTATACTCGTGCCACAAGAGCGCCATAAGAGCTCCATAAGAGCTTCATAAGCTTCATAAGAGCTCCATAAGAGCTTCATAAGCTTCATAAGAGCTCCATAAGAGCTTCATAAGCTTCATAAGAGCTCCATAAGAGCTTCATAAGCTTCATAAGAGCTCCATAAGAGCTCCATAAGAGCTTCATAAGCTTCATAAGAGCTTCATAAGCTTCATAAGAGCTCCATAAGAGCTCCATAAGAGCTTCATAAGCTTCATAAGAGCTTCATAAGCTTCATAAGAGCTCCATAAGAGCTCCAGAGCTCCATAAGAGCTCCATAAGAGCTTCATAAGCTTCATAAGAGCTCCATAAGAGCTTCATAAGCTTCATAAGAGCTCCATAAGAGCTCCATAGCTCCATAAGAGCTTCATAAGAGCTCCATAAGAGCTCCATAAGAGCTTCATAAGCTTCATAAGAGCTCCATAAGAGCTCCATAGCTTCATAAGAGCTTCATAAGAGCTCCATAAGAGTTCCATAAGAGCTTCATAAGCTTCATAAGAGCTCCATAAGAGCTCCATAGCTTCATAAGAGCTTCATAAGAGCTCCATAAGAGTTCCATAAGAGCTCCATAGCTTCATAAGAGCTTCATAAGAGCTCCATAAGAGCTCCATAAGAGCTTCATAAGCTTCATAAGAGCTCCATAAGAGCTCCATAGCTCCATAAGAGCTCCATAAGAGCTTCATAAGAGCTCCATAAGAGAGCTCCATAAGAGCTCCATAAAAGCTCGATAAGAGCTCCATAAGAGCTTCATAAGAGCCGCGCGCGTCTCTCCACATCCTCCACATGTCTCAGCTCATGTTCGCTCTTCTGGTTCCATGTGATCATACTTGACATACTTGACAAGGTAAATATCATCTTTAGTGTGTGGATATGTTGTAAACCTTTGTCTCTCTTGTCTCTGAACACTGATAAAACTGCTCTCCCCTCCTCTGCTCTCCTCTGTTCTCCTCTTCTCTGCTCTTGTCTGCTCTCCTCTGTTCTCCTCTTCTCTCCTCTGCTCTCCTCTTCCCTCCTCTTCTCTCCTTTCCTCTGCTCTCCTCTCCTTCTCTCCTCTTCCCTCCTCTGCTCTCCCCTCATCTGCTCTCCTCTGTTCTCCTCTTCTCTCCTCTGCTCTCCTCTTGCCTCCTCTTCTCTCCTTTCCTCTGCTCTCCTCTCCTTCTCTCCTCTTCCCTCCTCTGCTCTCCCCTCCTCTGTTCTCCTCTTCTCTCCTCTGCTCTCCTCTTCTCTGCTCTTGTCTGCTCTCCTCTCCACTCCTCTCCTCTTCTCTCCTTTCCTCTGCTCTCCTCTCCTGCTCTCCTTCTGCCCCTAAACTAAGGCCCCTAAACTATTGTCCCTGCACTATGGCCCTTAAACTATGGCCCCTAAACTATGCCCCCTAAACTATGGCCCCTGAAGTATGGCCCTTAAACTATGCCCCCTAAACTATGCCCCCTAAACTATGGCCCCTGAAGTATGGCCCTTAAACTATGCCCCCTAAACTATGCCCCTTAAACTATGCCCCCTAAACTATGGCCCCTGAAGTATGGCCCTTCATGTCCGCGGGCCTCAGTGTGCGGCGCGTAAAACTAAACTCCAAACACACTTCCTGCTTTAGCCTGCACAAGAGGGTTTATACGCAGGATAATTAGGGGTGATCTTGCATTGATCTTCATTAAACTTGTATATTTAAAAGTTCTTGTTTACTGTGACGTCTTATAGCCTGTAAAGCACTCTGGTCACCCTAGCTTATTTCAAACCTCCTTTATAAATAAGTTTGGCACCGACACAGAAGTCTGTCCAAGGTACACCAACAAATAGATTAATATTTAGCTGGCACTATAATATTTCAAGATGAGTTTATTGCTTTTTATACAACAGAGGAGCTCAGAGCGTGTCTCTTTAAATCTTAAATAAAGTGGTGGAAGTTAATTAATTCCACCTGTTACATTCAAATCTTTGCTTTTATTATTATTTATTATATATATTATATTTATTTATTATATTCTAGTTGAGCTGGTGAGTACAGTTTCATTTATCAGGGACATAAAACATAACACATTAATAAAATACATAAGCACACAAACATTGACGAACAGGAAAGATGCTGGTGCCAGGTTAAAGTCCCTGGACAGGTTGATGCGCATTCATGCCAATAAAATACAATAAAGCAATAAATGTACAGCATACATTTCATTCATTCATTCATTCACCTTTGGCACTAATTACAGCCTCAGGTCTTTTTGCTTGGCACAGCTGCAGAACCTCTCCAGCTCCATCAGGTTGGAGTTGGTGAGCGTCGGTTCACAGTCATGTTCAGATCTCCAGAGATGTTCAATTGGGTTCAAGTCTGGGCTCTGGGCCGCTCACCGTGTGGTCCTGGGGCCACGCCTTTGTTCTCCTGGCTGTGCTGATGCTCGTTGTCTTGTTGTTGTTGGTTGTTGGAAGATGAACCTTTGCCCCAGTCTGAGGTCCAGAGCCTCTGGAGCAGGTTTAAAAAAAAAAAAGTTTTAAGATTTTGTGCCCGCAGGCTTTATTGTCAGGAAAGATGTGTGGACAAGTGGTTAAGACACAGCACACGTATGTGTGGCACGACGAGGGTGTTGCAGGCAATTTTACATTAATATTTAACTAAAGGGGTAGATTTAACAACACCAACAACGCCACCTGGGATAGGCCCAGGACCGAAATTAAAAGTGAAGGACACACGGGTTCGTTATTGGCAGACACTTGGTTCAGTTTAGATATATTTTAATTGTCTTTTCGGTTAACCAGTTAAATATACATTCAGGTCAACTCGCATCCACACTCACGGAGCCTGCCACGCCAGATGCAGGACCGCCACATCAGACAGTACCATTACAGGAAAATAAAACAATGAATAAGAAAGAGACAAGACCAGACTAAAGACAAGACAAGACAATTCACAGGTCGTCCTCAGTGCCGCCGCTCCACGCAACAGCTTCCGTGATCTCCCATTAACTATTAAAAGTTTCGTTAGTATAACGGCCTCTTTTATGTGGGAGCTAAGCGAACGGCAACACGTACCACTTCCCTGGCGCACCACGCCTCAATCCACAGGCTTTACGCCAGACAGTCGGGGCATATGACAGCGGAACCGACCAAAAGTGGATGAGAACGTGACCGACAGCGACAGTGGGGCATAGGCCACCAGACACACGCAGGAGCGTTACACCAGCGAGACGTTGCAGAGGTGAGGGCCTAGGAGCGACGGCACTAAAGAAGCCAAATTAGGTTTAAAATTGAAATTAAAATACTTCATTATCAGTCATCATACCTGAGGACGACGGGAGCCCAACCCTCGGCGCAACCCGGAAGTGACAGCAGTGTCATACAGCAGTATTCTTCTTTCACCTTTTAGCTTTGTACTTCCTGACCAGCTTCTGCCATCTGCTGGACGTTATGGGTGTTGCCTTGAAACCGTGAGCCCTCGTGGTGCAGCAAAATGGCGGCGGTCAAGCTCTTACTGTAGCGTCCAGTCGAATTGAGAAGGCCAGAACTGATGGTTAAATGTCTTTTAATGATCCTTTCCGTGTCATTCAACCAACGTAAGAGCTAGACAGAATAAAATAAAAAGACAATTACATTTTGGACGTAAATCCCCGTATTTCTAACTCATTACATTGATACTATATTTTCACAACATATACATCCATTACCATTTCAAATATCCCATAAATACAATCGTTTTCCACTACAGACCTTGTTCCCCTGTCGACTGTAGCTAGATCCTTGAGTTTATCCGTGTTTTGTCCGTTTTCCGTTGTTCAATTTACTTTTCGTCTTTTCCAATGTGTCAAGTAGACTTTCGTTTTACCATCACTTCCGGTTACACAGGAAGTTACCAAAATAAAGCAAAACCTTACCATAAAACATAAATGTGTCAAATTGACCTTTACAATGAGTAAAACACACCTGGCAGCATCGCTCTATGATAAACAGGAAGTCAGCCATGTCGAATCAAAGTGGCACCGCCATGTTTGACTTTTTTTTTCAAAATCATACTTGTCCTAGGTTCTAATTCATCCCTACTGACCGCCAGAGGCGGTGCATACAGCACTGGATGATCATCCTTGCGCATACACAGGTCAAGAATTAATAACAAAAAAGTCACCTTTGACCCCCGGTGGCTCACGTGAGTCTATATAGTCATGTGACACCGGGAGCTCAGTCCCTTTTCACCTTCTCGCATGCAGGTTGTATATGTGTTGTTGTTCGTCTAATATATCGCTGTTTCCCACAAAGTTTGGTTCGTTTTGCCGCTTGTAGCCTGTTAGGGATCATCTCAAAATGGGTTGAAGCTGAAAATACTTAATATATTTCGTCTTTTTGTTGTTTTGAAGCTTCAATACATCGTTGTGGCAGTAATTGTTTTGAAATGCTAAAAAACTCCATCAGCAACGAGCATTAGGCCAACATTAGGCGGCGAGTGCGTGTGCGAGCGCGGGTGCGTACGGGGAGCATGGCGGGTGCGTACGGGGAGCACGGCGGGTGTGTGCGGAGGAGCACGGCGGCCGTGAGCACGGCGGGCGTCGCCAACGCGGCTGGTGCAGAAAAGTTGGAAAAGCTTTTTTGCTGCAAGACGCGGCGCAGCAAATGATCAAGAGATTTGGCTCTAGTAACGTGCCTACGCACTGCCCGGAAGAAGGAAACAAAACAAACCCGCATGAGGTTTCGGCCAATCACAGAAGACGTGGGATTCTCACTGAGACGAAAGCGCGTGTTCTGCTTCTGTCATTCTGACATGTCTAAGGTCTAAACTCAGGCAATTGACAATTACAGGTTTTGACAAGAAACATTAGTTTCTCACTCTCTCATCCTCTTGAGACTGTCTCAATGTGGTCATCTCACAGTTTGGGTTGAATGGGATGTGCCGTAGGGCCCCTAGGGCCCCTAGGGCCCGTGGACCATGAGGATTGAGTAAACAAACATGCGCGACAAGTGACATTATTTGGGGAGTTCATAACTTCTACTGATAAACATACCAAAGGATGTTCAGGGATGTTCACTAGAGGTGAGCAGGGTCTATCAAGCTACTATTGTTTAATCAACGCGTAAAATTTTATGTGATGCCAGACTTTTTCTTTTTAGTCTTTTGAGGGGGGGAGAGACAAAAAATATTACGTCTTTTGAGCTTCAACCTATTTTGAGATGATCCCTTAGCCCTGTGACTGTGGTACAGTTGGTGCAGCGCGTTCGCTCGCCCTCCTGGGGCTGCACAAGCGTGTCAGACCTGTTGCAATGAGGAGTCGTGCGCTCGGTAGATTTTTGTTGAATTTGAAACCGTACAATCGTACCCGGTTTTGTGTTTATCCGTGCTCTGTTTGTTTTGGTTTATGGATACAGCCACGTGGTTTTATGTTCTAACTATAGCCGTGTTCGGGTCATTAGTTCTGAACTGCTTTGTTTTCAGCCGGTTACACACCATCGGTGGCGTTTTCGGCTCGACCTGGTTGTTACCTGTAGCTGGTTTTGTGTTTACATTGGGTCATTACATACATACATACATAGTGCTAAACTGTACATTTTGTATACGTATTTACCGAAGTCTATTTATTGTCATGGCTCAATAGTTTAGAGTTATTATTCAGTGTTTTGTGGTTTATCGCAAATAAAATATAAAACCATATAAAATGTCTAGTTTGTAAACTTTTTCACTGTCAATGGAAATAATTCTGGTCCAAGGTGGTATGGACGATTTTTTTCAGCATTTTTTTTAATCATATTTCCTCGTGGCATGGATAAATCATTTGTCCTGCCACGTATCAATCATAAAACGCACCTACCGCTCACCTGCAGCCGCATGCGGTTCGTGCCCACGTTTCCGCGTGCCTAAGCGCATGGATCTATCATAATATAGTTCCCTCAGTGTACGGGGCAAAATGAAGACGGAGAAAGACAGTTCGAGCTGACGCAGAAGTGGACAGAAATCTACGGGAGACGAGCGATGCGCTCCGTTGCGCTAATAAACAAACGCACGTGTGTGTTGTATCGGTCCGCATGGGGGAGTGGCATGCGCACTTCCGCCTGCGTTCTCAAATCGCCGAAAAATCGTCCATACCGCCTTTAAGTACATGGAATGTATGATCTAACATTGATTTCTTAAATTACGTAGTTTTAATCATATCATTCTACAACATGTCAAATGTGTTCAGATGACATGTTTATCTACATGCAAAACATGCTAAAGGCATGATTAAGTCCGCATTTAGGTTTCTTGTCTGTGTAATACAGATAACAACACTGATGGACACGAAACGTAACATCGATTAGATTATACCTGGCAATTAGTGGTCATTGGTTTGATGATTTGTTCACTTATTAAACTCATGGATCCATAGTTTTACGCCTGTAGCTTATTTGTGGCATTTGGGCTCACCCACGGCATCTCAGCCCGTTCAGTTCACCTACACGCGCTCTGATTGGTCTAGACGGTCACGAGCTGGGCTAGAGAGGCGCGCTAGAGCGTAGCCGGAGCTAACAGCTTAAAATGCGTTTTAAAGAGAACTGAAGAATCTTAAAATTAGAAAAAGTCAATGACCCATAAATAGGTAAGAATTGCCGTTATATCCGACTTTTCTGAAAGATCTACGTGCCCTTTCAGCCGAACACGAGCAGTTTTTCGTTACATTGCGCTCTAGGGAAAAAAAGCTTTCTGGGCTGCACGATTTCTTTGGCTGCAGTACCAATGGAGTGGCCACTGGGGGAATCTGCGACGTGCTGCAGATAGCCATACCCTATCCCAGGTGTAACAGTCCTTCCTATTTGTTATAAAAGTGTTTGTGCTCGTTTAGCCTTTGTTCTTCTGCCATCTAGTGGTGAAATTTAATGCGGAACCAAATAACGTAAAATTAAGTTTCCACCCGGACCTAATTTAGAGATGCACTTAGACTGCTGCGCGATGCTGTTGTTGTTGTTGTTGTTTTATGGCGGTTGGCATCCAATTCTTGCATTACCGCCAGACTTTATTCTGCCACGCTACACTGATCTTGAGCGTGAGTAAAGAAAATTATCAAAGAAATAGCTGAAAAACAATCAAAGAACAACTAAGAATATAAAGTCAAATCAAGGCCCAAACCAAGTAATTAGCCCCTCGTGGATGTCAGCGCACGAGGTTTGTGTAACTTTATTGTGCAATTTGATGAATGTATGTAAAGTGTAAATGTGTTTCATTGTATTTATTGTATTTTTCTTTTATGCCCAGTTCTCACGGGTTGTCAAGGGTTGTCAAGGGTTGTCAAGAGTTATCGAACTTCTCAAGCCAAGAATAAACCCCGTTTTCTATACCTCGTTCCCATGCTAATTCCTTGAGGGTGCTACAGTGAGAACTCTTCTGCTCCGGATGGGTAGACGAGACGGTGCCAGGGTCGGGAGAGACGACAGCGCCTCGCAGAGCCACGGCCAAATGCACAACCAGACGCAACAACTGCGGGAGATCCAGGTTCCCACAAATTAATGTTGCATCAAGGACTTTCATTAAGATAATTTGATCAGAAAATAAGACAAGTTGAAGGAACTTGTAATAAGAAGATATTTTTTGTTTCATTTCTGATCAAAGGACTGGTATTATCTTTATCTTTCTGTTTCAATTGAAGTGATGTTCATATAGTAATGACATATACTGCATTTTTTGTGCTAAGTAACTTGCATGTTGTTTATAGTCAATAATTCTTAATAATTACTGATTTATTCACAACATTTAGTAGTTGAGACACGCTAACAGAGCTCATATTTAAAAGTGTACATTTGAAAGATTAAGTTAAGTTAAAGTACAGTAGTAACCCAAGTCAATATTCGGTTTTTCCTTTACTACAAATACTTTATTTCAAAACTTAAGTTACTACTAATCACATTTAAAGTAAACATTCAAAATAAACTAAACAATGTCAGAAAATGAAGACTTTGCGGAAGATGGTGAAGAGACACTCCTGACAAATGAGCAACCACAAGAAGCTGAACGCACTAAAGATGATATTCCCACTACCTCACAAGATACACAAAGGAGTCCAAGAGTCCGCAAGTTAACGTAAAAGGGACAAGAGCTGCACGATGAGCAGGTAAAGAAGGCCACATATCGTTTCAGTGCGTGCTATGAGAAGTGGAAAGCTGTCACTAAGGATGCTAAGAAAGCTATAAATGAACATTGCTCAACTAATCTTCTGCAGGATCATCTCACCAAGGTTACTAGTAATGCTGAAAATACCTTCACTGCATACAATGATCTGAGACGGATTGATTCTCCTGACAATGACACAAGACGCAGGATGGACACATGCGATGCAGTAACAAGAAACATCACTGAAGCTATAGAGAAGTCTCAAAAAATCAGAAAGGTTGAAGGTCCAGAGGACAAAGAACAGCTTGAAGACACAGAGTCAGTGTTCAAGTCTGTCGCCTCAGAAAATAGTGGTGTCAAGTCTCACCACAGTAAGTGCTCTTCTCAATCAAGGATCTCATCTAGACAATCAAGCAGACACTCTATTAAAAGACAAGATGCAGCTGCGGAAGTTGCTGCTAATGAAGCTGCTTTGGAAGTTCTACTTGAACAAGAAAATCATATGAAGGAAATTGAAAAACAAGCTGCAGAAATTGCACAAAAGCAAAGAGAGCTGGAAGCCAAGCGCAGAGAAGTAGAGCGGCTGGAGACAGTTAAAAAATTAAAAGCTGCAAAGGCACGACAACAAGTATATGAGCAAAGTGAATGTTCAGATGAAGACATATATGATCTGCTTCATCAACGTCCCCGTGACAAAGAGTATGAAGTCAAGTCTGAAATCAATGGGTCACCCCTCAGACTGCCATTTGCACCTAAAAATGTGGCATCTACACCAGAAGCAAACACAACAGAGCTGATAAAGGCATTTGCAGAGTCTCTCAGTGCAAGTCGTCTCCCTGTCCCAGAGCCTACAATTTTCAATGGTGACCCACTCAGATACAGTGATTGGAAGATTTCCTTTCAGACTCTCATTGACAGGAAAGGCATACCAGCTGAAGAGAAGACGTACTACTTGAGAAAGTATGTGAGTGGACTTGCAAGAAAAGCTATAGAAAGCTACTTTCTGCTTGGCACTGAGTCAGCCTACAATGCAGCATGGACAGTCCTTGAAGAAAGATATGGGAATCCTTTTCTCATCGCTAAAGCCTTCAGAGACAAACTCGATGCATGGCCGAAGATAAATTCCAAAGGCAGTGTAGAACTACAAGAGTTCACAGACTTCCTTCGCAGTTGTAAAGCAGCCATGTCACAGATTAAAGGTCTCGAAGTACTCAATGACTGCAATGAGAACCAGAAAATGCTTGCTAAACTTCCTGACTGGTTCACATCAAGGTGGAACAGAAAAGCAACAGAAGTACTTGAACAGACCAACGCATTCCCAAGTTTCAGCCATTTTGTTGAATTCATCTCACGTGAAGCCAAAATCGCATGTAACCCCATAACATCTCTCTACGCTCTGAAACCAAGTGAAGGTGAAAAGACAAAGGTGTTGAGGAACAGGAGTTATGGAGCAAAAGTAATGGCGATCAATTCCAATGAAAGGGCTGTCATTTCAAGTTGTGGGTACTGTGAGCGAGCAGGCCACAGTTTATTAAAATGTTGGAAGTTCATGGATCAGGATATCGTAGAAAGACTCAAGTTTGTGCAAGAGAAGAAGTTATGCTTTGGCTGCCTGAAATCTGGCCATCGCTCCAAAGATTGTGAAAGCAGAGAAATCTGTGACACATGTAAGAAAAAACATCCAACATGTCTTCATGACACTCGCACCAAAGAGGAAAGGACTCAGATAAAGAGCAATCAAGCGAGAGGCGGTGACAAAACAAAGCAAAGAAAACCAGATTCAACTACACAAAACAACAATGTCACATCAATGACAAGTGAAGCAACGTCTAACAGAGTAATGCAGAACGTCATGGATACTCACACATCCTCAATCATTCCAGTGTGGGTTTCAGCTGAAAGTGAGCCAGAGCGTGAAATTCTAGTGTATGCTCTCCTTGATACACAGATTGACACTACCTTCATCTTAGAAGAAACAGCAAGAGCTCTGCATACTACAAGTGAACCAGTTCAGCTAAAGCTTACCACAATGTCTTCAAAGGGCAAGGTTGTGTCCTGCCACAAGCTCTCCGGTTTACAAGTAAGAGGATTTTACTCTAACCAGATCATTCCCTTACCAGTGACATATGCAAGAGACTTTATTCCAGCAAATCGAGATCACATTCCAACACCAAATACAGCTATGGCATGGCCACACCTTGAATACATCGCAGATGAAATTGCTCCACTCCAAAGTTGTGACGTTGGCCTTTTGATTGGGTACAACTGTCCTCAAGCCCTTGTTCCCCGTCAAGTGGTGTCCGGAAAAGAAAATCAGCCATTCGCACAAAGAACTGATCTGGGCTGGAGCACGTGGGCTTTGGCAATCCATGTCTTGATTATGGAGATGCCTTTGGAGTGAGTCATCAAGTCATTGTGAAGCAAGTGGTGCCAAGTATTCAGTTGACATCAAACCTGACCAGTGAAGTGCACTACGTGTACAGAACTCAAATAAAAGAAATTATCTCGCCTGCCGACGTGATAAAAATTTTGGAGTCTGACTTTGTGGAAAAGGTCTCAGAAGATGTCAAGATTTCGCAAGAAGATCTCAGGTTCCTAACAAAGATGAAAGAAGGCATTAGGCTCAAAGAGGAT
The DNA here is from genome assembly GCF_026437365.1 of Eucyclogobius newberryi. Taxonomy (NCBI): domain Eukaryota; kingdom Metazoa; phylum Chordata; class Actinopteri; order Gobiiformes; family Gobiidae; genus Eucyclogobius; species Eucyclogobius newberryi. The sequence goes on along the minus strand of NW_027316056.1, from coordinate 29,717,705 downwards.
GGACATTTTGAGATGCCTCTTCCGTTCAAGTGTGAAAGGCCCAACCTGCCTGATAACAAAGCCTGTGCCATTCATCGACTCAAATGCTTGAAAAAAAAGCTGAGAAGAAACAAGCAGTACTACATGGACTACAAGAAGTTCATGGAGGAAATTATAGCACATGGTGATGCTGAGAAGGTTCCAGAGCAAGATACTGACAAGACCCCGGCATGGTATATCCCACACCATGGGGTGTATCACCCACAAAAACCGGGAAAGATTCGAGTCGTCTTTGATGGCTCTGCCAAGTTTCAAGGAACATCTATAAATGACCATCTTCTGACCGGCCCAGAGCTTACAAACACGTTGCTAGGAGTCCTGTGTCGTTTCTGCAGAAGCCCGGTGGCAATAATGTGTGATATTGAACGCATGTTCCACCAGTTTCATGTGTGTGCTCCTGACCAAGACTATCTAAGGTTCTTATGGTGGGAAAATGGCGACCTCGACACCCCCTTCGTTATCTACAGAATGAAAGTTCACCTGTTTGGTGCAACTTCCTCCCCAGGATGTGCCAACTATGGTCTCAAACACTTGGCAACTGAAGGAGAAGGATACTTCAGCAAGGAAACCATCAATTTCATCAAAACCAACTTCTATGTTGACGATGGATTAGCAAGTGTTGACACAGAAGGTCAAGCAATACAGCTGGTCAAGGAGGCACGTGAACTCTGTAGCAAAGGCAATCTTAGGTTGCACAAGTTCATCTCAAACAGTTCCAAGGTTCTAGAGTCACTTCCAAAAGAAGAATGTGCTGTAGCTGCCAAAGATTTGGACATGGCATTGAGTGAAGTACACATGGAGAGAGCACTTGGCGTTCAATGGTGTGTGGAATTGGATCAGTTCCAGTTTAGAGTGACTGTTAAAGAAAATCCACTCACTCGAAGAGGAGTTTTGTCCACAGTTGCCTCCATATTCGATCCACTTGGATTTGTGTCACCTTTCGTCTTACTAGGAAAGCAGATCTTGCAACAGATGTGTCGAGATAAACTCAGCTGGGACGACACCCTACCTGACAGTCTTCGACCTCAGTGGGAATCTTGGCTGCTTGACCTGAGGAACCTAGCAGGGGTAAAGATTCAAAGATGCTATACTCCAACCAATTTCAAGGCTTAGCATTTTGAACTACATCATTTCTCAGACGCAAGTACATCTGGGTATGGTATGTGCACCTACCTCAGAGCATTAAGCACATCTGGAGAAGTTCACTGTTCATTGGTGATGGGAAGATCAAGAGTCCCACCATCTAAAGTCACAACCATTCCACGCCTTGAGTTGTCAGCTGCTGTAGTCGCTGTTCGCACTGGTGACATGCTAAAAAAGGAACTGGAAATTGAATACTCACAAGAAACCTACTGGACGGACTCAAAGGTTGTCCTCGGATACGTTGGAAATGAAGCCAGAAGATTCCAAGTGTTTGTCGCAAACAGAGTTGAACGTATCAAACAAAGCACACAGTCCACACAATGGAGGTATGTGGCATCCAAAGAGAACCCAGCTGTGATAAAATGTAAATATATGATTATATTTGTGTGTTAAAAGTTATCTGCATCATTAGCCTGGGGGGAGGGAAAGGCATGTTTTTCTAATAACATGTGCGAAGATGTGTAGAAGCAGCCGTGAGGAATGTTCCTCCCATCCTGGGGACCAGATGGGTAGAACATTCACCAAGGTTTTTATCTCTAAAGATAATACCAAAGAGTCGTAAAAGACAAGTGCCTTAATGTGAAGCTGACCAATGAGAAATGTGACCCGCCTTCTTTTCTATGTGTGATTTTAATAAAATGACTTGTAAGAGGGAGGAACGCTGAGAGTGATTTTGGAAAGTCGTTCAGGTTGCTTACAACATCTTGACTTGGCTAAGCCTTCCTCTCCCTTGCAAGCCACACAAAAGACTGACGTTTCTGTGTCGTTTAATATTCTAAGTTGAATTATGTTCTCTGACTGTTAAGTAATAGCATTGATTCATGTGTAATTTCTTGACATTTTAGTGGTCCTTTGAGCCGGATGACCAGCTGCCCTTCGCGGAGATTGACGGGTGAATCGGTGAAGTCTGTGCACAGCTGAAAGAAGTCCACTTTTCCCGTGGCCGCCCATCGCACCTCATTCTCCGCGAGGACAGCCCGTCGTTTCGAGTCAGCGGAGAACAGACGACAAAGAGGTCAGAAAAATTTTGTGTGAAAAAGAGTTAGCCATAAAACGTTTTATGCATTTAGTTTGATATTTACTGGAAAAATATTGTATGCTTTTATGCGCAGTTAGGTATTACTGAGGAAATACCCAGTTTCATATTACTGAGGAAATATGCAGTTTAGGTATTACTGAGGAAATACCCAGTTTAATATTACTGAGGAAATATTTTAGGCATTTAGGTTTTACTGAGGAAATACCCAGTTTCATATTACTGAGGAAATACGCAGTTAGGTATTACTGAGGAAATACCCAGTTTAATATTACTGAGGAAATATGTGTGAATGTAAGCGCTGTGCACGAGCGAAGTAAGTAAGAGAGAAGTGTGAATGTGTGAATGAGGATTAATAAGTGATTCACTAACGAGTGTGAGAATCACAATTAATCATACAAGGGTCACAAGGCGTTATTCTGAGAGATCTAAAATTTGAAGTCACGGGTGAATCTTAAACACCACGTTTATGTCCGGAGGAATCTAATATGGAATTTTCTCTAGAAGCTTGACATTGACCGTGACTGTAAAGCAAGTAGCATTTCTCTCACAGACAACCGAGACCAAATAATGCCAAAATTATCACCCCAAACTGTAAAAAGACAAAGGAAAAGTCATAAGAGGATTTTGGAGGGAGACTTCCAGTGTGCTCAGATGACGTGGCAGAGAGGGGGAGATAAGGGGGGTCAACAAAACAGGAGAATGGAAAGCAGTTCAGAGGACGCTCTGAACTGATGAAATTAGGAATTAAACCCAGCTGGTTTTAAATTTTAGTATTTGAGAGCTCTGTATTTCAACAAATTTAGGGTTTTGTTTGGATTGACAACAATCAATTATAAAGATTTTATTAAATTTGATAAGAGATGAAGATGAATTCAGATTTTTATAGATGGCCAATATTTTGGGGAATGTGATCACAGACAGGACACTTCCTGTCCCCGACATAGAAGACAAAAGTTGTGTTTTTACGGTATCGTGTTTTTTGAGTGCACAGAACAAACCCACGTTTTGTTTTGTTTTATTTTTGGACTTGACAAAATTATCTTTTGGACTTATTATGTAACCATAATACATGACTAGATGAAAGTACAGGACGAAAAGACAGAAGTGTTTTTAAATTTAGGATCAAATACAGGCACAGGCCTGGGAAGTGATAATATGGGTAAATGGGTGACTACTGATGTTTTTGGACATAGGAGTAGAATGAGTAGTAAGTAAAGTGATAGTAAAAGTTATATCAGTAACTTATTTATTTGTATTATCATGAGGAAACCTCGTATTGCATGTAGACGTAAGCAGGGAATAAGTTAAATAGTGACGTCAAATGCCCTCCCAGGAAAGACATGACTGTGTGTCATTAACTAAGGCAATTGATGCAGAAGTGGGGGGACATGGGAGGATATGGGTCATAAAGATAGCCAGAGATAACAGGGGCTATTGACTGGCAAAGACTCTGGAGGAGTGTAGAGCAGCGTAATGCAGGAGAAGAATACATTTTATGAGACCCGCAGATTACCTGAAGATAGTGAAAACTAAACAGGGGGATGGGTAATCAATGCATGAGTTTAGAAGCAGAATGACAGGGATATTTTAAAGATAACTAACTGGAATCCCAGGGGATGCAGCATCTGTTGTTATATCAGAAGCAATTAGAAAGTAAAAGCAGGTTACAAGTGAGGGTAAAGAGTAAGTGAAAAGAGAGAAAGAAAAAGCAGGTTTAGGAATTTGGAAATGGGTGTTTCCTCCGTTACGAGAGGAAGACAGAGAAGAAGATAGAGAGAGACAGAGAGGAAGACAGATAAAGAGAGAGGGGAAGACAGAGAGGAAGATGTGACGTGACAAAGAAAAGACAAAGAAAGTAGGCAACAAGGGGATAAAAACAGGTTTATAAAAGAGATGTGCCTTATGTACAAGGGGAAGGTTTAGGATCATTTTGATTGTTATACACATATAGACTTGTTAGAACAAACTAATACACAATGTTTGTAAAGCACCACACGAGCAGGTGTGAGAGATTGAGTTTGAAACTCACCTGAAGCACATATAGAAGATTAGCACATATTACATTAGATGGGTGACTTTATTCAGGCCACACCACAGAGGAGATGTGAAATTATTAATTATGTGAAGAATTCTTAGTTGTGAACTGACCCTTAAGGCCAGCTCAACGGGGGAATTATTGAGATAATTATTATTGTTTGATGTATTTGTATTGCACATACATACACACACATACATACGCGCGCACACGTGGAGACCAAACATTTAGAGTTTGAAACTTTTAGAGTTTGAAACATTTAGAGTTTGAAACATTTAGAGTTTGAAACATTTGGAGTTTGAAACAAATGGTGGTAAAACAGATAGGTTTGGCAGTGTCGGATTACAGACACACAGGGGGGGCCCAGCGCCGTGGAAGGGGGGGCTCAGCCAGGGATGTGACCACTGAACTGTGAAAGGTCAAGAGGTGACATTGCGGAGTGGAGTGACAGACGCAATTCCATCTCTTCCTTGATTACATCTTGGATTAGTGAACGTTGTAAACTATCTGGATTATTGAATTTTGGTTAAATGTAGAAGTTTGAGAAATGGGCAAAGCCATTTATCAAATGGAGGGATGTACGTGTAAACAAATATTCCGAATCAATAATTACTAAAAAAAAATTGTAAACAAGAAAACTGTTTGAAATACACTGAACTGTCGAAAAGACTTTGTTTATTACCGCAGCAGAACGTGTTGGAGATGTGGTGTTTACAGAGACGATCCAAGTGGGACAGCCAGTGGACGGAGCCACACCGTGTCGTCCTCACACCGACCATTGGAGGGACGAGAACATGGGTGCTCTCATGGGAAAGTGAGAGAAATGTCTGGACAACACAGCGCCGGACAACACAGCGCCGGACAACACAGCGCCGGACAACACAGCGGCGGACAACACAGCGCCGGACAACACAGCGCCGGACAACACAGCGGCGGACAACACAGCGCCGGACAACACAGCGGCGGACAACACAGCGCCGGACAACACAGCGCCGGACAACACAGCGCCGGACAACACAGCGCCGGACAACACAGCGCCGGACAACACAGCGGCGGACAACACAGCGGCAGATCCATAAGATCTACAAGACGCAGGACTTCAGTGTATTCTTCATTTTTGTATGCAGTGAACACAGAGGCCACAGCGCGTAAAGTGCTACACTCTGCTACAATGAACGGGAGCCAGAGACAGCAAAAAGACGTACGTGTTATCATCATCGCAGCGACGGCGGTAATATGGGTGCTGACACCTGTATTATGCATCGGACAGTCGGGACCACGTGAGAGAACAAACAGCAAGCCAAAGGTACTCTGGGCACCCAACCCATGTTCTAATAGATCAGCATCCACTTGGATGCCACAATTGTGTATACCTGTGAATGAAACATACATTTTTGAAATTCCATACGCAGATCTGAAATACAGGGGGAAGAAAATAAGTGATCAAATTGATGTAGAAGAGTATGAAATGTATATGATGGTGGGGCAGCAAGATAGTAGCTGGGAAAACACAATGGCATATTCAGGAAAATCATGGGAGCCATACGCTACTACAGCCACCGCACAAAGATGGAAAGGTAAAATAGAAATGGCTCAGACTTGTGGTAATGTGTTAATAACGGTAAATCTACACAATCATCAAAATAAGACAGAATGTGAAGTATTCAGACTGTATTGGTGGGTTCCAGGACCAGCTCTGGATCCATTCTGTCATATTCTTGTATGTGTTGTAGCGATCTCAAGCAATCAGGCCCAGGCTCAGACACTAGACACAGTAGGAAGGGCAATGCGGGGATCCATAATAGTTACCAATAAAAAGCAATTAACGCCAGACACCTTTCTATACATGGCAACGGGTGCACATATTGCAACAAATATGTGGATACAAGAAGCATTAGCAGTGGCAAGACCTCTGCGAAAGGATTGCATAATATACATGACAGCACGACCACAGTTATTATTAGTAGATGCGATAATGTAAACACGACATGCGTCCAACACCCAGCCAACAGAACCATGAATAATAAACTATGTGCCAATTATGACAGAGCATTTCCAAAATTGACAAATAATATGCAACCGCCATTGTTTACATTACCTAAAAGCGCCTTTTTTGTCTGCTACAACATAACTACATGCAAAGTTAATGAAATATGCCTTAAGATGGGAAATGTACCAGTTCATATGTGTAACCTAACTGTGCAGATAGCGGGAGGAGGTCTCTTGGATACCCAACGCCAGGATGTATGGTGGTGGTGTGGGGACACCGTGCTGAGAGGACACTTGGAAGCAAAGGGAGTAGGACTCTGTGCCTATGTATCGCTCTTGTGGCCAGCCGCGGTCATAACAAGCATCACCCAGAACCATACTGAAAGGTCAAGGCGAGACGTTAGTGGACAATCTGGTATGCTCCCAGTAGCACCTGATACTACGTATATAGATCCTATTGGGGTACCCAGAGGAGTCCCTGATGAGTATAAGCTGGCTGACCAAATAGCAGCAGGGTTTGAGGGCCTTCTGCTTGTCTCTGCGATATTTCCCATCACGCCGCACAAAAATGTGGACAGAATTAATTATCTGTCTTTCCAATTACAAAGGTTGACTAATCTGACTCACAATTTAGGACTTGCTCTCGGGTCACAGTTGCATCACACCGCTTTAATGGCGTGGCAAACTCGAATGGCAGTAGACATGTTATTAGCTGAAAAGAAAGGAGTTTGTTCGATTTTCAAAGGTCAATGTTGTACATTCATTCCTAATAATACAGCCGCGGACGGCTCAGTCACAAACACTCTGTCACAATTGAGAACTATGTCTAGAAAAATGAAAGAACACACTGGAATAGACAATAAAATCTCAGAATGGTTAGAAAGCTGGTTCGGCAGGTGGACTGGTATCGTGGTTCCGGTACTGACCTCACTGTTGGTAATAATTGCCTGTTTTGTGTTTTGTGGATGTTGTTGCATACCAATGTGTAGACACACTATAGAACGTACAGTGGAAGAAGCAATCACAAGCCGAGGGCATCATAGTTATGCCTTAGTAGCTATAGAAGAAGATGAAACTGACAAGTATTAATGTGCATGACCCTTTGAGTGTAAAATGTATTATGTTCACACCAATATGAAAAACATGTTGAAAACTGAAAAGAGTGATGTGTTCGGATATGAGAAAGTGGGCTAATGCTTTGATAAACAGGAGGGAAATGTGATAAAATGTAAATATATGATTATATTTGTGTGTTAAAAGTTATCTGCATCATTAGCCTGGGGGGAGGGAAAGGCATGTTTTTCTAATAACATGTGCGAAGATGTGTAGAAGCAGCCGTGAGGAATGTTCCTCCCATCCTGGGGACCAGATGGGTAGAACATTCACCAAGGTTTTTATCTCTAAAGATAATACCAAAGAGTCGTAAAAGACAAGTGCCTTAATGTGAAGCTGACCAATGAGAAATGTGACCCGCCTTCTTTTCTATGTGTGATTTTAATAAAATGACTTGTAAGAGGGAGGAACGCTGAGAGTGATTTTGGAAAGTCGTTCAGGTTGCTTACAACATCTTGACTTGGCTAAGCCTTCCTCTCCCTTGCAAGCCACACAAAAGACTGACGTTTCTGTGTCGTTTAATATTCTAAGTTGAATTATGTTCTCTGACTGTTAAGTAATAGCATTGATTCATGTGTAATTTCTTGACACCAGCAGACCACGCCTCTAGAGGTCTTACAGCTGAACAACTTGTAGCATCAAACTGGTTTAAAGGCCCAGACCTTCTCTGGCAGAAAGTCGTGTCCAGTGGTGAAGTCAAGGTGGGAGAGTTATCAAGCACTGACCCAGAAGTCAAGAAAGTTCAAGTGCTCAAGACACAAGTTAAAGAACAAAGATCACTTCTGGATCACTTGCACAAGTTTTCGGACTGGTCACGAATGATCAGGGCCATTGCCAGACTTAAGCGCCTTGCAAAAGAAGTGAAAGAGCGCAAAGCAAAATCTTGTGAAGTTAGTAGCTTAGAAGAAAGAAGGGAAGCAGAGTGGACAGTTCTCAAAATGGTTCAAAACTCTGCCTTCTCAAAGGAAATAAAATCCCTTCAGCACAATGTAATCCAGACTAAAGACAAAGTCAACAAGCTACATAAATTATGCCCATTTCTGGATGACCAAAGTATACTTCGAGTTGGAGGATGCCTCACGCATGCTGCCTTGCACTAGAATGTCAAGCACCCAGCGATCCTGCCAAGAGACAGTCATGTATCAACTTTACTTGTCAAGCATCATCATGAGAGGGCATACCATCAAGGACGAGGGATTACCATGAATGCACTTCGAGCGAATGGATACTGGATCCTCGGATGCAGCAAGGTTGTGTCATCTCACATTTACAGATGTTTAAAGTGCAGAAAGTTCAGAAGATTCCCTGAGAAGCAAAAGATGGCAGACCTTCCGGAAGATCGTATGGAAACCACCCCGCCATTCACCTATTCCGGGATGGACTGTTTTGGCCCCTTTTATGTCAAGGAAGGCAGAAAGGAGTTAAAGCGCTATGGATTGTTGATAACCTGCATGTGCTCCAGAGCAGTACACATTGAAATGCTCGATGATTTAACCACTGACGCCTTTATCAACGCACTGCGCGCATTCATTGCCATAAGAGGTTCAGTTCGCCAGATGAGATGCGATCAAGGCACGAACTTTGTTGGCGCCAAAAATGAGTTCGTTGAAGCACTCAAAGAAATGGATCAAGCCAAACTGGAAAAACTGGAATGCGAGTTTCTTATGAACACCCCAGCTTCAAGTCATATGGGTGGCGTCTGGGAAAGACAAATACGCACCATAAGAAGTGTCCTGACATCAATACTGGAAACATCAGCCAAACAACTCGACAGTTCATCTCTAAGGACATTTCTGTATGAAGTCATGGCAGTGGTTAACAGTAGACCACTGACTACAGATCAACTATGTGACCCATCAAGCCCAGAACCTTTAACACCGAACCACATCCTTACCATGAAGTCCACGGTCATTTCTCCACCTCCAGGCAAGTTTGTAAAGGAAGATCTTTATCTCCGGAAAAGGTGGCGTCGTGTTCAACTCCTTGCCAATACTTTTTGGACAAGATGGAAAAAGGAGTACTTGCTTAATCTTCAAAGCAGACAAAAATGGACAAAAGTACAGAGAAATGCCAAAGTGGATGATATTGTCCTTCTACAAGATGAAATATCCCCACGAAATAAATGGAAGCTGGCAAAGGTCATTGAAGTGTATCCCAGCAAGGATGGAAAAGTGAGGAAAGTGAAGCTACTGATTGGAGATCCAACTTTGGATGTAAATGGAAAACGACTATCTAAATCTGTTTATCTGGAGATGCCTATTCAGAAGACTGTTGTCCTGTTCGAAGCAGATTAAGATTCACAACCTAAACTCAAGAGACATTTCATTACACATAACTAGTTCATAATTAATAAGTTGTTGAAAATAATAAAAGTTCATCGGTTTACATAGTTATGTAAATCACAAGTGATTGGTGGGAGTGTAACAGTCCTTCCTATTTGTTATAAAAGTGTTTGTGCTCGTTTAGCCTTTGTTCTTCTGCCATCTAGTGGTGAAATTTAATGCGGAACCAAATAACGTAAAATTAAGTTTCCACCCGGACCTAATTTAGAGACGCACTTAGACTGCTACGCGATGCTGCCACGCTACACTGATCTTGAGCGCGAGTAAAGAAAATTATCAAAGAAATAGCTGAAAAACAATCAAAGAACAACTAAGAATATAAAAAGTCAAATCAAGGCCCAAACCAAGTAATTAGCCCCTCGTGGATGTCAGCGCACGAGGTTTGTGTAACTTTATTGTGCAATTTGATGAATGTATGTAAAGTGTAAATGTGTTTCATTGTATTTATTGTATTTTTCTTTTATGCCCAGTTCTCACGGGTTGTCAAGGGTTGTCAAGAGTTATCGAACTTCTCAAGCCAAGAATAAACCCCGTTTTCTATACCTCGTTCCCATGCTAATTCCTTGAGGGTGCTACACCAGGGGTGGGCAATTATTTTCCTCCGAGTGCCATATTCGAATCCAGGCAAGTAGCGGAGGGCGGGCCTGTGATCATTGGTGTGAAAAAAAAAAAATCCCAAAAATTAAATATAAAATAAAATATCACTTTTCTGTCAAATATAGGCTATTGAATCTATTATTTAATTCATTTCACGTCATATTTATTAAGGATACAAGTGCAGACAGATGCCTGAGGGCAAAAAAGGAAGAGCATTTTTTTTTTTTTTTTAATATTACTTGGACAAGCTTGGCGGGCCGGATTGAAGCCCACCACTGCCCTATCCAGATATTATAATAGATCCATGGCGTTCCCTGCTTGACCTGACCCCGCTGCGTCCCTCTTATCTTACCGGGGTAGAGGTTTTACATCTTAGAGTCACTAGTGGCGTTCCACTCGACCCGACTCTCTTTGGCTCCGGTCTTATCATGGAGTCCCTGTGTTGCCGGTCCTGTCTGGTGCAGCTGCAGCCTGACGATGGGCATGATCTCTGCCCTGCTTGTCTTGGAGTGGATCATCTTCGGGAAGCACTCTCCGATGATGCTTGCTCCAACTGTTCAGTTATGCCCCGGTCTGTGCGCGCCGCGCGCTTGGCTGCTTTCGAGCACGCTTCAGACTGGTTGTTTGTGGCGCCTCCAAGTCAATTACCGGCCGGCCGTCCACGGCTACTCAAGACGGCCCCCCATTTAAGAAAAAGAAGGGCCCCGGGAAGTTAGCGGCGCAAGTGAGCACGCTGACATCTGAACTGGCCCAAATGCGGGCAGTTATCCAGACTCTCCAGACTGATGCCAGTCGGGTGGTGGCACAACGACAGGAGGGGCATGACACAGCCTCAGCATATGATAACGTCTTATCTGTGGCTGCTTCAAACGCGCAGTTTCAGCTGAAATCTGACCTTCTGAGCTCCAGAGTTTCAGAATCTGGCTCACAGGGCTCTGCTGGCTTTCAGGCCGACAGCGATGACACTGTCACAGCGGTTTAAAGCTGGATGTTCCGTGGGATGAGGCGGCACCCTCTAGCGCCTTCTTTCGGCGCCAGGCTGCAGCGTCCCACTTTGCAGTTCCTCCCTTGGAGGAGTACATTAAGGAACTGCATGCCTGTTGGACAGACCCAAAGGCATTTTCAAGGCCTACTTCAGATGGCAGGGTCTTGGCACCGATGCAGGATCCTCAGAAGCTTGGCCTGGGACATATGCCGGCAGACGACCTTCTGTGTAAGGCGTGTGACATGGGAGCTCGTATGGGTCGCATTGGGAACTCCTTGTCTCATTTGATGCTAGGCCTGTCGGTTTCCCTTGAGACGGTGCCGGTGGACAAACCAACACATGGGCTGGTTGACGCTTCCTTGCAGGCTTTTGCCCTCATGTCAAGGGAACTAGGGCATCTGCTCTCTACATTAGTGCAAGCTCGCCGCCAAGTATGGCTGGCACAGTCTCCGCTCTCTGAGGCCAGTAGGAAGACCTTGAGGGGTGTTCCAGTTCTTCCTGGAGAACTGTTTGGCCCGGCCGCCCTGGAGGCTCTAGAGCGCATGGCCCAGGCTTGTCGTACACGGCAACAGTTTGCGGGGCTTCATAGGCGGGGGTCTCATCGACCTGCTCAGGCTGCCCCTCCCGTTTCTTCACGGAGGTACCTACCAGCGCCCCATCACTCCCCCGTTCATGGCTCGGACTTGCAACAGGCACCAAGGTTAGGGTTTCGTCCGTCCCGTGCGTCCCATGCGTCTCGTGCGTCCCGTTCCTCAAAACCCGGCCGTCGCCCCCACAAGCCCGCGGGGGGTCGAGGGACCTCCGGATGAGGTTACAGGGCCGGCGGCAGGACATTTTTCCCCGGAACAGCTGGAGTACTGGACGGCTCACTCCGCAGATATTTGGGTGCTGGCTACGCTATCCGGAGAGTATCGTCTGCAGTTCCGCCGCCGGCCACGTGTTCCTGGTCGGATTTAAATGACTGTTATTCAGGACCCGGCCAAGGCGCAGGCGCTCTCTCAGGAGATTCGCACCTTGCTGGACAAGGGGGCAATAGTTCCTGTGGACCCCCTGCTGGATCCAGGGGGCTTTTATTCTCGATATTTTTTAGTGCCCAAGAAGACGGGCGATTTACGCCCGGTTCTGGACCTCAGGGGTCTAAATATGTTTCAAGATGTTGACTGTCAGACAAGTGCTCTCTCCCCAGGCGACTGGTTCACAACAGTAGATCTGAAGGATGCATATTTTCATGTCCCCATTGCACCGCCACATTGGAAGTTTCTCCGCTTTTCTTTCTGGGGAGCAGGGCCGGCCCAAGCCTTCAGGGGGCCCTAAGCGAAAACATTTTTTTCATAATTTTTTCGTCATCAGAATCAGTTTTATTGCCATTGTCAGTGAACAATTCACATATGGGAACTTTCTTCAACGTAAACAAAGCGCACCAAAACGTGAGGGCATCCGTTTGCCAGTTAGTTTATTCTCAGCACCTCACAAGCTCAAATATTGATAATTTAAATCCCACAATGCAACTTGGTATTCCGCTGACATCACCTCTACTTCCTGTACAAATAACACACGTCCCAGATATGTTTTTGGGTGTGTGTAGTACTTAATTACTCAATACAATATTGACTATGAAAAATAATAATAATGAATAAATATAGCCGCAAGCGGCAATGATCGGCCCTCGTCACACCGCCGCCACGCCGCAAGAGGAGGGGGCGCTAACGCGCCCCAATTGTCCTTTTATTACGCCTACTGCTGAATCTGTGTCGCTGTCACATCTTCTCCCCTTTGTTTTACCATCAAAAAGCTATTTTATTTTGAATTCTTGGCAAAATGTGCGGCTTTGCCGCACAGACACCGTGACTCTTTGAATAAAAGTGTGAATACCTTTTGATGGTCCACCCCTGAAGATGAGTCTCACCAAATTTCAGGTTAATAGGGCTAACGCCCTGGGAGGAGTTTGTGAAAGTCTAAAGTGTAAACATGTTCTGGCGATTTCCCCATTGGAATAACATGGGAGGTTTTGGTCATCGCTACGGCAAAACAATAACAATTATGACATGGGTCTCATTGACTTTTTTGATGGGGATGCCAAAATTGAGTTGTGTGTCAAATTTCATAAAATTTCGCAAAACTAAACATTTAACCTCCATATTAAATCTGTAGGGGGCGCTGTGGTGCCAAATTAATTTATTTCACTTCAAGTACGTTTAGCGCAAAGAGTTTAACAACTGATTCTAATTTGACGCAATTCGGACTTTATCTGCGCAAACGGCAGAAATATTAAATTTGGGAGATTTCTGAAATTCTAGCTAAAGTTTGCGGCTTCGCCGCACAGAGACCGTGACAGGTATCAATGTAATTTGAATAACTTTTGATGTCCCACTCCTCAGTAGCATTTTCACCAAATTTCAGCTTTTTAGAGCCAACGCCCTGGGAGGAGTTCGTAAAAGTACGACGTTTGGAAAAACTCCCGAGTCCTGCTTAGCCATTTTTGAACCAATATGACCGACATTTGGTTGGGTGGACGGCGTTGCCGTAATAATATTTTTTACTTCTCTTGTCACCATCTACCTCTGCGCCAAATTTCATGATTCTACGATCAGATTTGTTTTGGGTCATTTCCTATCTCTCAATGCATTTTTGGTACATTTGGGGGCGCTGACGCACCAATTTTTTTTTATTTTACAAAAGGGATATAGCCAGAATGTAGAGAGGCACGATTTTTAGAGGTGTGCAAATTTTTGTGACTTTTCGTCAATGTTCACTGGGTGAAAAATAGGGGGGTTGGTCCCGAGAAGAAAGAAGAAGAAGAAAGAAATATAGCCGCAAGCGGCAATGATCGGCCCTCGCCACGCCGCCACCACGCCGCAAGAGGAGGGGGCGCTAACGCGCCCCAATTGTCCTTTTAGTACGCCTACTGCTGAATCTGTGACGCTGTCACATCTTCTCCCCTTTGTTTTATCATCAAAAAGCAATTTTATTTTGAATTCTTGGCAAAATGTGCGGAAAAGGCACGATTTTTAGAGGTGTGCAAATTTTTGTGACTTTTCGTCAATGTTCACTGGGTGAAAAATAGGGGGGTTGGTCCCGAGAAGAAGAAGAAGAAGAAGAAGAAGAAGAAGAAGAAGATTCCTATGTGAAAACAATGTTTCCCATTTTTCAAATATCATAAACTATACATTTTCGGAAAGCGCTCGCGCTTTCCTACCTCATGGTGTGGGTCCCTGGTCACTGACGGGTACTTTCGTTCATTTTGAGTGTTTTTGGCCCTCTATACAGTAATAATGTTCAATTTTTGCATTACATGCTTATATGCACGGAACATGCAAGAGATGGGGAACGTATTTGTGAGCTACTTAGGGCAAATGAGTGCTTTATATGGGGGTGTAAAGCGCTCGTTTAGTGCGCACTTTTGCACGGGCTTCGCCCGTTTACAACGGTAATGTTCCATTTTCCTACTACTAAATAGTATGCACGGGGCGTGCGTGAGTGAAGGAGTGCGTTAGTGAGTGTTTGGAAGTGGGCGAGCGCTCGGGCCTAATAATTTCATTTTAACTGAAAATGTAAAAGTAATAGTTATCCTTACTAATTTATCTTTTACTGCTCCCAACTGTTCCTTCTTGCCAAAGTGACAAAACAAGTTATATTAAATTAAACAAATGGCATAAGCATTGCTTGATTAACAATTAACACTGATAAAACAGTGCAAAAATGTTATTCCCAGAGAATGAACAGAACTAGAAGTGAAGGTCCAAACCTCGCTTTAGTGAAGAGACTGCCTTTCTGCAACTTTGCCACTTTTATATACAAATATATAGTATTATTCTATAACAGACGTAATTATAATATGTCTGATTATTTTTCACTATCAATTTATTATAATTTATAACAAATAGTCTTATGGTGCTTTTTAAACAAATTGAAATGTTTTATTGCTCTATTAAAAGTTAATTACAATATAAATGTTTGTTCTGATCAGAACATCACACACTGGAGAGAGAGAGAGAGAGAGAGAGAGGAGGCAAACTCAAGCCCACTCATCTCTGACTGAGGCTGCACAGGGGCCATGGGACAGGGGCCCGGGACAGGGGCCGCACACTGTTCACTCCAAAGTCTCATGTCAGAGGTTCTGGACGAGACGGCGCTCGTCTGGACCGGATCTCCGCCTATCAGTGACCTGGGGCATAGACGCTACCTCACCGGCCTCACCTGCAGCTAACACTACCAGGCTTGTATAAATGTTAAGCTTATTATCTTTCATTCAGACATATTATGCGCGGTGCACGCTAGAGCTCTCCTTGCCGCCAGCCTGAGCGAACTAACGTGACAGAATCGTGTCAGCATTAACCGTCTCTTTGTAAGATAAGTTATACCTGGAGAGTGTTGTTGAGTTTGCAGTTTCTTTACATCGTCAAGTTGTTTCTTTCGTTTTTCGGCACCGGGGGGATATATTCTTCTGGAAATGAGGACCACGCAGGGACCACGTTCTGTTGTGTTTCTGTTTTACTCTCGATCTCCTTGCGCACAATGAAGTTGACCAATCAGCGCAGGTTTGGTGCCTTGGTTGCCAGATTGTCATTACAAATAAATGTGGTTTGTGCGTGTTACCGTTGTGTGCGCTGCCGCGCTAGCAGCGCTACTACACTAGTGGCGCACGCTGCGCTTGCACTTCTCATAAGACGGGTTGCCAGATTGGGGGCCCTCTTAATGCCTCGGGGCCCTAAGCGGCTGCTTAGTTTGCTTATAGGCTGGGTGTTCCCCCCTGCCGGGGGGAACACTTCCAGTTCAGGGTCCTGCCATTCGGGCTATCTCTGACCCCTCGAATGTTTACAAGGTGCGTCGCTGCAGCCTTGTCCCCCTTGCAGGCCCAGGGGTTGCGGATTCTGCCCTATCCGGACGACTAGCTCATTTGTGCTCCCAGAAACGAGCAGGCGCTTCAAGATACAGAGACTGTGCTCAGAGACGTGGCCAACTTTGGGCTGTGGGTGAACTTGGCAAAGAGCTGCCTGGTGCCGTCACAGGTAGCAACTTTCCTCGGCATGGTCCTCGATTCCCAGACAGCGACTGCACGCCCTTCGCCCAAGCGGGTGGACGATATTTTGGGAATGTTGCAGGACTTTCGACAGGGGAATTCTCTTCCCTACGTCGTGTTCCTAAGCCTCTTGGGCAAGCGGACTGCGGCCGCAACGGTGGTCCCTCCTTCAGATGTGGCTCAACAGCCAACACCTGGGCCCCACACGTCAGGATCACAGGCGGCGGCGGCTACCCGCATCTATCCAGTGCCGGGTGTCTCTATGCAGGTGGCAGAACGAGGCCTTTATGACGCAGGGCGTTCCGCTGGGGCCTCTTCCTTCCAGACGGTAGGTTGTGTACACCAACACATCCCTCCTAGGCTGGGGTGCAACATGGCAGGCACGGATGGTGCAAGAGTCATGGTCCCAGAGGCAGAGCAGTCTGCACATCAATGTGCTGGAATTCTTGGCTGTCGAGCTAGCGCTGCGCCATTTCTTCTTACACCTGCCGTTGTGATGGGGAAAATGGGTCATGACATGTCATTCCGATGTTGTTTCATGTCATGACATGTCGTGCAATTAATATCTGTGTTGTTTTCCTGTGTGCAGATGATTAGGACTGTCCGGCGCCTCTGTATCAGGCCATTTAATGCGTCAGGACCTGATTATGTGTGAAAACATCTCCGATTGACCTCTGAATGAGATGGCTCGAATCGTCACAGGCGTGATAGTTTGGTCTATCTCTTTTGGAGCTGATTTGATTGTGGTTGCGTGCATATGTGTCAAATGTTTGTCACCGCCTATAAAAGGCTTACTTGTCAGGTAAAGTGAGAAGTTTATGCACCGTGCACGAGTGAATAAACCTCCACCTTTTGAAAGAGACAACACTCTGTTTCTGCTTCATCTTATCTTGGTCACCTTTTACCAGTGGCGGGCCGTGGGTCTGGGGCTTGGGCCTTCCGTGAGCTTATACACAGTCCCACCCGAATGAATCCACCTCTTATTACCATCATATTTCCATCATTATGATGCCATGGCTCTAGACACTAGACAGAGACGCAGTTTAAACAGGCGTTGCTTTATCTTGTCCGCGCTCGTTCTCTGCGCGTTGTCCGTGCCGCGCATTGTTCGTGCCGTGCGTTGTCCGTGCTGCGTGTTGTCAACGCGTTGTCACCGCGCCGCTTGTAACTTCTTCTTACAATGCCTAACTTTTCTTGAAAAGTTTGTCTTGAGAAAGGCGTTTTAATTATATCCTCGACCAAATCGATATCTTTTCCTCCTTCCACATTGTGGGTTGAAAAAACAGCTTAGAAGTACAGGATTAATGTGTCAAATGCAGTTTCCTCATTCTGACTTTCTGAGGTTCCGCATAGCCCCGCCCATAGGACCTGCTTCTCAATATTGGTGATCCAATCAAAAGACGTGCACGTGATGCACCTGCTAGCTGGCTCCTGTGTAACAGCAGCAGACGTACAAGAGCCAACTCTAAAGCTGATTGGTTGACACATCCTTTTCATTTCCATTCACTTTAAGCTACAAGCACCAGCTCTGTTTGGGTCTGAAGGCCTCGGCAGATTTTAGACCCCTGGTAACACATGGCTGAATATGATTGGATAAAAGATCTACATAAGACCAGCCCTTCAAATCTCAACATGGGGCAGAAGCAGTGCAACCAAGAGGAAAGCCATGAAATGAAGAGTATAACTCTTACTCTGGGGAATAATGTAATAAATATTTGAGGGAAAA
Organism: Eucyclogobius newberryi; assembly: GCF_026437365.1. Lineage (NCBI taxonomy): Eukaryota > Metazoa > Chordata > Actinopteri > Gobiiformes > Gobiidae > Eucyclogobius > Eucyclogobius newberryi. The sequence goes on along the minus strand of NW_027316056.1, from coordinate 29,699,677 downwards.
TATATATATTTTTTAAATCATATTCTGATTATGTTTAGGCTAGCAGAGAAGGCCTTGCTGGTCCTGACGGCCCACCACTGACTTTTAGTTGGTCATTGTTTGCAGGAAACTTCCGTAACACTACCCCGCGCCTTGCCAGTCTGAGCGCTGTTCACATTCCGGGGATTCGGAATGTGTCCGCGGACTTCCTGTCTCGCCACGGCCGCTGCCGGGGGACTGGCAGCTTCACCCGCAGGTGGTGAGGAACATTTGGGAGAGCTCCCGGTGTCACGTGACTATATAGATTCACGTGAGCCACCGGGGGTCAAAGGTGACTTTTTTTATTATTAAAGGTGCAATGGACGATTTTTCGGCGATTTGAGAACGCAGGCGGGAGTGCGCGGACCGATACAACACACACGTGCGTTTGTTTATTAGCGCAACGGAGCGCATCGCATCGCTCGTCTCCCGTAGATTTCTGTCCACTTCTGCGTCAGCTCGAACTGTCTTTCTCCGTCTTCATTTTGCCCCGTACACTGAGGGAACTATATTATGACAGATCCATGCGCTTAGACACGCGGAAACGTGGGGACGAACCTGACGCAGCTGCATGTGAGCGGTAGGTGCGTTTTATGATTGATACGTGCAGGGCCGGCCCAAGCCTTCAGGGGGCCCTAAGCGAAAACATTTTTGGGGGCCCCTCACCACGTCATCAGAATCAGTTTTATTGCCATTGTCAGTAAACAATTCACATATGGGAACTTTCTTCAACGCAAACAGAGAGCACCAAAACTCCAGGGCATCCGTTTGCCAGTTAGTTTATTCTCAACACCTCACAAGCTCAAATATTGATAACTTAAATCCCACAATGCAACTTGGTATTCCGCTGACATCACCTCTACTCCCTGTACAAATAACACACGTCCCAGATATGTTTTTGGGCGTATTTGTGGGCGTTAAGGGTCTACAGCCACATTAGCACCTTAGTTTAAACTAATGAACAGGGGGGTCTGGGGGCCCTCCCCCAGAGATTTTCAGACCTTTTTTGGGTCTTCTGCTGCATTTTAATGTGGTCCAGCCGGCTAAAGTAAGAGTAAAATGTTGAGGTTGTAATGCTATAAAATGATGATGTGATGAAACTGTGCCAGGAGAAAATGACTAAAGCCAGTTATTAATACATTAGTGTACTTAATTACTCAATACAATATTGGCTATGAAAAATAATTATGGTCAAATTGATTCATTTTAACTGAAAATGTAAAAGTAATAGTTATCCTTACTAATTTATCTTTTACTGCTCCCAACTGTTCCTTCTTGCCAAAGTGACAAAACAAGTTATATTAAATTAAACAAATGGCATAAGCATTGCTTGATTAACAATTGACACTGATAAAACAGTGCAAACATGTTATTCCCAGAGAATGAACAGAACGAGAAGTGAAGGTCCAAACCTAGCTTTAGTGAAGAGACTGTGTTTCTGCAACTTTGCCACTTTTGTATAAAAATATATAGTATTATTCTATAACAGATGTAATTATAATATGTCTGGTTATTTTTCACTATCAATTTATTATAATTTATAACAAATAGTCTAATGATGCTTTTTAAATAAATTGAAATGTTTTATTGCTCTATCACAAGTGAATTACAATATAAATGTTTGTTCTGATCAGAACATCACACACTGGACTCCTGCATGAAACAATGCTGCGATGTGATTGGCTGATGGACCTTACGTGCATAAACCTTTACGTTCCTCTTATTGCACTTTAAGAAGTCAAAGTAAAACAGACATCACGAGTCACGATTGATCTCACACATGGTGATGTGAGAGAGAGGGACGCAAACTCAAACCGCTCATCTCTGACTGAGGCTGCACAGGGGCCCGGGACAGGGGCCCGGGACAGGGGCCGCACACTGTTCACTCCAAAGTCTCACGTCAGAGGTTCTGGACGAGACGGCGCTCGTCCGGACCGGATCTCTTCCTCTTAGTGACCCGGGGCACAGACGCCCCTCACCGGCCTCACCTGCAGCTAACACTACGGAGCTGGTGTAAATGTGAAGCTTATTATCTTTCATTCAGACACATATTATGCGTGGTGCAGAGCTCTCGTCGCCTCCAGCCTGAGCGAACTAACGTGACAGAATCGTGTTGTTTCAAACAGCAGCATTAACCGGCTCTTTGTAAAAGAAGTTCAATACCTGGAGAGTGTTGTTGAGTTTGCAGTTTCTTTACATCGTCAAGAAGTTTCTTCTTTCGTTTTTCGGCATCGGGGGGATATATTCCTCTGGACATGAGGACCACGCAGGGACCACGTTGTGTTGTGTTTATGTTTTGCTCTCGTTCTGCTCGCGCACAATGAAGTTGACCAATCAGCGCAGGTTTGGTGTCTTGGTTGCCAGATTGTCATTACAAATAAATGCGGTTTGTGCGTTATATGTTACCGCTGTGTGCGCTGCCGCATCAGTAGCGCTACTACACTAGTGGCGCACGCTGCTCTTGCACTTCGCATAAAACGGGTTGCCAGATTAGGGGCCCTATTAACGCCTCGGGGCCCTACGCGGCTGCTTGGTTCGCTTATAGGCTGGGCCGGCCCTGGATACGTGGCAGGACAAATGATTTATCCACGCCACGAGGAAATATGATAAAAAATGTGCTGAAAAAAATCGTCCATACCACCTTTAATTCTCTACCTGTGTATGCGCAAGGATGATCATCCAGTGCTGTATGCACCGCCTCTGGCGGTCATCTGGGATTCATAGAACCGTAGTTACAGTCGTAACTTTCGTTTTTTGTCCCACACTTTCTGCATCTAGACATTGAAATTTAATTTTCAGAATGTTTTTTTTTTTTTAATATTCTTTAGTCTCCGCATAACACTAACACACCCTCAAAAAAAGCTTGATTTCCTGTTTTTTCAAGGACAAGTCACACCTTATGGAATTGATCTACGAAGCTAATATTTCACTCACTAATTCGATTTTATGGTCTGATTGGAAATAATTAATACCCATGTAACAAATTTACTCTATAGCGCCCCCTACTCATTGTGTGAAAAACTCAACATTGTCTGATTGAAACTTGTTTGAAACTCATGGGTTAATTCTCCTTGAGACGCCATGAAAAAAAGTGCATTGCAGATATTGTGTGGGAAGGTAGTTGTGCGGGTGGCAAGAGCAATCATCACAGCTAGCGTGGCTTTAATTATTATTATTATTACTACTATTATTATTACTACTATTACTACTACTACTACACCCCTACACCCTGTAATAAAAACAAAACAAGTTACTGAGTCATCACTGAGATTTAATATTAATAGTTTTTGTCCAAAAACATGTTGCAGGGCACATTTTCATTTGGTCTGCCGACTTAAGAAGTTGTGTCTAGTTTCAGAGCAGACATCGACTTAGTTGCCGTTTCCGCTTGTGCCTCTTCCTCCTCATCTTCCTCCTCGTCTTCCTCCTCCTCGTCATCATCTTCTTCGTAATCCTCATCGTCGTCGTCGTCATCATCGTCCTCGTTGCCTCCGCCTCCGGACGCAAGGTTCTTCCAGTATGCGTCGTAACCGGATGCGCCGCTGCCGCCGTAGTAACCGTCGTCGTCTTCGTCAGCACAACTCTGTCGGCCGAACTTCAGGGAGCGCGCTGGAGAAATGAGAACAAAATGAGCATGGGGCGGAGCATGGGAAGAGCAGGGGCGGAGCATGGGGCGGAGCATGGGGCGGAGCATGGGGCGGAGCATGGGAACACTGGGGACCGTCAATAAAATAAATTACCAATAGTATCAAATCGAAAATGCACCATATTATACAAATTACAGTACTTTTCCGCAAAGTTGGCTAAAATGAAGTGGACAGATGCTTTTCCCATGCAGTAGACATTAAGCGGCATCCTGAACGCTCAAGACGCACCGTGCCCAACTTTTCCATGCATTGCCGAGGTACAATTTAGTCAAACAGGGATTTTACTTCAAGTTTTCACGATTTTCCCAAGTTACTGAAGCAAACTACGGGAAACAAACGTGTGCAGTAGTGTTGAGAGTTGTTGAGTTAGTAGTAGTGTGGAGAGTTAGTAGTAGTAGTGTAGAGTTAGTAGTAGTAGTGTAGAGTTAGTAGTAGTAGTGTAGAGTTAGTAGTAGTATTAGTGGTGAGAGTTAGTAGTGTAGAGAGGTAGTAGTGTTGAGAGTTAGTAGTAGTAGTAGTAGTAGTAGTGTTGAGTTAGTAGTAGTAGTATTGTTGAGAGTCAGTAGTAGTGTTGAGAGTTAGTAGTAGTAGTATTGTTGAGAGTTAGTAGTAGTGTAGAGAGTTAGTAGTAGTGTTGAGAATTAGTAGTAGTATTGTTGAGAGTTAGTAGTAGTAGTAGTAGTGTTGAGAGTTAGTAGTAGTAGTGTTGAGAGTTAGCAGTAGTAGTGTTGAGAGTTAGCAGTAGTAGTGTTGAGAGTTAGCAGTAGTAGTGTTGTTGAGTTACTAGCAGTAGTAGTATTGTTGAGAGTTAGTAGTAGTTGTAGTAGTGTTGAGAGTTAGAAGTAGTAGTATTGTTGAGAGTTAGTAGTAGTGTAGAGAGTTAGTAGTAGTAGTATTGTTGAGAGTTAGTAGTAGTGTAGAGAGTTAGTAGTAGTGTTGAGAGTTAGTAGTCATAGTGGTGAGAGTTAGCAGTCGTAGTGGTGAGAGTTAGTAGTAGTAGTGTAGAGAGGAGGTAGTAGTAGTAGTAGTAGTAGTGTTGAGAGTTAGCAGTAGTAGTATTGTTGAGCGTTACTAGCAGTAGTAGTATTGTTGAGTTACTAGCAGTAGTAGTATTGTTGAGAGTTAGTAGTAGTGTTGAGAGTTAGTAGTAGTGTTGAGAGTTAGCAGCAGTAGTATTGTTGAGAGTTAGTAGTAGTGTTGAGAGTTCATAGTAGTGTTGAGAGTTAGCAGTAGTAGTATTGTTGAGAGTTACTAGTAGTAGTATTGTTGAGTTAGTAGTAGTAGTATTGTTGAGAGTTCATAGTAGTGTTGAGAGTTAGCAGTAGTAGTATTGTTGAGAGTTAGCAGTAGTAGTATTGTTGAGAGTTAGCAGTAGTAGTATTGATGAGAGTTAGTAGTAGTAGTGTTGAGAGTTCATAGTAGTGTTGAGAGTTAGCAGTAGTAGTATTGTTGAGAGTTAGTAGTAGTAGTATTGAGAGTTAGTAGTAGTTTTGAGAGTTAGCAGTAGTAGTATTGTTGAGAGTTATTAGTAGTAGTAGTGTTGAGAGTTAGTAGTAGTAGTAGTGTTGAGAGTTAGTAGTAGTAGTAGTGTTGAGAGTTCATAGTAGTGTTGAGAGTTAGTAGTAGTGTTGAGAGTTAGTAGTAGTAGTAGTAGTGTTGAGAGTTCATAGTAGTGTTGAGAGTTAGTAGTAGTAGTGTTGAGAGTTAGTAGTAGTAGTAGTGTTGAGAGTTAGTAGTAGTAGTAGTGTTGAGAGTTCATAGTAGTGTTGAGAGTTAGCAGTAGTAGTAGTGTTGAGAGTTAGTAGTAGTAGTAGTGTTGAGAGTTCATAGTAGTGTTGAGAGTTAGCAGTAGTAGTAGTGTTGAGAGTTAGTAGTAGTAGTAGTAGTAGTAGTGTTGAGAGTTCATAGTAGTGTTGAGAGTGAATTGCGCATGGCCTTTTGCAACTCTCCAAACAAAGCAACAGTCCGGATGTGGTAACTTCCCAAACTGTCTAACCAGCAGACTTACTGGACATGCTCAGGTCTTTGGTCTCCTGGGTCTCGTGCCCACACTTGGGGCAGGGGGGCGCTTTGCCTTTCTCCTGTTTGAACACTTTGCTCTTAGCGTGGTCGTCGCAGTAGCAAGCCTGAAAGGGAAAAACAAAACAAAAATAACTTTAAAGTAATGCCCACTAGAGGTCACTTTATTTAATCATTTTAGGAGAGCCTAGTCTGTGTTTTTTTGCACAAATATACAGGGAAGTTATTTTTGTTTATGTCACATGAATCTCTAGGTTTCTTATTCTTATTCTAGCCTTTACATGAGTGTGCAAGTGCAGATTTAAATACCGACATGGCCACTTCATTTTAGAACTATGCATCTGGGCCTCAAAACCCCCGCTATGGACACAAGGAACGGATATCTTTGGAACGTGCTTTTGACAGAGAGAAAAATCCATCACAAAGAAATGATCAAGGACTGGACTGACATCAGACAAACGGACATTCATTTGGAAACGACAGACTTTGGACTAAATGTGACCCGTTTTATTTTGAATATGCCGTGAGTGGCCGCAGTGTGCAGCATGAGCTAAACCCGCTCCCAACCCCGTCCCACAAAAGTTAATGAACTATGCTCTTTTAACAAAAAGGAAAGCTGGAACTAAATATCTAGAAAATAGAGACTACACGGTGCACGAAAAAAAACAAGGAACAGAGGCACTGAGCGTGTTTAAACCGTACGACGCACGAGGGTGACTGTGCCTCGCCTCTGGAACACTTCTGAACAAAGAAGCACCGGACTCTAAACGAACCGTGGACTTGCTCTCGTCAAGCGACTCATAAGAAAGTGTCGCTTTTACACATGAAGACCGAGAAATGCTTCTCAACATCTCAAAAAAGCGTAAAAATCTTGACATTCTGGACGAGCTGACGACTGATGTCTCTGACTTAAAACGGTCGGTGGAGGTCACCAATACCACTGTGGATGAAATGAAAAAAGAACAACAAACTTTAAAAGAAGGTCAATTTTTCACGCTCCAAACATGCTGTCTGACTGTTTTCACTCAGTAAACTGTTAAGACACTTCATTCTTCATAAGTAAGCAGTATCCAGGCGAAGTGGTGGCCAAAAGACAGGAAAACTTGAAAACTTTTAAACAAAAAGGGGAAAGAATTTGCCTTGTTGCTGACAAACATAAACAGAGAGCTATCCAGGGGCTAGACATCAGCCCATGCCCCGGCACCATAACAAAGGAGAGAAAAAAGAAAAGAAAAGATGGATATTGTATATTTACAAGAGACTCATTTAAAAGATTTAGAACATTAAAAAATAACTGGAACTGGCTATAATAAACTTTACTACTCCTCATACAGGGCCAAACATAAAATGGGTGTGGCCATACTGATTTCACCAGAATAGTGTTTGAATCGACATTTGAACACAAAGATAGAGAAGGCAGATTCGTGATGGTCAAGGGAACTATTAACGGAAGTCTGTTCACTTTAATAAATGTATATGCCCCACCAGGAAGTGACCTCACCTTCTATACGGAAGTTATGGGCTTGATAGCAACCCACTCTGAAGGAACACTTGTCTGCGGGGATAACAGGAATTTGCACATACAGCCAATTTTACACGTCTCCAACTCACCAAGTACAAATAAATCTGAAAATAATACATTTCGCAAATTAATACACAACATAGGACTGATCGATATCTGGAGGGAAATGAATCCCAGAGTGCGCCACACAAAAAATGAAGCACGCGTAAGTTCGGAAGTTAGTAAGACCTAACTCCATCTGAGTCGACCACCATGCCAGGGCACCTCTCCCCAGCCTCCGTCATTGCACTCAAGTAGGGCGTCCGTCTGTGAGAGCCAGATCCCTCCTTCACACGGGGCTCCTCCAGGTTTCTATTTTTTCCCCAAGGAGGTTTTGTAGTTTTAACTGGCCGAGGATGAGGGTCCAAGGACAGGGGACTCCCGCGTCATCGCCCCTCGCACCTGCTCCCCATTCTATGTCAACGCACTCAAGTCACTCCTCCCCGTGGCACGGCGCACCTCCTCTGCTCCCAATCAGCGCACAGGCGGTCGCATTTAAGCACTCAGGCAGATGGCTCGGCTGCTTCAGACCGTACTGCGACCCACCACCTCCCCTCCTCCTCCTCCTCTGCATCCCTCTCATCCTAATCATCCTCTCTACCTTCTCTCCATATCTACCACCACCAGTCTCCAGGCCCTGGGGGGAGACATCTAATTCAATTAGATTATGGACTAGGATATTGAAACCTATATAGAGGACAATGATAATGGCGATAACTCCACACCCATCCTTTGGGACGCAGCAAAGGCAGTCTTGAGGGGCAAGGTTATTGCTTTTGCCTCAGCTAAAAAGAAACAAAAGCAAGAAAACTAACCGACTTACAGAATAAATTAAAACTTTTGGAAACAAAACATGCAGAAAATGGGAACCCTCATATGCTGCAGGAAATTAAAGAGAAAAGGGGCTAAATTAATGACCTATCTTCACAAGAAATTATTTTTAAAATGCTTTTTTACCAAACTATGAAAGTGGCTCAAAATTCACTAAATTGCTATCCTGGAAATTAAGAAAACAACAGGCAGAGAAAACAATCTTTAAAATACGAGATAACCACAACAATGTAATTTTAACTAAACAAGATCAAATGCAATCATCTTTTGAATCCTACTACAGAAAACTCTTCACTAAAATATCACCAAACAATGAAGAAGAAATACAATCTTTTGTAGATACTCTTGATTTACCGACCATGACCAAGGAGGAAAATAAAAAACTAGGAGCTGAAATAACTGACTAAGAAATTCAAAGTGCAATTAAAAGACTAAAAAACAATAAATCTCCAGGGAGCGACGGTTTTCCTTTAACTGGGCGCTTAAAAAAGCCCAGATCCCCCCAATCATATTCTTGATACCTAAAGAGGGGAAGGACTAACTGGAGTATGCCTCATACAGACCAAGATCAATTCTGAATGTGGACTATCGTATACACCTCGGTTATGTCCAAACGAATGGAACAAATACTCCCATACTTAATTCATAATGATCAGACAGGATTCATCAACAAACACAGGATAATATGCGACAATAACTACACATAATGAACTATATACAAAATCAACAAAACAAGGCAGTAATAATGAGCCTGGACGCTGAGAAAGCCTTCAACTCTGTTAGCTGGCCTTATTCATTTAAAATAGTAAAAAAAAAAAAAATAATATGCCGTGAGTTTGTTTGACGTTTACTTGTGTTTTTGTTGTGTTTTCTGGTCTGCTGTGTTACGTTCTGTGTTCCATGTTTATTCTAAAACTAAATAAATCGATTCCCGAGCCAGACCAAAATGACATGATCTCTCTGGGTGGAGTCTGCATGTTCTCCCCGTGTTACGGTGGGTTCTCTCCGGGTTCTCCGGCTCCTCCCACCGTCCAAAGACATACAAGGCAAAATTGACAACTCTAAAAATTGGCCCAAGTGAATGAATGTGATAGTGAAGTGTTATCTGTGTGTCTATGTCTATTGGCCACTATCCAGGATGTACCCCACCTAAGGCCCAAAGTCACTGGGATAGGCTCCAGTCACCCGCGACGCCGAACGGGATAAAGCGGTAGTGAAAGAATGAATGGTCCTGCACTACATCTGTAAATTTAACTGTAAATTGTATGTACATAGTAAGCTGATTTAAATTTGTATATCCTATGGTGAATTTACTTTTTACATATTAGTATGTGTAGTTTATGTCGTTTTTTATTATTGCGCATTGTTTTATGTTGCACCGAATCACCAAAGCAAGTTCCTATGTTTGTGAATTTTGTTCAATGGCAATAAACTTTTCCTGAATCTGGCAGATGTTTCCAAATGAAATAACACATTTTGCATACTGCATTAATTCCACACAATGTACAATTAACTCCAACTTTAAGTCCTTATGGTTGAGTGCCACTTTTCCATTTTCTCTCCCTGCACAAAAACTTAGATTCTTGACTCGACAAAGTTTCCATTGAACCCTCCTTGAGACATCTGGCATGTTTTTTCCATTTTGAGAGAGCATTCAAGATGTGGTCGTTGTTAAAGGATGCTTTGTTCAAACGTTTTCTTTTTTCTTTCCATTGCAATGTCTTAGAACACGGACGAGACCGCGATCACTGCTGAAAACCGCTCGTTTCGATTTCAAAATGCGAGAGTGTCATCGAGATGGCTAGAGGGACTCACCTTACAGCGCAGACATGAGTGCTGGCCCAGTCTGTTACAGGAAACGCCTACAAACACATTCAGAAACATACAATCAGTTGACTGTGTGAGCGAGTACAGTAACGTGCGTGTGTGTGTGCATGCGTGTAGAGATATCCGACGACACATCAAGACCACTCACATTTGTACGTTTCCGCCTGGAGGACCTGGCAACTCGCCTGGTGCTCGAACTGATCATCCTCGCACAAGAAGTTCTGACAGAAGGAGCAGCGGAAGATCCTGCCTCCTGTTGGTCAAAGTCAAATCAATGCGACGCGCGCTGGAGCCGTTTCGCCGCGTACGACGAGACGTTTATTTTTTACCGTGATCCCAGACGCCGCGGTCACATTCGATGCAGTCCGCGTCGATGAGGGGACATGCACAGGCGTGGGTGCTCAGGCATTTTCTGCTGTGACAAACCCAGGCCTCGCAGAAGTCACACACCGCCCCCTGGTGGACACAGAGACACACGTGGACAGTTCAAAAGCAAACAAAACTATTATCCCAGCAGCTATTCGGTGCAGTTTTTTTTACATTTATTAATCCGTTATGTGCTTTTTATACTGTGTTTATGTATGGTTGATGTCTCTTAATCATGGAAAACCTAACCTAACCTATCAAGTAATGAGACATACTTTGCAAAATCTATCTGTAAAATCTAATTTACAGTGCAAACTCTCCAGTGTAAGAAAACATAATAAAGCCAGCCAATGCTGAGCTCCTTGTCATGTCACTTTGAAAGAACTTTCTTCAAATAATTGCAGAGAAAAAATTCAGCTGTAGTTTGAAGGTCTTGACTTTCTTTTAGCACAAGCAGCGATAACGTGTTTCAACAGGGTGAATTAATATTACTTCATCATCTTTTTATTTACTCCAGAATCAGGCCCCCACAAATGTAAATCACAAGGGATGTCAAGATTAATATTAAAAAAGTAATAATACTTCAGGAAGTTTGATTGCGTGAGGCTGATGAAAGTGAATTCAGGACTTATGGGTCAATAATCGTGATTGTGTGACTGAATTTGATTTCACATGGAAGCACACAAGATAACAATACTGAAAGGTAAACACCATAGTCATTGTTAGCTTTATCATATATTTTCTAACAGTTACTGAAATGCACTGTGTGGGTATTCAGCACAAAGTCTTCATCTCTGTGTCATTGTGGCAAGTGCAAAGAGCTAGCTGTTCACGAGTATTAAAATGGCTGCGTTTATGCCTGTTTGTCTAAATTTTACGACATGCAAAATTGTTTGTCGTAATGATTTGGTGCCACTTTAACACCGTGATCAGATTTCCCGCCGCAAAGAAACCCTTGTAACTTACCACCATTGCCATTCCAGTTGTGTAGACGCCAGGATGTTTGACGACACAATCCGATGGCTTCATGCACTTCATTTTGCCTGAGAGGACACACACAAACTACATATTAACTTCATCATTACAACAACGGAATGCCGCCTCAGACCCGGTTTACTGACCACACTGAGCACACACCGGCAGCTTCTGAACAGTGGAGCAAAAATAGCAGAATGCCCTGTTCTTCTGTGTCCTACAAACATAACAGTTAAGTTCAGTCCCAATGTTCAATATCCGACCGCAACGTGTTCTGAAGAGAATACCGACTTCTGACATTTGTCGCATTCCTACAAAGGTGACAAAAACAAGTCAATAAGATCAGTCAGTTTACGTGACGTCGCAGAGGAACTGTATTCACTCACCATATTGAAGTTGCAGGGATGTTTGGCCACATCCACATGTTTTTTGTTTTCTCGACTCTGCTTCTCCCTCTCCTTTCGATTCTCCGCCTTTTTACGGGCACCAGTCTTCTTTTTGGGCATTTTACTGGCGCAAGTCGGCTACGCTGCAGACATATTCCAGGGATGTAAAAATGAGTAGGCCATTATTCTGGTCAAAAGGTGCACTGTGAAACAATTATTGTGGGGAGTCCGCCTCCTGCTTGTATCCATGGAGATGTTCCTTTGCCTGAACTCTTCTACATTAATGGCATTACACTTGTCCATCTTGCATTTAATAAAATACAGGTGACATCGATCCATATTTAGAATCATGATATAAAAAGAAAATCTGTGATAAAGATATAATTGATGCTGGACTAATTACTTAACAGTGACATGTAATAAGAACTTGTTTAAGGGAAGGAATAATTTGTCTACAAACCCATGCTTCTTCCACACCTCAGTCAGTGTTAATTAATGCATCTTTACAAGGCGTTAGCGTTTGTACACACCTGTGCAATTATATCGCCATATTACAAATTACATAATACCTAAAAGCAAAAGATGATATGATATGGACCAGCCCTAGGTCCATATCATTACCATAGTCTCGCCTCTCCACAGATCTGACCTGTAACTTGGCCTGGTGGCGTCATCGGCAATAGCATCTCCATGGAGACAGGCATGTGGAGGACACTTGTCAATAAAGTTAGATAATGCACCTTTAAACAGTCAACATCCTTTGGCTTTAAGACATTTTCGTTTCTACGGACGCTACGTTGTGGTGCCACCTGTACGTGAAACTAAAAGACCTGTACGTGAAACTAAAAGACCTGTACGTGAAACTACTCCAGAGACGGTTTAATACAGTCACTTCTATAAACACACATGATTCTACGTGTTGACAAGCAAGTGAACAATGTAGTGTACCGCCACTACTCATTACAAACAGGCCTGAATAAAACAAAGTTGGCTAGCTAGCAAATATTTTAAATTCACGTAGTAAGAATCTGAGCCGAACATATCGTCATTGAAATTGTTGAGATCAAATGCGTTATTATTGCAGATCGTTGTGTAACTACAGTTTAGAAAACGTGTAACCTCGTGGAATGTAGAGTGTTGTTTTGTACCTGAATGTTCCTGAAATCTACTGATGCTGCTCGTCCGTCTTCTAAAGCTGCTCGGGTTGAAACCGACGGTATTTCTGTTCAAATGTATGGTTCCTACCTCTTGTCACAAACGAATAGTCTAAAACTGTCTGTTAATACGAAACACTAAAATTAAGTCAATCAATCATTAAATCAACGAATCAATCAAGGGTTCCCCTAACAGGAGCAAATACTTTCTTCAGTTTCAATATTGTTAGATGGTTTTGATATGGTTACAGCGCTTGTGCTAGGTATTTGACTTAATTTATTTTGTGAGAAATGTTACAAAAGTTAAAATAATTCACTATAAACTATCCCAAACCCCTTTCCTATCTTTAACTGTAACAGATTGTGTCTACTGCAACACAAACTACATCTACAACGTTTATCATTCCATCATATTTACGTCATTGTTTGCGAAAACATGTTTTGAACTATGTATGAAAAAGTGATTTGCTCTAAGAAACTTTGCTTCTCTACTCGATTTGTTTGTGGTCAGATGAATATCCTGTATGTCAGATTTAATTTCAGTCACAACTGCTGTGTCGTGAGTTCGGGACCATCTGTAGCAAATTATTATTTGTCTTTGTTTTTTAGAAGAGCGAGCTAACGCAACATATGACAAAAAAGGCAAAAGATGATAAAGTGTTGCTAAATAGCCTTTACAGCGTAAACTAATGAAAATAGTCTGTGTCCTGTTAAAAGAGGTCACGAGGGGTCCTCCTGGTGGAGGTCTGTGGACAGGGGATTCTGTGTGAAGGTCTGCAGCCAGACACTGGTGGAGCAGCAGGGTTGTGTTCTAATGTGTCAATCGACCACACACTGGTCAGGCACGCAATCAAGTCCGTCCTGATCCAGGTCCAAAGTAGAATGATCTCAAATATGACTCACTGCATGTTCTTGCTTAGACCCAGAAACCACCAGACCCTCCCAGATCCTCTGTCTCAGACCCTCTAATATTCCATTCAAACTCTCTCAGAACTTCTCAGCCCCTCTGTGTCAGTCCCTCTGTGTCAGCCCCTCTGCCTCAGCCCCTCTGTGTCAGCCCCTCTGCCTCAGCCCCTCTGCCTCAGCCCCTCTGTGTCAGCCCCTCTGTGTCAGCCCCTCTGCCTCAGCCCCTCTGTGTCAGTCCCTCTGTGTCAGCCCCTCTGTCTCAGTCCCTCTGCCTCAGCCCCTGTGTGTCAGTCCCTCTGTGTCAGTCCCTCTGCCTCAGCCCCTCTGTCTCAGCCCCTCTGCCTCAGTCCCTCTCTCTCAGCCCCTCTCTCAGTCCCTCTCTCTCAGCCCCTCTCTCTCAGTCCCTCTGCCTCAGTCCCTCTCTCTCAGCCCCTCTCTCAGTCCCTCTCTCTCAGCCCCTCTCTCTCAGTCCCTCTGCCTCAGTCCCTCTGTCCCAGCCCCTCTCTCAGTCCCTCTCTCTCAGCCCCAGCCCCTCTCTCAGTCCCTCTGTCCCACTTCCTCTCTCTCAGCCCCTCTCTCTCAGCCCCTCTGCCTCAGTCCCTCTGTCCCAGCCCCTCTCTCAGTCCCTCTCTCTCAGCCCCAGTCCCTCTCTCTCAGCCCCAGTCCCTCTCTCTCAGTCCCTCTGCCTCAGTCCCTCTGCCTCAGTCCCTCTCTCAGCCCCTCACTGCCCCTGCACAAGGCTTATTGCTGTACACATGGGCATGCCACGTGTTGCTGCGCAGCCAATGGTGGCGCAGGACGCAAACAGCTGACAGTGGACAACAACAGCTTGTGCTCCTGTGTCCTGCAGGTGGTGTAGAGTCCAGGCGCTGCTGACGGAGTCGTCCACGGCGGACAGGGCCGACCCTGTTCTGTCTACCATGTTCACGTCTCACTCTTGCGGTAAATAGAGGGCAGCTGGCTGTGAGCGGAGCAGCACCGACAGGCCGAGCCGAGCAGCCATGGCTCCGTCCCTGATCCGCGCCTGCCGCAGTCTGGCGCTCTCGACGTGGCTGCTGTCGTTTTGTTTCGTCCACTTGCTGTGCTTGGACTTCACCGTGGCCGAGAAGGAGGAGTGGTACACCGCGTTTGTTGAACTCACGTATAACGACCCTACCACCGCGGAGGTGAAGACCGACAAGACGGAGTGCGGTCGTTACGGGGAGCAGTCTCCAAAGAAGGAGAGCAGCGGAGTGGTGCTCATGCCCAGCCTGCCGCAGGACAGACAGGGCTGCGACCCCAACGCCAGGTTCCCGCCTGTGGCCCCGCGCAGCGCCGCCTGGGTGGCGCTCATCGCTGCAGGGAACTGTACTTATCAAGAGAAGATCCGAAATGCGGCCAGCAACAATGCAACTGCGGTGATTGTGTACAGCGTGAGCTCAGGCAGCCCCAACGACACCATCACCATGTCCCACCCAGGTAAGGCACGTGAGTGTTGGACATGGCTAAGGCCCACCTCACTGTGTGACAGATCCATGTTACCCACCAGGGTCAGTCCTAGTCCTACTGTTGAATAGACCTAGTTCTACAAGTGTCAAGGCTTTGGGGCTGCAGGGCTCCATCTGGCACTGCACAGGCCTACACTAAATGTCTACTGTAGATCTGAGGTGGTGCACTGTGACTGTGCAGAGCCTTCCTCATCATCACCCTGATTTAACCTGTACATGACACTTGTAGGCCACTCAGACTCAACCTGACCACACAGGTTCAGCTTACTTCTAAGTACACGGGTGCTTTGTAGGTCAGTAGTGCCTCTGTCCTCCACTTAAATCATGACGAAACATCCCCACAACACTCGTCACTTCGTATTAGACAGTTTCCACATTAGCTGCAGATTCAGTTTTGGGGCGCCCCTGACTCAACTACACAAAGGAAAGATCATCTTATTGCAATATTGATAAGTTCAGTCAAACATGGAATACAAACTTTTGTTACAAACACAGGTCTATATTAGTCATGCACAATTGCGTTAAATAATCTATGCGTTTTCCAAGTTTACGCTGGCAGAGGCGCATCCTAACATCACCCAGAGCAAGAAAGCCAAGATATTTTGAAGATATTCCCCGCTGTGTGTCATGATGGCCACAAAGATATTAAAAAACACTCTATTTTAAACAATGGGCTGTAATTTTCAACATAAAATAGTAATAGTACTTTCTTTACTTCTTTTATTACTCTTATAAACTTTCTCTCACACTAAAGCTCAAGGTTTTCTAAAACTGATCAGGAAATGTCCAATTTTATCCCATTTATGTGATTTCGTTCAGTATCGATACTTGTTCTGATGAGTATCTAGTTTCGATACTAGATTTGCAATCGATGCGTATCCGATTTTCGCCACTTTTGACGACCCGATTATAAGTACAAAGAGATGACACAGAGTCAAAATAGTCATGTATAGTAAAGCAACAGAATCGATTCATCGGTGTGGCCGGGATGTCACTGAATGAGACGTATCCACAAGATATCGATTTCGATCAGATTCAACCCTCTCCTTTTTAACCGCCTGGAACCATGGCTCCTCCTCCCTCGCACCAGTTCAGCAGCGTTTGTCTTTCCCCGACACACAGCTCCTATTTTAGCTGCCTCTATTTTGGTCGCCCCGGCTGCGTCACCCAGAACAGTGGAACAGATAAGATCCCGGCTTAGGGAAATCGTTCATGCCTTACTGCCCTTTTCTTCATTTCCTCCAAGATGGCCTCAAGTTTGTTTTCCCCACAAGGACTTAGCGTTGAGATGCTAATGCAATTATTAATCCTATAAGACCATCAAAAGTACCGCTGTGGACCTTGATGACAGGATATTATTAAGCGACACTGAATCACTGAATCTCGTTATCAGATTCAGGTCAAGATTATTTGATTAATCCAGGGGTGTCCAAACCTTTTTCCAGAGGGCCGCATTTTGAAACTTAGAGGGCCACACATTAATATTAGGTTGGTATAACATCAACTGAAATGCTTCAATTTTTCCAATTTTACCGTAAAAAGTAGTACTTTTTGATGTTTGGGCCAATTTAATAGGAAGCCAGAGGGCCAAGAAAAATTGGTCTGAGGGCCGCATTTGACCCCCGGGCCATAGTTTGGACACCCCAGGATTAATCAGTAATCGTGATCATAAAAACTTAAGTTGAAAAGAAAATTGTAAAAGTGACCATTTTAGAAGCAAATAGTCATTTCAATTCAATCTATACTCCAAAAAAGTAAGTCTAAAAAGTTATGTGTCAAATCAAACATAATCACATACTTGATACATGCTAATCTGTTAGACAATAAAAACTAAATTGGATTGAATGTCTTGGTGTCAATAATATGGAATAGTTTTTGAATTGTGATGTTTCTTCTCACAATTACAGCGACATTAGACTCTGAGGAGACCAATGGCACAGATACGCAGCCACATCCGACGCCTCTGTCAGTCAGCTAGTGTTGTCGCCTGTGAGAAGTGACCGAATAAAGTGCCATAAAATGCAACTTTGAGAACTGGCCAGTCCAGAAATGTTCCTGTAAAGAATATAAAAGTCCTTCCTGTACATGATTTACTCTGAAGCGAGGACAGAGATACTGACTCCGACCACCAGGGGTCAATAGTAGATATTAGCGCTAACCAATTGGCCCTATGACCATTTGTGATCAAACTTACACTACTAATATGCGCTTATTTACTGTTACATATTGGGTCAAAGTTGGGTTAAAGCACGTGTTTAAGACCAATCCCGTCGCTCGGATCACATCACGTACCGTTCACTCTCCGCAGGGATACAGCAGAGTCTTTGCTTTACAACAATTCAATAATCAATTAGCGCAAAGTGGACAGGAAGCTACAGCTGGATAATCACTGGCCGTCACGCATGAAAACCTGTGTGCTCAGTGATTTATCCACCTGTAACCCGCTCTCTCCGTCGTGCAATCGTTACGAATGAAATGAATATGAGTGTAAGTGAAGAGGTACCCGGAACTAGCCGTGCACGCTACCGTGAAAAGAGCCGGTTAGTCGATTGCAAACATTTTATTTAAAAAGACATGAATTCAAAATGACGTGTGTCCTCATTCTAGCCTCGACAAAAAAGTACTTTCTCAGCGGGCTAATTATGAACAGTACAGAAGTGATTGTTTGGAGTATCCATGATTACGTATGTTTTGGACTATAATTCGCACATTTTTTCATAGTTTGGGTGCGACTTATATGTGATATTATTTGTTATTTTCACACTGGCAACCACAAGAGGGCGCTCTAGGCTCTGAGCGACGCAGAAGAAGAATCTGCACTTCCTCTACCTCTGAAGTTTGTGGAGTTGTTTAGAAGTGACACAGAGGAAGAAGAATTCAATGGATTTAGTGATTTGGGGTAAAACTGATGCTTTGGTAAACTTGTTAGCATGTTCTTTATGCTATAGTTATCTGAATAACTGTTAATATGTTGCGTTAACATACCAGACACTTACCACAGTTCTGTCTGTGCCTCATGTAGCTGAAGGTGTTAGCGTTAGCATACGTACACCTATTCACATGTTCTCTAATCTGTTATCATTTGAAATTGCATTTCAATATTAAATGTCTGTTCTTGTTCTTGGATTGTATCAAATACATTTCCCCCAAAAATGCGACTTATACTCCAGTGCGACTTCTATATGTTTTTTTCTGCTCTATTATGCATTTTTTGACCGGTGCGACTTATAGTCCGGAAAATTGTCGATATTCAGTTACAGCTTGTTTGTCATTGCGTCCTCGCTGTGGGAACAAATGCTTTCAGTTACGGACTCGCTCATCGTTGTTGGCACGTTCCTCGCATTGTTACGAAGACCGAAGCCTGGACGCATTACACCCAGTTTTAGCGGACCATCGAGACGCGCTGACATCAGTCGGCCCATTACCATCTGTTTGCTCTCCAAACACGCGCTTCTGTTCCCCTCAACTCTGGTCGAAATCCTTGTTTGCTTTATTTACGCGAGCCTGCCAACGCCGCGACGCAATGTAAACGCCGCGGAGACGCTGCTGAGTTTAATATTCCGCTGTTTATTTTATTCTGTTTAACTCCACATATGATTATCTGAGTCTCTTTAACGTGCCCGGTGTGATTGCATAAGCAGACGCACAGGCCCTGTGACAAAGCAGCTGTGCAGACTTTGCGCCACCACGGGCCAGTTACATAAAAGAATTTATGAGCATGACAACATCCAGAGTGCGTCCCGAGAAATGGCAGTGTGCCGGGAGCAGCGGAGGCAATCGTGGAGGAGCTTTGTACGGGAAGTGCTCTGGCCAGTGACCTGCGACGTGAAGAGAAGCAACACGGGGGGATTTACGACCTAATGTAGAGAAAGCCACGAAGAAGAGACGAGAGCATGATGTAACTGTGGTTTGTAGACATATTGACAAGCCCTTATGATGGCAGGAGTACTCAAGCTCTAATTACAGGACGCAAGCATTTGTTTAGGAAATAAAACAGGACTGGGGTAATGTCTTTCAACAGAAATGCTTCTCCTAACTTCATTTTTTACGTTTCTGAATAGTCTTATCAATCGTCTCGAACGCAATTTCTAACTCTTGAGGTTTGCTTGCCTGGAAAGTCAAGAATGATATCGCTCAGTGTTTTTAGACAGATCTTTTATCCGTCTGGTCAGTGTTTTCGTCTCAAAGAGTTCAGATGGGCAGGTCAGTCAGTCAGTCGGGAGAAAAGAAGGGCAAACAATATCACTGGGGCAGAAAAAACGTTCTGCGGAATCAACAAGCGAAGCACAAAACGTTGTCAATTTTCTTCTGAATTATAAATGACCAAGGAGCTCCAGCTTTGTTTCACACGTGTCATGGAAAATTAAGAAATCTGACTGCACGATATTGTCCGCACTGGAGGACAGAGTGACCAGACTCTCGGTGTGTATTCTGGATCAGGCTTGAGTATCTTCTGAGAACATTTGTTTTAATCTACTTCATGGGCTTCGTACATTTCGTTGCTAACAGTTTTGTTATTCACTTGCACTGGATTATAATGGAGATTTGCAGATTAATGGGCAGCTGCGGCTCAGTGGTAGAGAGGTTGGCCGTTCACGCTGCTGTTGTGTCCTTTGGCAAGACACCTCAGCGTACCTACCTTGGCTCCAGCGTTTGTGTACACGATTGTAATACTCCAAGACCTTGACAATAAAGTAGTATCAAGTATGTCTGAGAACGTGAACAATAACTTCCTCTTTTACGTTTATGATTGAACTTTTGTCTTATAATGTGATGGATAAAGATGAGTTAAAATGTGCAAAATTTACTGTCTTATCGCTCAGAAATATTAGCCGGAGATCAATAGAGCACTTAGAATCATCTTTGGCATCAACTGGACTTCAGAACTATCATGTAGCTGAGCCTCAAAACTCCTGCCATGGACACAGCAGGGGAAAAGGCAATCGTAATGAAGTGGATGACACAAGCACTGGACTGACATAACGAGTGACTTTAGGAACCGAATGTAGAAATGGACAAATACGACACACTTTGGACCAGTTGGGATATTTACGCCAGATTACACGATTCTGTAAATGTTGTTAAAGTGGGACAAAAGTGTCAAATTGACCCTCATGATTGTTTGTTGTATAAAATCTCCCCTCACATTAAAATACCGACCCCAAGTTCTCAGTTCAGGGATTTGGCCATTACTACCGTGAACATCCCGTACAAATGTTATTTGTTCTTCTTTCCGACGACATTTGATAGCTCTAAATGAGTTTGTGTGAGAGTGGCTTTGTTGTGCAGGTCAGGCAGAGCAACAGATGGTTCCTGACAGGAAGCTCTGTCACACACAGTGAGGCTTAAGCTGGGCCTAAGCTCCCTCTGCCCCTCACAGGAGATGACTCAGAGCACACTGAACACAAACCGAGGCACTACAGTCAATGCTTCAAGAAAGTGAGAAGAATACAGTAGAATGGAGGACGGGTCAACAGCCCTCAGGACAAAAAATTCTCTTGTCTTACTCTAAAACTCACGCTTATTCCGCTCTGTTGTTTCGGTGATAATATAAAATGAAATACAAACACATTCAGTATATGCTTCATACGCAGGGCCTAAGTTAATGTTCAACCAGCGACCTCACCTTCATGTCCAGATTGAGACTTTTGCTGTAATTGTCCCTGTATGTTCTGTGTATGTTCTGTGCATGTTCTGTAGGGACCGGTGACATGGTGGCCATCATGATCACAGAGCACAAAGGCCTGGAGCTGGTGGCCTTACTTGAGCGGAACATCGTGGTCTCGGTGCACATCACCATAGGAACCCGCAACCTGCAGAAGTACGTCAGCAGGACATCGGTGGTCTTCGTCTCCATCTCCTTCATCGTCCTCATGATCATCTCCCTGGCCTGGCTCGTCTTCTACTACATCCAGAGGTTCCGCTACGCCAACGCACGGGACCGAAACCAGGTATTCTGGAGTTGAATATGTTAAACTTCCGTGAGGGTCCGGGTTTGGTTCTCTGTTAGCTCCTTGTTAGCTCCCCCTTTCTTTCTGTAAATAAATGATGTAACATTGCTAGCACACTGGCTGGATGGCTAGCAAAGAACTCCTGACTTTGCGATGGAGATCTTTGCGAGCTACTACCGCCCTAACTTCTGATCTAAGGGTCGGCAGTTCGAATCCCGCTCCCGACATTAACATCCTGGTAGAGCGGTCAGATCCACTGACCCACAGGTTGAAGGTTCGATCGCAGTTGCTTCAGGTGAATACTGCCGTTGTGTCCTTGGGCAAGACTCTTAACCCGCCTCGCCCCCAGTGTCTGTGTACAACTGGTGTGTGGATGTGTGTGTGACTTTGTGACTGGCTCCTGGGAAAGTGTTTGGAGTGGCTTGAAAGTAGAAAAGCACTACATAAAAGTGACCATTTATATAACTGTGACCAATGTAATAATCTAAACCAATTCAAGTAATACTGTGTACAATACTGTTAAGTTAGACATGTAATTTGGCTGCATCAGATTAAAAGATAACGTTCAATACCCAAAATGACATTGGAAAGTATTATTTCTGACCCATGACATAATAGCAGAGTGTCTGGATGGAAATGTGTGTGACAGAGAGCAGATCTGGGCTGACAGCTGGAGAACACGGAGCAGGCGATGAACCATCACAAAGCCAACAGCCAACAGTCAATACTTACTTTAGCCTCTTTATGATGAGTACCGCCTCTGACGAGTCTCTTAATGTCCCTGATGCCACTCCTGCATGATGGGAGCGGCAAAGCATTTTGTCTTACGTCAGCTGTATGATACAATATAACAGACAAGCACAATGTATCTATTCAAATATGTAGGTGGAGCTGAAATGAGAGTAAATGTGTACGAGAGTTAGAGCAGAGCAAAAACACCTGGCCTTTATTCTCAAGTCATGAAGTTGTTCAGCAGCATTTCTTCTACACCTGCAACTACATTAAGAGACATCCTTGTGAAATACGTAGTTGATTACTGACTGAGAAAACAATTTCATTAATATCAATGTATGGAAATAGCAGCTGATTTATAGACAGTGTATCAGGCTCTATTGGTTTAAAAATGTGTTTATTTAGGATACAGTCGCTTTGCAATAGGCCGATAAGAGAACAGACAGGCCATGTTTACGTGTGATTGCATTTTAGCAGCTAGGCGCTAACTAAAGTGAAAGAAAGTGTCATAAGGGACACATTTACAACACTCACTGAGCAGAAAAGCTTCCTCTCAGATCTCAGTTCTTCATAATTAAAGATGTATTGTAATCCTGACTCCAAACGATTGTCCGCTGTTAGAACATAATCCTTTATGTTCACAGCCTTCTCTCTTCTCCACATCCACGCTTTGATCAAAATAAACCGTGTTGCTGTTGTTGCTGGTGTGATCTGTGCTGAAGTCAGTTGCCTCACTTTTTACAAAACCATATCAGTTTCTAACTTCACTTTTTAGTGCACTTTCTAGCTTTGTTGTTGTCTTTGTGTTTGATTCTCATCTTTTCCACCTGTTTTATTCCGGGGCAGAAGATAAATGTGATCTGTGAGTTGGGGCTGCAGTCACATCAGATTTAAGTCACATTTAGTTCCACATGTTTGGCCTGGGTCGCATTCTTCTAAAAACAGATTCGGGCCGTTCACAGCGTCATAAAAAAAAATCTGATTCGGGTCACATTTGGGCAAAATAATCCGATTGGACCTGCAGTGTGAACGAAGCCACATGATCTCTTTATTTTTGTGTATTTCCAGAGACGCTTGGGAGACGCGGCCAAAAAAGCCATATGCAAGCTTCAAACACGCACCATCAGGAAAGGAGACAAGGTAATGTTGACGTGGTGTTACTGCGTCTAGCTCAAGATTTATTTACTTCGGTTGCTAAGGCCTGAGTGTTTTGTTTCACCTTTTAGGAGACAGAGTCTGATTTCGACAACTGTGCAGTTTGCATAGAGGGCTATAAGCCAAATGATGTGGTGCGGGTGTTACCTTGCAAGTAAGACGCACCAGACGGAATCTGATGAACCGTACAAAAATGGTTAAATTCTCACAATTTTTTATTTCTTTTTTCCCTGTTTCTTCAGACATGTTTTTCATAAGCACTGTGTGGACCCCTGGCTACAAGACCACCGAACATGTCCTATGTGTAAGATGAACATCCTCAAAGCTTTAGGGGTGAGTGGGATACAGTATTATAGTACATGTATTTATGTAGGTTCAAGAATGACTATTGTGCAGGGAGTTTGGAGACTAGATAAGCATTGCCCCATCCCAGCATTTAGAGATAATGATTTGTTCTGTAAAATATCTGTCCCTGGGGCCAAGGCACTGGTGGTGCATTATGATTAGGGCTGAGGATCACACAGGGTCCGGCTGAGGCTCACACGGGGTCCGGCTGAGGATCACACGGGGTCCGGCTGAGGATCACACGGGGTCCGGCTGAGGATCACACGGGGTCCGGCTGAGGATCACACGGGGTCCGGCCGAGGATCACACGGAGTCCGGCTGAGGATCACACGGGGTCCGGCTGAGGATCACACGGGGTCCGGCTGAGGATCACACGGGGTCCGGCTGAGGATCACACGGCGTCCGGCTGAGGATCACACGGGGTCCGGCTGAGGATCACACGGGGTCCGGCTGATGATCACACGGGGTCCCTCACTATTTGATACCTTAAACCAGACCTGCCCATTTGCAGCCAAATGGAAAGAGTAACAATGAAAGATAATTGTTTAATTGTTTTTGTGTCTGCACATGTCCTTTTATAAAGACTACATGAAATGAATGAAATAATAGATCAAATAGTTGTGATTCTGGGACAGGGTGGTGGTTCTGAGGCATGATGATACATAAGGGGCATGAAAGGTGGAGCAGTAAATGATAACTGGCAGGAAGTAGAATGTTTTATCCTGTTTGATATCGCGCTTCATTCCAGTTTTGACCACGCAACGTGCTCATGCTGGACGTTGGTCTGTATGTGTCCCCAGCTCAGCCCGGACTGCTCAGACGAGGCTCCTCCAGACTACGACACATCAGTGGGGGGGCCGCCGACCAACGCCATCACGGGGGCCAGCGATATCACGGTGAACGAGAGCTCCGTGGTGCTTGACGCCGAGGGAAGGGCAGTGGGTCTGCAGCAGTTTCAGCCAGACGGAGGAACACCGCCACAGGCTGAGGGACACGTCATAGCCAGCAGTGAGTATACAACCGATGCTAAATGTAGCGGTTTACTCCCATCCAACAAGAATAATCAATTAAAGGGGACATATTATGCAAAATCAACTTTTAATCTTGTTATGATGGTGTTTCCGCATCATTAATCTACTCAAAGTTGCATTTTGATTGATTCCTGCTTGTTTGAATAATCCTGTATTGTCCTGCAACTGTGCTTCTGTGCTCAGAAAGTTCCTATTTTCACCTACCCCCTATCCCCGCCCACATCCCAGAACTTAGTTGAGATCCTTTGAAAGATTAAGACTCTGATACATGTTGGGTTCTGACATGTGACGTACTGTAGTCAATAATAAAAACATTTAAATGAAAATCTGCTGCTCGTTGCGATGAAACGTTTCCATGGAGACGGCAGGGCTTATCAGACCTGCACTTTGCAACAGGAAGTCAATGGACCTGTTTTTATTTTTAAGCCAATATTGATCAAAGTCGCAGTGCACAATGAACGAAATGCAAAATGGTGATTTAATTATGTTGCAGCTCAATATTAAGTACTGGGGAAAAGCTCAATACGTCTTTTATTTATGTATAATTTGCAGAGAAACAAAATGGATGGACTACAAAGTGTACAGACTGACGCTGAGGGCCATGTGACATCCACATGACATTTCTTTTTATCCTTTAATGTATTATTGCTCATTTGAAAATATTTACAAACCAAAAATTTAGCGTAGTTATTCAAAAAGTGTATGTCTTCAAAAGCGACTCGACTACAGAGAATAAATGGGACACTACAACTATTTGTAGTTAGGAATGTCACCAGATAACATTTTAGTGTTGCGATTATTGTAAGAACTATTTTTGACAATTATTGAGACTGTGACACAACAACAGCAAAATATTTAAGTTTCTTTAATTTCCATTGTCAAACATTTTGCTCTTCCTCAAGTTTGTGACCAACGTTATGAAACTTAAAGACAAAATAAAGTTAAATGTGACAAAACAGCCGGATAAAAAGTTATTTACATTCAGGTATATTCTTTGGACGTTAGATTGAACTAAAATACTTGATTGGCTTCTAAAATTGTCACTTTGTCAATAGTATTGTGATTTTTTGGTTTCTTACGATTATATTGTGACCAGAATAATTATCGATTAACCTAATAATTGCGACATCCTTTGGTAGTACAACACTGTAAATAATAAACTAGCTGCTTTTATCCTTTTTCTTTTCTTTTCTTTTTTTTTTTGCATTTTAGCATAGAGTTTACGCATTTGTTCTTGCAGTGATTCATTCCGATCTGTTCTGCCCGGTGCAGCTGTGGAAAGAATGCGTTGCTCGTCTAACTCGAAGCGTCCTGTGGCCCCGTTTGAAAGTAAACTTGTATTTTCCTGTTTTTACTACCCATGTGATTAGGTCCTGCAGGCGCTTGAACATTTGACTGATTCCATCTGTGCTCTCTGTCTGCTCTGCTTGACAAGCCACTATTAGCTGCGCCATAAAAGCCAATAATCTGATAATCTGGAGTCTGCTAATTACAAAATCAACTTGTTCGACGATTAAGGGCTGGACCGAGATCATAACAGACTTACGCACAATGGATAAAGTGACCTCTGGACTCAACTTGAAAATAAACCAGATTTAAATACAATCTACTAAATGTGATTATTTAGAACTTAATATGCTCTAACTCTAGTTATTTTTTGGATGCCACTCCCTTATTTTGTAATTTTGTTCCTTTACGTATCTTGAGTTGACTCTGGTCCTGATCTTTTTTTAATTGAATTTTATTTGATTTATTTTTAATTTAATTTAATTTAATTTATTTAATTTAATTAGCTTATTTATGATTGACCACAGCCACTCGTTACAGCACGTTACAAAGGATTCACGCTGACCAGATCGAAGCCGGGACTAAACATTAGAACAGTGTAGGACTAATGTCTGAACCACACCTCCAAAACCCTGATTTCGACAGGTCTAATGACTTAAAGTGCCTCCTACAGGTCGGACGACTTATTGAACTAAAATGCAATTGTAAACTTGTAAAACATTTAGCCCAGAATATCAAATTTTATAGGTTTATAATTTCACTTCCTGTTTGTGATTGATGACATCACACCAGTGTTGGGAAAATTCACTTTCTTCATGAACTAGTTCAGTTCATAGTTCACACATTTTAAAATGAACTAGTTCAGTTCATAATTCATCATTTTGAACTAAGTTTACAGCTCCAAAAAATTAACTAGCTCAGTTCTTTTTTTCCAATATTATGCTATAATGTTTCTAAATGATTTCCACAGCCCAAATACAACCACAGGCCGCAATTATTTCATTAGTTTAATGCTGAAAGTATGTGTCAGATTTCATCTTCATATCCAATTGTGAATCCTTCCCCAGGATTTACATTCACACTGAAGGGACAGACTTCCCCAGAGGCAAAGTTTGCACAGAAATGCAGATTGTTCCTATCCTCACCGACCTTATCATAAAACTCACGTAGAATGAACGCGTTCACATTATCGTTCGTCGGCAGTAATACAGTGCGTTCAGTTCACGTTCACCAAAATTATGAACGCGTTCATTGAACGAAAGTTCATGAACGCGTTCAGGCACAACACTGCATCACACTGTCATCAAAATTACCCAGCAAACCGTGGGCTAAAACTCTTCTAGAATCACAATCTATTTTATGTGATATGATATTAAAAATATATGAGTTTATGACTTTATTTTGTTGTATAAATGTTTAGAATGTCAAAAAAGTTGTTTAAATTAGGCATAAACTTTGACTGGAATGAGTGTCCCTAGTGTGATGTCACTTCCTGTCATTTTTCTACAGATTTATTTTTACTTTTCTCCACAAATACCTACTCAATTGTAAACGTACAATCGTAAACGTACAATTTATATGTACAACGGGTATAAATACACCACATAAAGTCAAAATTAGACCATCGTAAAAGTAATACATATAAAAATACAAGTAACATGTATTTCTGAGTCTTTTCTTTCTGAGATCTCGCTGAACGTTCATCGCCGTGTCATGTTAAGAACCATTACAACCAAAAAAGAAGAAAAGCTTTAAATAATGCGGTCCGCTCTGCTAAAAACTGTGAACTTTGACCTGCCTTGTTTTTTAGGCTCTTTACAAATTTAAACTTAAACTTCACATAAACTGTAAACCGAGCCCTCGGAATCATCCACGGCCGCTCTGGTCTGGTCACGCTCAAACGCTTCCTCCCACAAGCCGTCACAAGCTTGAACAGTGCCCTTTGAACTCTAAACCGGCACTTTAACTATTTTTCAACCTTAATTCATCTTGGCAAGCTAAAATTCAACTCATTTTAGCTTGCTTATTTCTGTGTCAAAATGTTTCTCGGCACTTTGTAACTTGTGTCCATTGATGGTTTCTGAACGTTTTAGTGTGCGCGCTTTGCCATTTGTAGTTCGAAAACCACACTGTAAATGACGTGCAAAAAGCTCAGATAAACAAATATCTAAACCGGGATTGAACCAAGTCTATAAGAAGACCAAACCAGCTCAAACGCAGGACTAGAAAAAGCCGTCTTTCGACCGACTTGACACATTCCTTTGTGTGAAAATCACTGGATTAGCCCGACTTGACACTGTCCCAGTTGCTGTATTTGTGCCTGCTCCAGTTCTGTGTTCTCTCAGCTCTGGTTACTGTCGTTTGGAGAGAGTAAGATGAGCTCAACAAGGGAAAGAAAACGTGAAAGAAGTTGTGCCAAAATCTTGTGTTTCAGCCTGTCCGAGGTTTCATGGTACATACCAGGACTATTGAGAGTTCCCGTGCCTCCGATGGGCCTCGTCCTCATCCACAGTGCATCTTAGTGAATGTTTTAAGATAAGATAAGATAAGATATGATAAGGTAAGATAATCCTTTATTGTCCACACATGGGGAAATTTCATTGATACAACGCAGGAAGATACAGAGGAAAAGAACAGATAACAGATTATAGGAAGTTTAAAAAACACTCTTAATAGGAGAACTCTTATAAACAAAAACTCCTATAGACAAAACCTCTCATTTCCCAACAAGGGATGGAGGGGAACATGAGGATGTCCGCCGGGATAACGTGACGATCTCCGGGTAAGACGATGGTTTCCCCCTCAGTTTCATGAGTTCCTCCTTTGGAACAGGAAGTATAGTTCCTGAACTGGGGTGACGGTCTCGCCACAACCGCATGTTCCTTTGTATAAATGCGCACCGGCGCCGTTCCGTACGGCGGCGGTGGCCGGGGGGCGCGGTGGGGCCGGCGGGGCTAGCTCGGAGCTAGCGCACATCACGACGACACGACGAAAAACACTCAATAATCCAGCCGAACAAAGTCAAATACAAGTTGAATTAAAGCGATTCCAGCACGTGTCCCGATCGTACAACTAAAGTAGATTTTTTTTTTTACAAAATACAAAAGATAAAGCACAATAAGTGTGAAAAAAGAGCGGAGCGTGCACCTTTTAGTTATAATATTTTTTTACATCCTCAAACTGCGTCTGACAGGTCGGACGACTCATTGAACTAAAATACAGTCAAGATAAATATATTTTGAATTTGGCAAAAAAATATTCAAATTTGATCACAGAATAGCACCATTTTTAGGTTTATAATTTCACTTCCTGTTTGTAATTGATGACCTCACACTGGGAAATTATCCGGGAAACACAAACAAACTCCCTTTTTTTTTAATTTGACGAATAAAAATATGTGAGTCACTTTTATTTTGTTGAATTCATGTTTAGAGGGTCAAAAGTGTTGTTTCTTTGTGTACATTTTGCATGAACTTAGACTGGAATTGAGTGTTCCGATTGTGATGTCACTTCCTGTCATTTTTTACCAATTTTTTGTTATGTTTTCTCCACAAACACCTACTCGATTGGTCCAAAACCATAATGTATATGTACAACAGGTACAAATACACCAAATAAAGTCCAAATTAGACCATCGTACAAACCTGTCATGGGCACTTTAAGTTCTTGCACTGCATTCTCTCCATCGCTCGTCTTCGTTCACCGAAAAGACCTCCGTTTTCCCCGCGCGACTTCGAAACGCGCGGCAACAGGCGGGCATTGCTCTGACGTCTAATTAAAATGTAAATCAGGCGTGATCCGTCGAACGCGGGGCACTAATGGGCTTTACAAAGACGTTGGCACTGACAGACGTTTAGCGTCTCTCTCCTCCTGCGCGTGTCTTTAGTCTGAGTAATGAGCGCTGCTGCCTGGACACCACTGAAGCATCATTCTTCCTGAGCACTGTCGCGCCAAAACAGGTCGGCTTTCTTTTTTCCTTTGTCGAGGAGTGTGTTTGTTTGTTTGTTTGTTTGTTTGTTTGTGTGTGTCTGTCTCTCTGTCTCTGTCTGTCTCTCTCTCTCTCTGTCTGTCCGTCTGTCTGTCTGTCTGTCTGTCTCTCTGTCTCTCTGTCTGTCTCTCTGTCTCTGTCTGTCTGTCTCTCTCTCTCTCTGTCTGTCTCTCTCTCTGTCTGTCTATCTGTCTGTCTATCTGTCTCTCTGTCTGTCTTTCTCTCTGTCTCTGTCCATCACTCTGTCTGTCTCGCTGTCTGTTTTTGTAGTGGAGATAATTGCAAACATTTTCATTCCTTTCTTTAATGATAAAAGTCTGTTTTTGTCTTTTATTAAATTGTATTTTTCTTACTTAAAACCCCCAGTTCACAACCAGCAGCAAGCAAGCTGTGGGCTGTTGTATTGTTTTGTGCCAGGGGCAGTGAGGGCATGGGTGCAACGCAGCGGGTTAAGCGTCGCCCATCAAAGGACTGGTACAAAAGGAGGTTCAGTCCTGTCGTGTGCAAATGGAAACTTGGACAAATAAGAGCTGGACAATAGTAATTAGAGCAGGTATCTGTGCTTTCTGCTCCACTGAACTGTGCTTTTCATATGGTTTGAGGTGTCCTTTTTGACACACTGCCTAAAGGTTTTGAGTTCAAGTCTTGGTTTCGACAAAATTACAACAAAATTATACACATAAAAAGTCTAGAGACATTGAGAAATTGATTGACTAAAAATCAGGTCAAATATTTATATATTTATATTAATATTTATATCAAAATCACCACATTTCACGTTTTAATAGTGTCAAAATCTGAGCGAAATACTTTTACTGTGAACGTTTCAAATTCTTCTAAACATGTACTTTGATTTGACTTTGACTTTTGCTCGAGTACGTTTACATATCCCCCTGTATCTATAGTTGTAGTACTTCTTCCACCGCTGGTTATATCTCATTCCAAATGCATTCCATTTAGACTCTGAGCAGTATTTTTGGTAAAGCATTGATTATATTGAGTCCTCAGTTGGAAACTATTTGACAGTCACACCCACGCAAAGGAAAACTTTTCCACCCCTGCCTTTCCCAACCACCCAAGTTACTTCTGCAAGTCACCGACAATCCAGCTGCATCCTGTGTGTACATGTATTATTTTTACATTATAAAGTATGGTATATGTTGGGGGGGGGGGATCCTACTGAAATTGAGAAGGTTTTGCAGTGGAAAATGACGGGTGGGATGGGTGCTGTTTACACTGGAGATAATGTGGTGTTTGACTGTGTGTTTGCTCAGGTGCGCACCACACAGCCCTGAGCAGCGGGTCGGACTCTTCCCTCACGGTGGGAGTGTGCATGTCCGACGTGGAGCTGACGGAGCAGGAGTGCGCGGGGGCCAAAACCTAAAACAAAACAGCCAAACCCGTCCATTCATCCATCCTTCTACCCCTCCATCCTTCCATCCACGCTGCTGCGCCGTAACGGACCGCTGCGTGCGTTTCCAAAGACTGGAGAAAGGAGCGTGTCCCCCGTCACTGACTCAAAAGACATCGCCGTTCCGTGGCACATTGTGGACACGCAATCCCTCCTGGCATCGTCTTTATACTTCCTTTTCCCCCCCTTAATTTCCACCAGCCGATTCTTAAACGTTTCCGATCATTCCGACGACGCGGTGCGAAACGGACGCGTTACAGAAACTGCCACCGGCGGTTTTTGGCACATCGTTCTCCAGAGTATTTCGGGTTTTAACGGTTATCCTCCAAACTGTACCCCCCTCATTCTTGACAATCAGATTTCAAGTGATGTCGCCCACTGGCCTTCTGAAGCTGCTCTTTGTGGGACCGGTCGGTGTGCGCGGGGGGCCCCCTCGACGACCCGGTTTGCGTGGACTCTCGCTGCTTGATCAGATTCGCCTGCTCCCGTGGAAGGGCACTGTTCTTGAAGGTCAGCCAGTATAAATATTAGTGAAGTACCCTCCTCCCTCCCTCCCTACCCCCCATTGGACTGCCTAGACTTAATAGCACAAGAACTACAAAAAGGAATGCTTTAAGGGAATGTCGGAGCGCGTTTTTAAAAAATAAATATGTTTACAGAGTTCAGGTTGGATCCAGAGTTTAAGCATCAGTCTTGTCCGATCGTTATACTTGGCACTATAGCTACATGATGCATCACTGCCACCTGTTGGTCACGAGTGGAAATCGTGGCCGTTACATCCCGTTGTAGAGCATGCGTTATTCTATCGACGTGACGACCCCGCCGCGAGGGGCTCGTCCGGCGTGGCGGTTTACCTCCCCCCGTTGCCGTTGTCGTGTCGGAGCATGCCGTCCGTGTCGCTCAGATGTGACGAAAGCCGTTACTGTGTGGTGTATCCATGGTGACGCTATGACAGCATGAAATCTGAATTGGTGTCGAGAAAATTTATGCAAGGTGAAAGTGACTCGTGGGCCGTGGAAAACTATGCAAAGGTGAAGCCCCGAATTCAAATCGAATAAATCTACGCATTGGACCCTTTAAAAGTTGTGGGTTTCAGAATGGAGGCAAAGGTGAAGTGGAATATAATGTGATTTTCAGTGGAGAAACCGCGATTAGCTGCAGAATACCACAAACAATGAAAGATCTAAGTGTTTTTGGTGAATGAAAACCACTCCAGGTGCACAAGAGTGACATCAGAGCCTGGTTTTAAGAAAAAATGTTAAAATGTTAGGGTTTTTTAGCATTATTTGTTCATTTAGTTGTTGATCGAACGACTAAAAATACAGATTTGGCTTGTTGATGACCCCACAATGGTTTTTACTTACTTTTCCCATCCTCTGTTTGAAAAAGGCAAACCGAACATCCAAAACCTCTGCTTATTTTGTTTGTTTTAAATGCTTATCTGCTGTCTGTCAATCATAGAAAACGCGTTATGCTCGACTTCTCTTTGCCTCCAGTCCATTCTGAACATTCGGACGACGGCGCATTGCAAACGGACGATGCGGACGTTAGGAATGCGTGCTGAAAATGCCAAAAACTAAATTTTCCAATTCCAATATTTCGTAAAATGGGTCTTATTTCCTGTCACCAAATTTCCAAAGCGCGCGGTGCAAAAGGAACGACGTAAAGCTTAGTACTTTTCCCCTTTGTCGACGGGCCCCGCGTCCCCCCGTGTGCGTGTGGTCAGCAGGATCTGGTGCGTGTCGCGTACATTCCTACAGCAGAAGCGCAGCAGAGCGAGCCAGAGGTGCCATCTGCTGCCAGTCACTCTTTCCGTTAGATCACGTGGGCACCCGGGGGCCGCTCTGTGACTGCTTACTTACGATGTTTGGAAGAACACAGGACGAAGCGCAGAACCGCCCTCGGAAACAGTTCATCTTTGCAGCTTTACACAGGGATTCTACAATAGGGTGACCAGACTTTCAAACTTTAAAAACCGGGACACACATGGGTTGGGATGGTAGTAATGAAACTGTAAAACGTGCACGTAATTAAGTACATGTTGATGGAATCTGAGAGACTTTTGTGTTCTGGTTATTCTAAAGACAGATTTTCTCTATTTTGGCTAAAGAGGCAACAATGTATTCCCCTGTTTACTGTCGGCGGGGATCACAGAGATCAAAAACTGGGACAAATTAATGGTTTTGGACACATCTGCAGGGACGAGGGACGCAAGACTCAACACTGGGACTGTCCCGGGTAAATGGGGACGTCTGATCACCCTATTCTACAATGATGTTGTATCACAGTCTAAAATAAGATTCATTTGACCTGGTTTTGACATCTTCTCAGTCCGCACGAAACATCGTTGTGACTTTGTTTCGTTTTTATTTACAATTTGATATTCACCCACACAATTGTGAATATTGATAGTATCGCGTTCAACCAGGAACCGCGATTGTCTTGGTTCGGCCCCAAGTTTGGGGCCCATTTAGTTTGGTCTCGTTCTGGTCCTGGTTTAGTCCTGGTTTAGTCCCTTATCTGATGTGGTGAAGTGTGAACACATCCTAAACAACAACAATATCTTTTGTCAATTTTCAGTTCATGACATTTAAAAACACCACACAATAATATCCGTCTGAATTTTTTTGAAAATTTGAAAAACCTGTCCTAAAGTCATCAGCAGATTTATCTATTACAAGTAAGGGAGATCTTCAGCACAAAATTGTACCCGCACACGTTGCCGCTAACACTTTCTAAAACGCATATACCGTGTCTTTCAAAGAGTACCATTGCCGTTGGTCGTACCGCTCGACTGTTTCCAACGAGACACTTGTCACCAGTTCAATGAATGTAGCCTACATTTTGCACAATATTGTCCAGTTTGCTGCAAATACCAAATTCGTACAGGAATATTCTTGTAGTGTTTGCACAATAGCCCGCCGTTGCCGTCCAAGGATTTTGTAAAGAGTGACACTTCTTTATAGTCGGTTGGAACCCTTGTCTTGCACTTTACCCCTTTGTGATGGAAGGTGGAGGGCTCTGACTCCGGATGTACATAAGTGAGGGTGACGTGACGTACTCTATACTCACAGCTTCGCTCTTTTGTATTGCATAAGTGTGTGAGCCGTGTCTGCACGTGTTTGTTACTCATAAAATGTTTTTTCCAAGTTTGATAAATGTGTTGTGATTCATTTTTCACTTTGCCCACTCGCGGTGAAACGCGATTTGTCAGAGTATGTATTTGTCGAGAAGAAGGAATTGGTTATAAGCTAAGATAAGCCTTTATTTGTCCCACAATGGGGAAATTCCAGTGTTGCAACACAAAGTAGGTACAGAAGTAAATCATATAAAACAGATAACTTATAAAAACACTCTTGTAGAAAAGCTCTAATAAAACCCTTATAAAAACCTCTTATACTCTTAATAAAAATAACAATAGTGACACTCCAGCTGTTATATGGACAGAGACTATTGCACCAAGATGATTGACATTATGTCAAAGTATTGCACATGAATATGACCTTATTGCACATGGTGTTGCACATGAATATGACAATACTGCACATGGTATTGCACATGAATATGACGGTATTGCACATGAATATGACGGTATTGCGCATGAATATGACAGTATTGCACATGAATATGACGGTATTGCACATGAATATGACAGTAATATACAAATATAATCTGCTAAATTACACTACTTGGTTACTGCCTCGAGAATGTAAAGTTAGGCCTACTACATTATTGTGGATTACGTTTATTGCAATACTGATTACGTTTATTAAATATGTGCTTATATGTTAATCTTAAACCGAGAAAAACGTGTTATTTAAACTGTTATTCAAACACTTCTGACAGTGTAAGTCATGCCTGGAGTTTCACTTTGTGCACGTTCAGCTTGTTTACTTCTTGCAGTGTCGAGACGTTTGCAGATGCATTGTGGGCACACGTAAGTAAAGTATTTTGTTTTTTACTAACTTATTATTCCACAAAACACTACACGACTGCAGCCTTCAAAATAGTCATGAAGTGCCGTTAGTAACCAGAGGGAGGCAGTACTCCGTTACGTTTACTTACATATAAAGTAAATATAGTTTTGGGAAGAAAATTAACTTTGAGTGCTTTTCGGACAGTGTACTTTTACTTCTACATAGAGTTTGAAGTAACTGTACTCTTACTTGAGTAAAAGTGTTCCTTTTCCTTCTGTGAGTAAATCGACAAGTGACAAAAGTTTTATGGAAGCACTTTTCCGTCAGTGATTAAGAAAATAAAAGCTCCACAGGATTAAAATAAATAAATAAAGCTAAGAATCTGGTATTTTCAAAAGATAAGACAAACAAATTAGAAAAACTAAATCTGAAGGAGCAGAGGAGGAGCTATGGAAGCCCCAGTGCTCCTTCACATTTAGTTTTCCTCATTTCTGTGTCTTTTTTTTTTTCAGAAACACAATCAGAAAAGATTTGTTTCTATTGTCAATGAACAAAATTCCCAAACATAGGAACTTGCTTTGGTGATTCGGCGCAACATAAAACAATGATAAATGATAAAACAGGATAAAAAAATAACTATGTACACAGAATTTACAGTTTCAATTATATTAACTTTTATTGAGTAATATTATTTTGAAGTAACTTTACTCTTACTTGAGTACACTTTTTGGATACATAACCTTCCTGTTACTAACGCCAACAGACCACACATTATTTCCCTGCAGTTGCACAGATGTAGTGAGTAGCCGTGTCCAGCAGAGGGCGTGATTGCAGAAGTTAAAGTGCCTCTGACAGATCTGGAGACTCATTGAACTGAAAAGCAGTTTCATATATTTAAAGTTTTGCTCACAATTATAAAATGTTGTCCAGGAATAGCTCATTTTTTAGGTTTATAATTTCACTTCCTGTTTGTAATTGATGACATCACTCAAGGAAATGACTCAAACACTGAGAAGAAACTCATCTAATGTCACTTTTTTTTCTTTTTGATAAATGAAAATAAATGAGATCGACTTTATTTTGTTGAATGAATGTTTAGAGGGTCAAAAAAGTTGTTTCTTTTGTTTAAATTATGCATAAACTTAGTGTCTCTAGTGTGATGTCACTTCCTTCCTTCCTAATCTTCAACAAATTTTCAACTTTTCTCCACAAATACTCACTCACCTGGTGTAAAACTATCCTTTATATGCATAGCAGGTATAAATACGCAAAATAAAGTCAAAATTAGAAACTCGTAAAAACATGTCATACGTCACTTTAAACTTGTGCTGAAATTGAGAATGAGAAAAAAAACATGCAAAATTATGAATTAATCAAACTCAATGTTATGAATATAGATGTACACCAAACATACACGAGTCTAAGTGATTTCCTCTTTTCAGACCCGACAGCAGGATACGTGGTGAGGAGAAACCAACAATGTTTAAGGTTATTCCCAAAATGTAATTGACTACATGTGTTTGTCTGCGGCGTTGCCATAGCAGCAGCAGCTAATGCAGAATGACTCCTGGGCTTTTGTGATGTTCCCATTAGACAAACACATACTCTAACATACAGGAAATACTGATACTTAATTAAATAATGGGCCGGACTATGGAGTTGTTTACTAAAGAGTGTTGCAACTAAAGGCCTGGATCTATAAATAGCTCTGCCAATGTCTGTATAATCCAGGCTGAAATAGTTTTGGTTGTCCGGGCAACTTCAACCCTGGCAATACAAAAACTAGATTAACTAAATTGTAGAAACTGAACATTAGATGAGGCCTAAAACTATGGCTTGGTTTTAAGATACGTTATAGGCCTATTAGACTAATAAATTAAGAGAAAAATACCAATAAAATAAAAAAATGTTGTTCTGTTATTTGTAGAGCTGGGTTGAAATAATCGATTTTCCGATTTTTAATTGATTCGTATATTAATGACCGATTATTGATTTGTACGTCCAAAGATCGATTTTCTTTTTTTTCTTTCTTTTTTTTTACATTAAAATTATTTTCTACATTTCCCTCAGTGAACTTCAATCTACCTTCAAGAAAGATAATTCAGTACTCCTGGATTATGTTTCTTGAAGGTAGATTGACCCTTAACCTTTTCATCAGTCTTCCATCAGTAACTACCAATACTTGTAAGATTTGCTGTTTAATGTTGATATAATACTAGTTTTAATATGTTGCTTCTCTACACAGTCATGAAGTGAAGGAAACGTTCAAATACATTTTTCATTTTTAATAACATTAACCCCCGGATCGAATCAAAATCGGATCAAATCGGAAATCAGATCGAAATCGGAGCGAATCGGATGGGATCTGAGAAATCGGAAAAAAACTATTTTGAAACGTAAAAATCGGAATCGAATCGATTCTTGAAATTTGAATCGAAACCCAGCTCTAGTTATTTGAAGAGGGAACTGAAAATGAAATGGGGATGTAAAGCGGGACAGGGAACAATCAACTGTTGTTTCCAATAAAGCCTTCTAAGGCTCAAATCTGACACATAACTGTTTAATCACAGATATTACAGTGATTCTTCACCGGTGTGTGGGCTCAGAACAGAAAATGAATGTAGTTTAAAGGTCTTAAACATTTGGAAACGTAAATTAGACTTATGATTTAATTGAACACAAACGTTGAATGTTAAAATGTTAAAGACAGTGGTGTAATCCCATCAGCGCTATGATAATACCACAAAAATGTCATTCCACCCCCCGCCCACCAGCCGGGGTTTGTTGCAACAAAAAATACATTAGACCATGTGGTCGTTGAGGTTTAGATCATTGTATAGATTTAACTAAACAAATAGGTGAAATGTGGAGGTGTGCTTGGTTTCGATCATGGTTTCACCCCAGGGGAAAGTCTAAACACTGCAAACACAACCATCTTTATGTCATCTGAGTCACTGAAGCGTCCCCCCACCACCCCCCCACTCCCACATCCTGTTTTGGAGCAGCCACAGCAGGAAGCCAACCAAAACTCTAGATTGTCATTTATTCAGTCTCTTTGCAGTTTATAATGTAAGGACTAGAGCAGACTGAATCTCAGAGGGACCTGCTGTTAAATGAAGAGATGAGATAAGAGTGCAGATTAAAGATAGCTTTGAGCCACATTTAGAGTGAAATAAACACACAGTCAAATGGCCTAAGCCTACATAGTAGCCTACATAAAATAACTTAATCCTTATCAGTGCATTTGGCACAGTGTCAATAGCCCATAACCTGCTCATGGTCCTTCTCCTAGTCCTTCTCCTGGTCCTTATTCTCCTGGTCCTGCTCATGCTCACAATCCTGCTCATGGTCCCGCTCATGGTCCTTATTCTCATGGTCCTTATTCTCCTGGTCCTGCTCATGGTCCTGCTCATGGTCCCGCTCATGGTCCTTATTCTCATGGTCCTTATTCTCCTGGTCCTGCTCATGGTCCTGCTCATGGTCCCGCTCATGGTCCTGCTCATAGTCCTTATTCTCATGGTCCTTATTCTCCTGGTCCTGCTCATGGTCCTGCTCATGGTCCCGCTCATGGTCCTGCTCATGGTCCTTATTCTCATGGTCCTTATTCTCCTGGTCCTGCTCATGGTCCTGCTCATGATCCTTATTCTCCTGGTCCTTATTCTTCTGGTCCTGCTCATGATCCTTATTCTCCTGGTCCTGCTCATGATCCTTATTCTCCTGGTCCTGCTCATGGTCCTTATTCTCCTGGTCCTTATTCTCCTGGTTCTGCTCATGCTCACAATCCTGCTCTTAGTCCTGCTCATGGTCCCGCTCATGGTCCTGCTCATAGTCCTTATTCTCATGGTCCTTATTCTCCTGGTCCTGCTCATGGTCCTGCTCATGGTCCCGCTCATGGTCCTGCTCATGGTCCTTATTCTCATGGTCCTTATTCTCCTGGTCCTGCTCATGGTCCTGCTCATGATCCTTATTCTCCTGGTCCTTATTCTTCTGGTCCTGCTCATGATCCTTATTCTCCTGGTCCTGCTCATGATCCTTATTCTCCTGGTCCTGCTCATGGTCCTTATTCTCCTGGTCCTTATTCTCCTGGTTCTGCTCATGCTCACAATCCTGCTCTTAGTCCTGCTCATGGTCCCGCTCATGGTCCTGCTCATGGTCCTTATTCTCTTGGTCCTTATTCTCTTGGTCCTGCTCATGGTCCTTAGTGAGAGACTGATCCACCCTCGCTGTGTGAAGGGAAGGTTTCGCAGGTCTTTCCTTCCTGCTGCTGTCAGACTTTATAACAAACACTGTTAGTCCTGAACACTCGCAGTGCTGACCTGGCCATGTGCAGTTCAGTCATATGTGCAATTACTGTCGTGATTTATGTGCCGTTGTGACACATATTCATGTGCAATTACTGTCATGAACACATGCTATGGTATTTACGTATTTATGTATTTATTTATTATCTATTTTTAATCTTTATTATTTTTCCCCTCCATCCCTTGTTGGGAAATGGGAGGTTTTGTCTATGGGAGTTTTTGTTTATAGGAGATCTTCTACTGAGAGTGTTTTTCAGACTTCCTATAAGTGATCTGTTCTTTTCTTCTGTATCTACCTCTGTATCTACCTGCGTTGCAACAATGAAATTTCCCCATGCGGGACAATAAAGGAATATCTTATTCTCTTGGTCCTTATTCTCTTGGTTATGCTCTTCCCGTGTGTGCCTCCACAGGTCCTGGTCCTGGTCCTGGTCCTGGTCCTGGTCCTGGTCCTGGTCCTGGTCCTGGTCCTGGTCCTGGTCCTGGTCCTGGTCCTGGTCCTGGTCCTGGTCCTCCCGTGCGTGCCTCCACCTCTCCAGCTGACGTTACGCTGCGTGACGCGGTGCGCAGAGCGTGCGGCATAGGCAGCGGAGGAGGAAAAGGAGGAGGAGAAGACCGCAGCCGTTCTGTTTTGTTCTAAAACTGTCGTCTTTGTGTTTCAAAGCGCCGTGTGACAGCTGATCACATGGACCAACATTCTGTAGCGTCACAGAAGGTCCGTGTGCGGCGCTGAACGGAGCAGCAGCGGCACCTGCTTCAGACGGAACCGGGAAAACAAAGAGCCTCGGACTGGACAAGAGCTCCGTCTGGACACGGGACACTGGGACTCTATTTGTGCGCGTAAATAACATATTTGTTCTCTAAAGTGAGGAGTGGACCGCCAGGGGCCTGGCTCTGCGCACAGGGTTAATAATAGAATCACACGTCGCGTGCGTCTTTCTCCCGGGCATCCAACCATATTCAGAGAGTCTCTGCAGGCCTCCAGTGTTGAAGTGTCTCCATTTGGACATTCACCGCCTCGTGTGTTCAATGAGACCCTGAAAACAACAGCAGTATGTGGGTCAGTCCCGAAGACGTGTTACTGGCGGGCGCCTTGTGGATCACCGAGCGAGCGAATCCTTATTTCATCCTCCAGAAGCGCAAGGGCCACGGGGATGGAGGCGGAGGGCTGGCAGGTGAGTGCACTTCATCTGCACACTCTCTGTACACACGCTTCATCTGCACACTCTCTGTACACACACTTCATCTGCACACTCTCTGTACACACGCTTCATCTGCACACTCTCTGTACACACGCTTCATCTGCACACTCTCTGTACACACACTTCATCTGCACACTCTCTGTACACACACTTCATCTGCACACTCTCTGTACACACACTTCATCTGCACACTCTCTGTACACACGCTTCATCTGCACACTCTCTGTACACACACTTCATCTGCACACTCTCTGTACACACGCTTCATCTGCACACTCTCTGTACACACACTTCATCTGCACACTCTCTGTACACACACTTCATCTGCACACTCTCTGTACACACGCTTCATCTGCACACTCTCTGTACACACACTTCATCTGCACACTCTCTGTACAAACACATGTGCAGAAGAGTGTCACGTGAGCCCTCGTGCCAGGATCATGTGGATATGTGGAAGTGACCGCTCGGGTCCTTCAGGCCTGGTCTACATGGCTCTAGAGATGACATAACACAAACAATGACACAAGGAGCCTTAAATAAATAACATGACGTGTCCTGTTGAAGCTATACTTAAAATATGTTTAATGTGGCCCACTGTAAAACCTTGTGCATAGGTTTCCTTCTTGTCTTGTCGTTTATTTGTTTCTTTAAATTGTGGAAAGGTTGATGTTTAGCCAAGCTGTTACATCATTGCTCTTATTCATGTTTCTTCCTGGAGGACTGAGGCTGCAGAGGCACAGCAAACTGCCCCGAGTGTGACTGCCCCGAGTGTGACTGCCCCGAGTGTGACTGCCCCGAGTGTGACTGCCCCGAGTGTGAGTGTGACTGAGGCTGCAGAGTGTGACTGAGGCTGCAGAGTGTGACTGAGGCTGCAGAGTGTGACTGAGGCTGCAGGGTTAGCACACTGCCCCGAGAGGCACAGCGCACTGCCCCGGGAGGCACAGCGCACTGCCCCGGGAGGCACAGCGCACTGCCCCGGGAGGCACAGCGCACTGCCCCGGGAGGCACAGCGCACTGCCCCGGGAGGCACAGCGCACTGCCCCGGGAGGCACAGCGCACTGCCCCGAGAGGCACAGCGCACTGCCCCGAGTGTTGCAGTCAGTGGCTCAACAAGGCTGCTTTTATTTGATCCCCACAAGCTGAGTCTGTTTGCTATACATGCTGAATCATGTCCTTCCTCTCCCTCCTCCTCCTCCTCTTGCTCCTCTTGCTCTGAAAGGTGAAGGTTCAGATGGTTTTCCTGTTTTCCGCTGCATGTCGTTTTACGGGTTTGACCTGGTTCTGTTTCTGGGCACACTCAGCAGGAAAAGGTGTGAGGCTCATGAAGATAGTAGGTCATAAGTTAGTCGTTAAAGGAGACATATTGTGCCTTTTCTCTCCAGCTTTATTTT
Organism: Eucyclogobius newberryi; assembly: GCF_026437365.1. Taxonomy (NCBI): domain Eukaryota; kingdom Metazoa; phylum Chordata; class Actinopteri; order Gobiiformes; family Gobiidae; genus Eucyclogobius; species Eucyclogobius newberryi. The sequence goes on along the minus strand of NW_027316056.1, from coordinate 29,657,786 downwards.
GCATCAGTTTCGAACTATGGCACAAGTCGATCATACGTTTGCATTTTGTTCATCGTAAACTGCAATATTGATCTACAACTGTGTAGTAATAGAAACAGTTCCATTGACTTCCTGTTCAAAACTGCAGAAGTGATAAGCCCCGCCCCTTCACAGCGACATTTCAGTAACTTGTTTTTATTTTTTTAAACTGACAGCATAACATTTAAGAACCCGACAATAAACACAATTATGTACAGGTATGTGGGTGGGGATAGGTGAAAACAGGCATTTTCTGAGCACAGAGCCTCAGTTGCCTCGGACAATACAGGATTACTCAGACATGCATGAATCAATAAAAATACAACTTGGAGTAAACTAATGATGAGGAAACAGCCTGTTCACACCGCTGCATCAAAGCTTTTTTGTGTCGGACGCCCTGGCCTCTCTGGACGCTCGTCCAAGGCGGCCAGTGCGTCCGAAGCAGAAAAATTGGACAAAGCTGACATTTTTTGCAGCCGACGCAGCGCAGCAACCAGTCAGAGCTTACACTCCAATGACGTTCCTACGCATTTCACGACCCGGAAGAAGGACCAAAACAAACCCTGCACGGATAAAAAATCATCCAGACGCAGCTCTTGGAGCAAACTATGATATTCACTAAACTCTGCTCACCTCTGAAGTGCCCAGACAAGCCATCGCCTCCGTTTTTGGACTTTGTAAAGTAAATACACCAAAGCCACTCTCTCAACCTGGTCTGTCATCGGACCGCCGCACATGTGCATGTGTGAATTTGGACGCCACAGTCTGAACGCAGCTTTAAAAGTCATTCAAGTTGATTGATAAGACGTCTCCTTTAATTTATGTTCCTTTCCCTCTTATTACTGGTAGATGGAAGTAAACTAGTATATATGGCATATGCATGATCACATTTGTCTCTTAAAATAAGCCCTATCAAAGGTTGTAGTTCATTTGATTACGTGTGTGTATTCTAGGCATAACAGGAGGTAATAACAAATCTGATTCAATGAAACCGTGCGTGATGTGGGGCCGGGCGGCGATGTCATAGCATAGTTGAAGGTCCTGCTGGCTCCCGTGCCCGCTGGCTCTCGTGCCCGCTGGCTCTCGTGCCCGCTGGCTCTCGTGCCCGCTGGCTCCCGTGCCCGCTGGCTCTCGTGCCCGCTGGCTCTCGTGCCCGCTGGCTCCCGTGCCCGCTCTCGTGCCCGCTGGCTCTCGTGCCCGCTCTCGTGCCCGCTCTCGTGCCCGCTGGCTCTCGTGCCAGCTGGGAGACGGTGGTTATGGTTGAGGAGGTGAAGGTCAGCAGCGGTGTAGGTGAGTAGGCGAGAAGTTGGTGGAGCGGTGGCCTGGAGGCGTGGGAGTGATAGTCCGAGGAGGAGATGGAACGTAGCAGCAGATGAGAGTAATCCAGTTAGAATGTTGGCGGTGGCTAGAGGCTGGTTAACTAGAAGCTGGTGGGCAGAGAGTTGTGAAAAAGCGGCAGTGGACCGGGTGTTGAAGCTGGTGGAGTGAGTGGCGTTGGTTGCCCCAGACCTTGTCTGCACGGCAGGGAGGCCCCGCGATACCATGACGGACCTCCGCAGGTGTTAAGCCAGCTGTTAGCTGGCGGCTAGGGCAGTAGATAGTCCAGGAGTGAGGGAGGAGATGAGCGATGGACGGCGCAGTAATGTCCGATGAAGTTAAGGAACAGGGATGTAGACAGAAGACAACACAGAGACGCGGGAACAAAACAAAACAATGGAAACGACTAACAAAACAAAGACGTTGGGACAGAAGCGGCAGTCCACATACCAGACGCCGGCGTTGCTCTAGCCCAATCAAGACGCATTTGAGTCCAGTTTTGTGACCAGATCGCCCCCGTCTGTGGAGCGGGGAAAGCAGAGAAACGGGGCTGTACCTTGGTTGTATGGGGCTGCTTTTCTCCGGGTGGAGCCGGTGCCCCGCTCTCCGTGTCTGCTCCTGTGGCGGGCTGGGGCCACACCTTCGCCCAGGTACAGACCTCCGGGACGGCGGGTGCGGGAGCGCGGAGCCGGTGTTCGGGCGTGGAAACGCCGGTGCAGCGGAGGAGAAGCGGCGCCGCTCGCTCGTGGTGCGTGCGGCTCGTGGTGGTGCGTGCCGCTCGTGGTGGAGCCGGTGATCGGACACGGAAACGCCGGTGCAGCGGAGGAGAAGCGGCGCCGCTCGCTCGTGGTGCGTGCGGCTCGTGGTGGTGCGTTGTTAAACATGTTTGATCAAGCATTGTGATAAATTATACTTTATGCCACTGATAAAGCCTAAACATTGTGGTAAACTGTACAAAGAACTACAATGTACAATGTGTAAATGCGTCGTTATTCAAAAGTTAGTTTAAAAGTTCAAGATGTAACTTGTAAAAATATTGCTGTATATACGGTAAATATTGGTAGTTCTGTTATTGATTGATACGTATTGTGACAGGCCAATAGTCTATGGTTACGATGATGCAAACTTTTAGCCAAAAAATAGACTTTTTAGGCTTTAACTTTCTATTACCATGGAATGTCGGTGTAATCCCTCATTGGTCCAGGCGTGTTCCATAGTAGAAAAAGCTTCAGTTGTAGTCATCTGGACTCAGTTAGAAAAAATAGACGTTTTGACTCTCATCCAAGAGTCATTGTCAATAAAAGAATTTAGATCGAGAACTCCCATTGGGCGGAGCCTTCCTGAAGTAGAAAGAGTTGTTTGTTTCAACAGAAACTCCCCCCTTGTATCTACCGAGCTAGCCTATTCAGAATTTTACTGGAAAGGTAGAGGACCAGGACCAGGACATTTAGATGCTAATCAGGTACTCAGGGTGGTTGAGCCAGGGTCTCACAAAGACAAAGAGGATTCTAATAGGCCATTAAAATTCTGAATAGGCTAGCTCGGTAGATACAAGGGGGGAGTTTCTGTTGAAACAAACAACTCTTTTTACTTCAGGAAGGCTCCGCCCAATGGGCGGGTCTTACCACAGAACAGTATTAATATCGGAGTTCTCGATCTAAATTCTTTTATTGACAATGACTCTTGGATGAGAGTCGAAACGTCTATTTTTTCTAACTGAGTCCAGATGACTACAACTGAAGCTTTTTCTACTATTACCATGGAATGCAAATGACTTTCCATCTCCAGAAAGCTACATTGTCACGCAAAAGTCTCGTAAAGCGACTTTTGCTCTTGTAAAATGACAAACACTACTGTTACGCCTATAACTAACTCTCGATATGAAGCAGGTTATCTATGGAATACCTGATGCCCTTCCTATTCCCCTTCCAACCTTATACATTTTGTCTTATAACGTTAATGTGACTTAATATGTACTAAATGCAGATTGCGCACAGATTCAGCCACCCACAGTTGTTTATGTAGGAAAGTGAAGTGAGATTATTTGTTGTTGTCGTGCGCAGCGTTTGTTCCCGTGTGTGTCTTTGCTCGGTGCACCCACACCAAAGGAAAGGAAACCGTAAACACAGAGGTGTGAATGTAAAGTTAGTTTTACCGCAGGTCTGTTCGACACGCGCTAACGGCTGCGCGAGGTGAACTTATTATCTCAAGAATAACCCAAGTTGTGTTCTGTTTCATGTTTGAGTAATCGCTATTAAGTGGGTCTGAAGTACTACTCGAGACACTTGGGAGCGCGAGGATCGGACTAGAGAGAATGCAAACTTGATATGATTAGAAAATAATCGCCAAATACTGAATTTATCTTGTTTTTATTTTTTGTCATCCTCCACACACAGCATTTCCAGTGATTCTAACTTAATTTGTTGAGCAGACAGATGAAACAAGCAAACCGCTAAACAAAGCTAGCACACATTAGCATCAGCGGCACTCGCCAAAGACCAAAAACATTACATTTTCACTGTCCAAACGCAATGATTTACAGACACAGTGAAGTGAAACAAATGCTGATGTATTACAAGAAGTAGTTTTGTGTTTACTCCAGCTTTATCAGAAAACTTTAGCTATGTTTGGGGGACGTCTGCTGCGTCTACTTCAAACGCTAATGAAGTAAATGTACATGAGCCCCGCCCTCTCTCCCCAGGGCCCACAGCTATAAACAATTAGTGTAAAAAGCCTGAATAATGCATCATTTAGGACTTTGAAGCACATCAGAGGGAAACCATCGGTGGTCTCGTCTGACACTGCCAAACGCCTGCTCTTCCTGTGTCAAACCTCACCACGCCCCATTCGCCTACAGTAAAGCCTAGACTTACGACCCTCGGCTGCGGGTGGCTGTGGGTGACACAGGCACACGTCCCGGCGGCTGCGGTCGGGCTGTGAACTACTGCAGGAGGATCGGGCACAGTTTATAGCCTCGTGATCGTCAAGAGGACATTCACACTTCCTCTGATCCTCTGTTCCCCCGCACAACAATGCCGCTCTATTATTGCCCAATTAGCCCCGGTCTCCTAAACAGCCGGCATGCGGGACGTCCCAGTGGTGTTGTACTGCCACTTTAGGGGGGGCTCCTGTCTCCGGTTGGATGAGCGTGGACAAGGAGGGGGTCAGGTGGCAGACTGACCACTGTCTTGCGAAAAGGCAGAACAATACAAACCCCTGTTGGCATTCTTTGGAATCAAATAGCAGAAGAAACACTTCCCCCGTTAGCCACGCCTCCTTTTATGACTCGTTGTTTGGGATCTGTTACGCTTGGTCTATAAATAACTGTGGGACATTTCTACAGCAGGGAAGTGGGGGACAAATATGTATATTATTGGAATTATTATAGTTTTTTCTGTGCTTGGGTGGGTCGTTGTTAACAGAGAAACAAATCCAACACCAAAGAAAGCTATGACGACGTAGTAAATATAGTCTACTACAGTTTATAGAAGTATAGTACAGTTGCCAAAAATAATTAAAAAAAACATCAATAAAGACACTAATTGATGAAACTAGTATCAAAACTAGACTTTCAAGTGAATGACGTTCCAATGCCTTCAGAAATAGTTTTATTGAAATTCTAACGAGCTGTACATATAATAACCTTTGAATCGAGCTTGAGGTTCAGTCATTTCTAATTATTCAATAAAAGCAGTAGGTTTGGAGCAGAGTTTCGACTTTAAAGCGACCAATAAGACTTTCTTATGTTAAATGGCACCGATCAAAAGTCTGCGTTGTTCCGGAAATTGATATTGAAAACCATTTTTAATTGTTTTTTAACAAGACGACACGCTCATGGAAAGTTGTGATCGACGAGGACAAAAATCGACCGGCTCTGACGATGTTATAGCGCTAGTTAGCTAAATCAAATGACTCTTGACATTAGTTCTGTATAGTTAATTAGATGTGGGTCAAGATCTCTAATACTATTAATACAATTGTACTCAGGACACAGAAACGGTCGTGTAAATAATCAATGTTAAGGTTATGAACTCATCTGAGCACTGCACGTCACAAGATCTGTTTCACTGACTAACATGTTGACAGCACAGACTGTAAATAGTCACGCAATCTTTCATTTTCCTTCATTCTCTCTTTTGTTTTTTCAAAGTCAAACACAAAAACAAAGAGAACATGACCAGAGAGCGAAACATCAGTCAAAAAAATAAACTAACATCAACTAAACATTTAAACGAGTATAAAAAATAAGGTCCAGAGTCGGTCAAATTTGTCCTTTTCCAAATGAAGTTCGAAGCTTATTTTTTCCATTTGTCTATTTCCTGTTATTATTAAAAGCGCATTCCGAAGGTATCCATTCCCTGTGTCCACGGCAGGAGTTTTTAGACCCAAGGACATTTTCCTTCATTCTCATGGTCTAAAACATACTATTCCTCAAGTTGGTGACCAACTTTATAAAATTGAAGTCTCTGAAAAACAAAAAATGTGACAAAAACAGCCAGATTGAAAAAAAAACAAAAAACATTAAAAAAGCTATTTATTGAAGAAAAAATACTAAAAATTCTAAAATGTGTTACTATTGTTTTTTATTATTTTTACTTTTTATTAACAGTATAAGAGGTTTTTTATAAGAGTTTTTATTCAAGCTTTTCTATTAAGAGTGTTTTTAAAGTTTTTTATAAGTTATCAGTTCTTTTACTTCTGTGCCTGCTTTGCGTTGCAACACTGGAATTTCCCAATTGTGGAACAAATAAAGGCATATCTTATCTTAACCTCAGGCGACCACTACAGTAGAACATTTTAGTGATCTGTTTCTGCTCCATGACAGGAACGACTGTACTTTTTGTACACTTGCAGCGCGTGTCCATTTAATGTCCTCAATGCAATGTTTTTGATGTATATCTCTGAAAATATCTGTGTGTACTGTTGCAATCCTTCTGAAATGTGTTATCAACCAAATACATGTTGAAATATGACAACTGCAGTCTTCTAGATGTAGATCATTTGAGGAAAACCAGAAATTGTTTGCTCTTTATTGTCATTTGTATTTAATAATACAATTCCACTGTCTTTGTTATTAAAACCTGTTACCACCCACCTGTCCGCCGGCGAACATTTTCTATATCTCAAATATTCTCTTACATCATCACTTTTATTTCCGTGGTCAATACCAGCAAGCCATACATCATTTTAAAGCTTATTTTCTCAACAAAACGAATATGTCATTGATTTACATTGAATAATATGCCCCAAGAAGCAATTGCCAATAGTTTGTGAGAAAGTCTCAACTTTTACAAACGCATGTCCTACCTGTTTGTTGTTTATGACGGACGAAGCGGCTTTAATTCTGTACATCCTTGTACTCAGTCTGTCCGTAAGGAATCATTGAAAAACAATATCCACTTGTATTTTTCCTGAAGTTATCCGATTTCGAGATATTGTCAAGTAAACAAACTTTTCTTCGTTTCTCACCGGACGAGAATGCGCTTGTCCGCCGCATTTCTCCGTCCATAACAAATGACCTGTTTGACTTATACGATAGTGTTTGACATCGATCTCTTTCTTAGACTGTTACCTGCAGAATGAGACCATCCACGATTTTTTCTGTCACCGGGTTTGTTTGCTACAGCCTCCAGAGGAAAAAGATTTGGCGCTCCCGAAGCGCACGTCCATCTTTGTTTTTAGCCCTTAGCTTCTGCTAACAGGCACGCAGGAGACTTTGAGTGACACATTATTGTAGCCAATGAGGAGACCTTTCTCCTGGTAGGCGGGACAAAGGGCTTATTGACACAGAATCTTCTGTATTCTCGTGCGTAAGGCTCCGGGAAGGCTGTAAAGAGCCAGATTTCTCGGCAGGATTTTGCGCATAACGTTTTCTGAGTTTATTAGCCTTTTCGACGTGCATTTTGTTAGATATATGTATTATTATACCAATACAAAAATAAAATAAAAATATATATATATATATTTTTTTTTAACCTCTATATGGGAAATTCATGGGTAAACTCATATTTACACATTTTCACATATATTGTTTTTAGCAGTTATAATTGCTATTAGTGGCCTACAAAACATCAAAATGTATGTTTTATGATCATAGAGGAGCTAAAATTGTAATAAAACAGTTTGGCACAGTTGGCACATATTTGGATCACTTGTTCCGAATATACTTTTTGATACAAAAAGGTCAACAGCACCAAAATGCCTGTTCCTAGAGATCTGAAACTTTACACAGTTGTTGTTAACAAGATAAACAGCATGTGCAGTGAACAGCATATGCACACAATGAAGTATGTCATGCTCAGGACCATTACAAATTGACAATATTCAGGCAAGACTAAAAAAGGATGTTTTGTTTATGTTTGGGCTTCTGTAGTGTAAGTTCTGAAGCCCTGACAGTGTTCATGTGCACATCTGCAGAAACTAGAAGGCCTAAGCTTTCTAATGATGCATCACACTTGCATGTGGAACATAAGATCCTCTTTTAATAAGCAATGCCATTTGGGTATGTCCAACCATTGTGCACAGGGCGAAAATAGGTGGGTGGTAACAGGTAAAAAAAAAAGAGTCTTTGCATCTGTTTTAGAATCTGTATAAATAATAATTACAATGATCAATAAATACGACTTCAAAATTACTGCTCAAAACTTGAACGGCTTGTTTCATTCACCGTTTTCTTACAAACAAACATACTTGATATTTGAATTGTGCACACCTTCAACGACTGTGTACGATCTTGCCCATGTCTAACACTCTGCTCTTATCGCAGGCTTACTGGTCGGGACCCTGGACGTGGTGCTGGACTCAAGCGCCCGCGTGGCTCCGTACCGAATCCTGTACCAGACCCCGGACTCTTTAGTCTTCTGGATCATTGCCCACGGTACGTTCCTTCACCCGAACTGTCCCAAAGATCTCCCTCTGCTAGATGAAAACGCGTAGCTGTAATACGCTGCAGGATGAGGTCAGGGGATTTGAGTTTCCACTTTTATATGGTCAAATATCCTGCTTTTCCCATGTAAAATGTAAATACTGAGCATTGTGTCACGCCTCGGAGGTTTCGAAGGCTAAGAGGACTGAAAAAAAGGCCCGAAATCAATACTGCGTCATGATTGGACGGGACAGACATATAATAAGCTTTGACTAATCTGGCCTTAATGTTCACTTCACATATGCATCAGGAGGTTCCTGGGCAGTGGTTCCCAACCTTTTGTGTTTCAAGTACATTTTCTCACACTAAAGTTCAGGTACAAGGCAAAAAAAAAATCTGTTGACGAAAGTATCAATTACTACTATTGTAATTTTAATGTTGACCAAAATCCTACTCATGTCCAAAGTACATGCACTTTTTCTTTTGAAATGTGACGTTATGCCAAGTACACACAAGGGCTTACTATAGAGTATTATTGTATTTATAGTTTTTTTGTTTGTCTGGTTTTTCATTTTAATGTGCAAATATGGAACACTTGTTTTAAATGTGGCTGTTCTTTCTGTAAAATTGATGAAATGTACTTTATGTACTTTTTGGCTTCTCTTTATGGAGCATCAGATTGTTATCTATGAATCCAGAGGAAGTGGACAAAGAAAGTTTCATATCTTCATAAACTTTTGTCAACATTTATAATTTAAAATGTATATTTAGCTGGCCACTGTCCAGGGTGTTCCCCGCCTAAGGCCCAAAGTCACTGGGATAGGCTCCAGTCACCCACGACCCCGAACAGGAACAAGCGGTAGAAAATGAATGAAATAATATAGTTTTTTAATATATGAAACTAGTTGAGGCTTCACTTTTGTAATGTAATGAATTCGTCTGGTTTTCGGCTCTATGACTGTGAGACAAACAAAAACCAGGCCCCGCCCCTCCCCGCCAGGCCCCGCCCCTCCCACTCTTCCCTCCCCCCTCCCACTCTTCCCTCCCCCCTCCCACTCTTCCCTCCCCCCGGGCACTCTTCCCTCCAGAGAAGGGAGTATCTGCTGCTGGAGATGCACTGGAGATGCCTAATGCACTCAGCACTCTCTCTGTGGGCCTGCTCGCTGCTCTGTGGCGGGTAATGCCTCACTCACACGAACACGTCATCATTGCACATGCTTTTTGCGGCTTTTTGTCCTCAATAATGCTCAGTAAAGCGAGTAAAGCGCTCAAAAACCATGAGATCAATTCGTTAAATGTACAGTATGAGTGTTGGTGTTGTGTTTTTTTGCTTCGCCCTTCACATTGAACACTTGGGTTTTTTTTCAGGAACGTCCCGCAAAGAGATCACGGAGCACTGGGAGTGGCTGGAGCACAACCTGCTGCAGACGCTGTCCATTTTTGAGAATGAGAATGACATCACCACATTTGTCAAAGGAAAGGTCCAGGTAAACATGTCCGAATGGCTCTAAATGTGTCGTTTTCTAAGCATTCGGCTCCTGTAATTACTACTTTGTCCACCCACATTATGTTTTGAAATTAAACTGTTATTGAACCAAAAAACTCATTAAGCAACGAGTCAAGTATCAGGATATTATATGTCTTTATTAGTATAATGGTAATTAATGAGGTCTGTTTTATCATAATAAATGCTGTGTAAACAAAGCATTGCACTCTCGGGTTTCTGATGTTACAGTTTTTAGTTCATTTTGTATTTGTTTTGTGTGAACTGTTTGTGCTTTCTCCTGACTAAGTAAAGTGCACGCAAAAGACGGGCATAGTCACCGCTCAAATAACACAGGGAACCATTTTGTAGCTTTGGAAAATGGCGGGTAAACGGTTCCGACGTTCACTCCCGTCTTTCCCCCCTCTCCGACAGGGCATCATTGCAGAGTACAACAAGAACCACGACGTCAAGGAAGACGACGACACGGACAAGTTCAAAGAGGCCAGCGCCAAGTTCCGTAAGCTGTTTGGGATGCCCGAGGAGGAGAAGCTGGTCAACTACTACTCCTGCAGCTACTGGAAGGGCAAAGTCCCTCGACAGGGCTGGCTCTACCTCAGCATCAACCACCTCTGCTTCTACTCCTACCTGCTCGGGAAGGAAGGTCCGTTTGCCTGTCGCTTATCGGTCTGCGTTTTGCATGATTCTGGTGTCTGAGTAATCTTTGTTTAAAGTGCCTATGACAAATTTTCACCATTCTCTAATTTTGACTTTATTTGGTGTATTTGTACCTGTTGTGCATATACATGATAGTTTTACACCAATCGAGTGTGTATTTGTGGAGAAAATGTTGAAAAATCTGTTTAAAACGACAGGAAGTGACATCACACTAGGGATACATAATGGAACACATTTCTTTTTTTTGGACTCTAAACATTAACTCAACAAAAATAAAGTCACTCTCATATTTTTATTTGTCAAATAAAAACAATTGTTACATTAAATGAGTTTTTGCCCAGTCTTTCCTGGGTAATTTCCTACTGTGATGTCATCAATTACAAACAGGAAGTAAAATTATAAACCTAAAAAATGTGCTATTTTGGGAAAATGTTTGTAGAATTTTTAGCCAAATGTCAAATATATTGATCTTAACACCATTTTAGTTCAATGTCCAACCTGTCATGGGCACTTTAAGGTTAGGACTGGGGCAGGGTTGTCATGACGCTAACAGAACTACTGCCACGGCTAGTGTTGTTAAATGGTGTAGCACTCTTAGCTCACAGCTTGACTTCTAATAAATCAGGTGTGACAAAGAAGCTCTGAGCTCATTTTCCTTTTCATGTTTGGGCACCTTCGAGACAAGTGTCATCTGATCAGTGTGACGCGGCTCGTTTCAGTTTTTCTTCCTCGTTCCTGTCTCATTAGAGGAAAGTCACAAGTTGGAAAGAACGTTGAAAGAAGACATGAGTAATTTGCAAAAATATAACAACCCATGTTCTGTAAAGACATGATTTTTTTCCTTCCTTGTTACACGTTATGATTTAATTTTACAACTGTTCCATCTTTGATTCCCAAATGATGTGTGCGTTAGTGGACTATGCATGTTCTTCTGTGTTTGAGTTGGTTCAAAAATCCTAAGAGTTTACTTCCTTCAAAGAAAAGACGTAACAGAAAATTCCCAGTACCTGAATAAAAAGTGCAGATTTTCCCCACGACAAACCACAGCCGCTTGCATTCACCTCTATGTCATATTGTACATACATTATCACACGTTGTATGAATATTTCCTTCTTTTGTATCAGCCAAAATGGTGGTGCGCTGGGCGGACATCACCCAGCTGGAGAAGAGCGCCACCCTCCTGCTCCCCGACGTGATCAAAGTGAACACCCGCTGCGGCGAGCACCTCTTCTCGGTTTTCCTCAACATCAACGAGACGTTTAAACTGGCCGAGCAGCTGGCCAACATCGCTATGAGGCAACTGCTGGACAACAAAGGCTTTGAAGAGGACCGCTCGCTGCCCAAACTCAAGAAGAAATCTCCCAAGAAAGTGTCGGCGCTCAAGAGGTGAGAACAATGACACAGTTTAATGTATGATAAGTGTTTTCTGTTATGAGAGAGAAACAAACAAGTATAAAACTACTGTACTATGTGGTAGAATATACAAAGTGGTTCATTTAATTAATTTTTTTCCACTCATTTAATATGAATATAAAATAAAGACGTTGTTATCAAACTGTGAATGAAAAGGAGTAGAAAGAAGTATAAAACCTACTTTTCGCAATAAAAAATACTTCAATCGTAAACACTCCTATTACTTGCGACTTATTTGTGTCACAGAATATTTTACATTTCGTTTAAACTGTTTGAGGTTTGATTTAAACACGACCTTTGATTTAAACACAACACTTTTTTTTAAGACCTTTTAATTCATAACAACTTTTATCTCTTGGCAAATCTTTTTTGTAGATTGAGTAACAGTCTCTGATTCGCTTTCTACATATACATATTATATTCTACACCACAGTGAGATAAATGCATTAGTGACTCAGCATCTTATTGGGTTGTTCATGGTTCTTTTGTTGTTTGTTTTTGCTCATGTGCAGTATTTCTAAAGACGTTTTGCCCGTAATGTAAAGATGATGACATTCAATCTCAAACTCTGTAATAAAACACATTCATTAATTCAACTTAAATCAACATTAGTGCGCACTGATATATGTTTCTTAACGTTGAGCTTGTGCTTTTGTAATCATGTTTTTGTTTTGGCTGCCAGATCATTTGCCTCCCCTGATATCAGCATGATCTCCTCTTACTTAACAAACAAGCATTTCATTGTCTGCAGATGAATTCATAATCCTGCTTGTTTTGTTTGAAGAATCTGATTATTTAAAACGTAATAGATATTGCGAATAGGATTACTAAACATTACCATTGCCAGCGTGTTTTGATGCATGAAAGTACGTCTTGTTTTAGGGACCTGGATGCCAGAGCCAAGAGCGAGCGATATCGAGCCCTGTTCCGTTTGCCTAAAGATGAGAAGTTGGACGGTCACACAGACTGCACCCTGTGGACCCCCTTCAACAAGATGCACATCCTGGGACAGATGTTTGTCTCCACCAACTACATCTGCTTCATGAGCAAAGAGGAGAGTCTCTGCAGCCTCATCATCCCGCTCAGAGAGGTAAGTCTATCCAAATATAGACGATCCACACCACTCTGTAGATGAAAACATGATCATCTCACCTTGCACCTTGCACACGCAGGTGACAATTGTGGAAAAGGCCGACAGCTCCAATGTCCTGCCCAGCCCGCTCTCCATCAGCACCAAGAACCGCATGACTTTCCTCTTTGCCAATCTGAAGGACAGAGACTTCCTGGTTCAGAGGATTTCTGACTTCCTGCAGCAGACCACCTCCAAGATCTACCTGGAGAAGGAGCTGACCAGCAGCCTCAACAGCTCAGACGACGAGGTACCAGCGCATTCAGCACAATTTACGCTGTTTTGTGATTGGTGTGACTAAAAGTGCCCTCCGCAGGTGTACTCGCACGGCTCTAACCTGTCCAGCAGCCCGCAGACCAGTTTAGGCTCTGACAGTGAGCGGACGTTTAACCTGAACGACAGCAGTGTGCCCACCGCCACTCAGGCGCTCATGACCATGTACCGCCGCCGCTCGCCGGAGGAGTTCAACCCTAAACTGGTGAGTCAGACCAACTACAGAACGGCATCGTCACATTGTGCTGAGAGCGAGGTTGTGTCGCAAGGTGAATAGAAAAGTAAGACAATGATGGAAAAGCATTCATAGGAAAAGTAGGAGTCAGAACATATTAATAATAAGGTAATAAACAGAACCTTCAGTAGTAGAACAGTTCCAGCGTTTCATTCTCTCAGTTTAGTCACATTTTCAGAGCTGTTTTGGTGATTTAATCGTGTGGCCATGGTTACATCAGCTCTTGGAAAAAGCATTCAGATTAAGCTGTGGTTCTATGTTCGACATTGCAGTGTTGAAATAATGCCAAGGGTGATGTTAACCTCAGTTAACCTTCTGAAATGCCCACAGTCATTACTAGTAATGAAAGCACTTCTGCATTAAATATTAAACTGTTCTACATGAGTCTATTGCTGTGAAGTGGAGTCGAAAACAGCTTGAAGATGTCAACAATACAGTGGCAATAGGGCAACAATAGCTTTACGGCCTACATATTTGTGTTTACTTAATAATTTAAGTAATTTATGTACCTAAACTTACCTGCAAATTGGAAGATGGATACATTCATGAAGTAATTGTTTTTTTAGCTTGAGTTTCAAAGTATTTAATTTATTTATTTGATTGGGACCGTGCATATTAATGGACAGACGTGAATGTAATTACTGGATTACAGCCAAAGGCTCATTTCCGTCCGTTGTCCCAGGGGACCAGGGTCATGAAAGTGCAAATCACAAAACACATTTCATATAAACAAAACTTGCATTGCACATTCTCCATTATTGCACAGTCCACATTATTTCACAGTTAAATCTGCCACATATTCAAATAATGTACATTTTACACACAGATTCAAAAGAAAGTCAAATTAAAATCAAATTGCCATTGTAAATTAAAGCGAGTTTGGTTTGGCCTATTCTTTATTCGAGCTTTAAAATAATCACAATTTGTTTAACATTCGCTAATCCACTAATCCACCGATTCCCACCTCGGACAGGCCACACGTTTTGACCAAAGGTGGTGCGTTTGTGAGGTATCGCCAGGTCCTTTCTGAATTTATAAATGGAATATACTCGGTGGAGAGTTTGATGCTCTTTTAAGGTTAATCATGTTGTTAAGAGCCATGACAGTGACGTTGGGATCTGGCTTTTTATACAGTTTTCAGATATATATTTTTGTAAAACATTTTCAAACCTCTAATGATTCATCCATCCATCCATTTTCTACCGCTTGTTCCCTTTTGGGGTCGCGGGTGACTGGAGCCTATCCTAGTGACTTCGGGCCTTAGGCGGGGTACATCCTGGACAGTGGCCAACTTGTCGCAGCTCTAATGATTCATCACACTTCAATTTGCAGGTTTATAATGCATTAGTAGTAAATGTTAAAGTTATTCTGGTATCCTGAGGGCAATGGTAATAACATAATAATAATAACTATATATTACATTTGACTGTTGTTTTCGTCAAGTCATCATTGTGTTAATCAACCATATTATTTCTTTCTCTTAACCCGGACTCAGGCTAAGGAGTTCCTGAAGGAGCAGGCGTGGAAGAACCACTTCACCGAGTATGGCCAGGGCGTGTGCATGTACCGCACCGAGAAGACCAAAGAGCTGGTCCTCAAGGGCATCCCGGAGAACATGAGAGGAGAGCTGTGGCTGCTGTTCTCTGGTCAGTCACTCAAACCGACCGACCGAACCACCACGTCTGCACTTTGCACACACACGAGCACATGACACAGCCACACAGCAACAGGAACTCAGGGAATCTCCTGCCAGTGACGGAGAACACGCACTGCTGAACGTCATGTTAAGCAAGATAGCTGCAAATTGCGATCAAGATTGGAGCTATACGTTCACACCGGGACTAAACCTGGATTGGACACGAGCTAAACGAGGACTAGAACAGGACCAAACTAAGCCCTTAGTGTCCACAAGGCTCAAAACGATTGTACAATAAATAAATACTGTCAATTAGACGAGATAATCAAAACTAAACTAAACTTAAAGTGCGTCTAATTTTGTATTTGTACCTGTTGTGCATATAAATTATAGTTTTACACCAGTCGAGCGGGTATTTGTGGAGAAAATGTTGAAAAATCTGCAATCAGGAAGTGACATCACACTAGGGACACTCATGCCAGTCAAAATATATGTATAATTTACACAAAGAAACAACTTTAACAAAATAAAGTCACTCTCATATTTGTATTTGTCAAATAAAAAGATTGTGACATTAGATAAGTTTTTGCCCAGTGTTTGCTGGGTAATTTCCTAATGTTCCAAACAGGAAGCGAAATTATAAACCTAAATATTAAAAATATATGCATCGTAACTGCATTTTAGTTCAGTTCTGACCTGTAGGGGGCACTTTAAATCAATCAAACTGTAAATGTTACAGAACTACATGCTATTTGACATTATTTAATTATTATATGTTTATTTTAGACTCATTTTTTTTATAACTAGGGCACAGTCTAGAGCGCGTGACATTTTGCACATTTTCTTCCCTGGTTTTGCATAAAACGTTTGCACATTCTTCGTACCAAATGTAGACGTTTAGAAACAGATACCGGACTTTCCTGTTCACACCGGCGCCTCACGTCAGCCCCATCTCCTCCCTTTTCTCCCCGCTGACACACTTCTCACACTGTTGTCATGGAAACACTCGTCTTCCCTGCCCGGAGCAAGCGACCGCTGGCCTCGGAGCCGGGGTTGGTGCATATTTGGATTCCGGTTCGACGCGTGAGGTGAAAAAAAAAGGTCAAACGCATTTGTGGCAGAGTAAATAACATCTGAAAACAAAATCTTTGTCCTACTTGTTCAATTCTCTGCCAAACCGGATTCCTATGATTCAAACACAAAGCTGAAGACGGGAATTGACTCTAAGTCAGTGAGATTTTAGACAATTTTTAAAGCTGCAAAATGTGCTTGTTGTTTAGTGTGCTCATAAATCATCTCATTTTCCAGACATGTTTATTCATTAAACCATGAGCGATCACACAGAATGAATTAAACAAACAAAACACAACATAAAAACGAACAAACGTATCAAAAAGTTAGCAGCATTAACTGTTGTATTAGGTTAAACTGCCCATTTCGCCACACAAAATACATTCTAACTTGGTTTCATTCTTCTTTTAAATCGCCATATTCGTTTATTGACATCTTCCGTCTGTCCCAAGGTGCTATCAATGAGATGTCCACGCACTCTGGGTACTACGAGGACCTGGTGGAGAAGTCTATGGGCAAATACAACCTGGCCACGGAGGAGATCGAGCGGGACCTGCACCGCTCTCTGCCGGAGCACCCGGCCTTCCAGAACGAGATGGGGATCGCTGCCCTGCGCCGGGTGCTCACCGCGTACGCATTCAGGAACCCCAACATCGGATACTGCCAGGTAACTGCCTTTGACAGGGTTACGTGTACTTTACATGTGGCTTAGGGTTTGTACTTGTTCTATTCATTGTGTTATGTATACGTTTAAAAGTGCATTTATTTTGTCTTTTTCTGTTTTTATTCTCCTGCTGCTCTTGAACTGTGCATTGCAAAACTGGAATTTACCCATTGTAGGACAAACAAAAGGCGATTTTATTTTATGTTTTAATTCTGATGTAGACTTGGTTAGTGCCTGGTTTAGTCCTGGTTTAGTCCTGGTTTTAGTCCTGGTTTAGTCCTGGTTTAGTCCTGGTTTAGTCCTGGTTTTAGTCCTGGTTTAGCCCTGGCCTTGTTCATGGTTAGTGCCTGGTTTAGTCCTGGTTTAGCCCTGGCCTTGTTCATGGTTAGTGCCTGGTTTAGTCCTAGTTTAGTCCTAGTTTAGCCCTGGCCTTGTTCATGGTTAGTGCCTGGTTTAGTCCTGGTTTAGCCCTGGCCTTGTTCATGGTTAGTGCCTGGTTTAGTCCTGGTTTAGTCCTGGCCTTGTTCATGGTTAGTGCCTGGTTTAGTCCTGGTTTAGCCCTGGCCTTCGTTCATGGTTAGTGCCTGGTTTAGTCCTGGTTTAGCCCTGGCCTCGTTCATGGTTAGTGCCTGGTTTAGTCCTAGTTTAGCCCTGGCCTCGTTCATGGTTAGTGCCTGGTTTAGTCTTAGTTTAGCCCTGGCCTTGTTCATGGTTAGTGCCTGGTTTAGTCCTGGTTTAGCCCTGGCCTTGTTCATGGTTAGTGCCTGGTTTAGTCCTGGTTTAGTCCTGGCCTTGTTCATGGTTAGTGCCTGGTTTAGTCCTGGTTTAGCCCTGGCCTTCGTTCATGGTTAGTGCCTGGTTTAGTCCTGGTTTAGCCCTGGCCTCGTTCATGGTTAGTGCCTGGTTTAGTCCTAGTTTAGCCCTGGCCTCGTTCATGGTTAGTGCCTGGTTTAGTCTTAGTTTAGCCCTGGCTTAGCCCTGGCCTTGTTCATGGTTAGTGCCTGGTTTAGTCCTGG